>NC_138549.1:86434674-86909273 GCF_964273705.1 Natrix helvetica
TTCCAATTGGTGTTATATTTAGTTACGAAGGGGTGAGGTACCATCTGAATACAATAGATAAAGTCAGAGACTTTTATCATGGAATACTCAAGAAAAATGCAACCCCCCCACGTACATCTACACCAACACCAGTAGATTTGGATGTCTTAGAGCAGAGGATGTTTGAGAAAGAGACAGAAGAGCAAAGAATGCAGACACAAAAAGAGAAGGAGGGGCAGGGTGCTGTAGGTGGAGTCGACCCCTCTGGATCTCTGTTGTGTTCCTTCTTGGAAGAAGGACCTTCTAAGTCTCTCACTGAAATGCCGATATTTAAACCTGTCGAACAACGTATTACCAGATCCACGACTAGACAAATGTTAGAATCTCACAAGCGCGTCGACCCTCAAACACAATGTGCTAAGAAAGAAGCTAAGAAGCAAACCGGAGCCATGGGAGGAGCAGGGCCGAAGATTGGTCTTGTGGAGAGAGATCTTCAGCAAATGCTTTCAGCGCTCCAGACCAGATCTAAAGATGCTTAAGCTATTATCTTGGAACGTGAATGGAATGAATTCCCCACAAAAAAGGAAAAAAATATTTTATTATTTGAAGCAATTTAATAATGATGTTGTTTGCCTTCAAGAGACTCATATTAGGTTGCAAGACCAGAAGTACTTAGTGAATTCAAAACTGGGAACATTTTATGCTGCCTCTGATTTGGTAAAGAAAAATGGTGTGGTGATATATATAAATAAAAGATTTTCAACTAAAGTTATAGAGGCAGATGACGCTGGTAGATATATAGCAATTCAATTTGATACAGACTTCGGTTCCATTTTGGTGCTAGGAATATATGCTCCTAACCAATGCCAAGAAAGTTTTTATAAGATGCTCCATTTAAAATTTTTAGACTGGAACTTTAAAAGTATTCTAATAATGGGAGATTGGAATGGAGTGATTTCTCCAAAGATAGACAAGAGTACAAAGACGAAATTCACTACCAAATTACCAAAGGCTTTTTTTGATTTACAAGACGATTTGAAATTAAAAGATGTTTGGAGGACGCAAGATCTAAATGAGATGGATTTTTCTTTCTATTCAGATAGAAATAAATCCTTTTCAAGGATTGATTTCTTTTTGTTAACACCGGATCTACTTCCTAAAGCCAAGAAATCCAAGATTTTCGCCAGGACACTTAGCGATCATAGTCCGGTGTGGTTACAAATTGAATTAGGGATGAGGCCAAGAAGGTCTTGGAGAGTAAATGAAAATTTATTTAGATATGAAAAAAATGTTGATGAACTTAAAAAACACATGAAGGAATTTTTCAGTTTTAATATGAATAAGGGCACTCCCATTGAAATAGTTTGGGATGCAAGTAAAGCTTATATGCGTGGGGTCCTGATACATATGAACTTTAAACACAAACAAATTAGACAGAAAAGGAGAATGGAATTGGAAGATGAAATAAAACGCAAAGAACAGCTGCTTATAATAAACCCGAATGACCAGGCGCTCCAGATGGCGCTAAAGCTGTTGAAAGATCAATTTCAGATGCTTATAGCAGAACAAACAGCAACCAATTTGCAATTTGCTAAACATAACACCTTTGCCAACGCTAATAAACCTGGTAGATGGTTAGCATATACTTTGAGAAGGAATATGAATGACAGAATTATTGATAAAATTGAGTTTCGAGGGAAGATGGTATATCAACAAGAGTTGATTAAAAAATCATTTGTGGACTATTATACTAAGCTATATGTACAGGATAATATACAGAACAAGTTAATAGATGGTTTTTTGGAAGGAAAAAGGGTTGCAAAAATTTCTGTGCTTCAAAAGGCAAATTTGGAACGTCTTATAACCGCTGATGAGATCACTTTAGTTATAAATCAACTTAAATTAGCTAAGGCTCCAGGGACTGATGGTTTGACTGCAATGTATTATAAAACTTTACAACTGGAAATGATTGAATATCTTACACAACTATTTTGTAATATACAACAAGGAGGTAAAATACCTCCCTCATGGAAAGCGGCTTTTATCTCATTGATACCTAAAGATAAAGAGGGCCCTAAGAAACCAGAGGATTACAGGCCGATATCTCTTCTGAACACAGATGATAAAATATTTGCTAAGGTACTAGCCAACAGATTGATGCCGGTTATTCAAGAGATTATTCATCATGATCAAGCACGATTTATTGAAGGCAGACATATGAAGGAGAATGTAAGGCAACTCATAGATTTAATTGACTATCTTGATAAGAATAAGCAGATCTCTGCAGTGCTGGTTTTCTTGGATGCAGAGAAGGCCTTCGATCGAGTGAATTGGAACTTTCTAACCAAGACTTTGGAAAAGATGGATATGGGACCACGATTGCGGCAGGCGATTGGAGCAATTTATCAGCAACAAAATGCACAACTTATTATTAATGGAAATTTGTCAACAACTTTCGAGATACAAAAAGGCACAAGACAAGGTTGCCCATTATCCCCATTGTTATTTATTTTAACTTTGGAAGTCTTGTTGAACGCAATTCGGGACTCAAAATCCTTAGATGGCATAGCTATCAGGCAAAAGGAATACAGAACTAGAGCATTCGCCGATGATCTGGTTGTTACCCTTTCACATCCTTTGAAATCAATAATCCAGATGAAAAATATCATAATAGAATTTGGCATGGTGTCTGGGTTTAGACTAAATCAAAACAAAACGAAAATGATGGTTAAAAACATGACAGAGACTCAAAGAAAGAGACTTGTAAGTTTAGCAGGTTTTGAAATAGTTTCTAAAGTTAAATATTTAGGAATACAAATTTCAGAATCAAACACAAAACTTTTCTCAAATAACTATGAAGTGTTGTGGCAAAAGATACAGAAAGATCTCGAAGCGTGGAAAAAGTTACAATTGTCTATGCTTGGAAGGATCTCAGCAATTAAAATGAACATTCTACCTAGATTTATCTTTCTATTCCAGATGATTCCGGTGCTTAAGTCAGATAAAACCTTGTTAAATTGGCAAACAACATTAAATAAATTTGTTTGGAAGGAGAAAAAACCGAGAGTAAAGATGAAGATTATGCAAGATACACGTGAAAGAGGCGGCCTCAGACTCCCAAACCTTCGATTGTATTATGAAGCTGCGGTATTAACGCATGTAGCAGATTGGTTCGGGAAAACAAAAATGGAATTGCTTAATATAGAAGGCCATGATCTTGTTCTGGGATGGCATGCATATCTTTTTTATGAAGACAGGGTGGATAAAGTGTTCAACAACCATGTTCTCCGTAGTGCCTTGATGAGAATATGGAAGAAGCACCGGCCCAATTGGGATTATAAAATACCGCTTTGGTTGGATCTTGCAGACACCATGGGGATTATGAATATTAAGTCACTCGGGGGTTGTTTATATAAAGATGTGCTTATTGCTGATGGGGGCGAATGGAAGTTAAAAACTTTGGAACAGCTGTTGGAAGAAGGAATTACTTTAAATTGGTTACATTACATACAGCTTCAGAAGAGATGGGAAGAAGATCGCAGGGTCGGCTTTATGGATAAAGAAGTGGAACTGATTAAGCAGATAAAAGAGACTGGTCCAAAACAAGTTAAAAGAATATATAATGTACTGTTAGAAAGAGACTCAGAAAGTGAATTGGTTAAGGATTGTATGATTAAATGGGCTCAGAATTTTGGTGAAGTGGTTATGTTGGAAACGTGGGAAAAAATATGGGTTCAGAATGTTAAATTTACACAGTCACAGAATTTAAGGGAGAATTTCTATAAAATGTTTTACAGATGGTATTTAGATCCTAAAAAATTATCATGCATGTACCCAAATGTTCAACCAAAATGTTGGAGATGCGGGTGTCTAGATGCTACCTTTTTTCATGTATGGTGGACTTGTAACTAGGTTAAAGCTTTTTGGATAAAAATATGGTGGGTTATGCAGAATGTATTTAAGAAAAGAATACAATTCACTCCACAAATGTTTTTATTGGGTATAGTTAAGGATTTTACCAAAGGGGAAACAAAATTGGCCTTGTATATGGTTACAGCAGCTAGGTTGTTGATTGCGCAACATTGGAAAAAAGATTTTTTGCCGACAATTGATCAATGGATTCAGAAGGTGGCGGGGTTCGCTGAAATGGCAAAAATTTCAGCTTTCTTAAAAGCTCAGAAACAGGAGGATTACACACAGGAATGGGCAAAATGGATTGATTATATACAGAATAAATACCAGACTAGGAGTTATTATCTAGCCTTTAGGTAAGAATGTTTAGACCGATAGATGATCAGAGTAAATAGTATACGGGATGTTTGGAATTGTTAGAGTGGTATATAGCGGAAGTCAGGGGGGTGGGTTTGTGTGGGAGGTGGGGGAGGGTTAGGGTGGAGGGTGGGGCAATATATATGTATGAATAAATTAGAAGATGGGACTAATGAAACATTGTTAGGGTAGGAGAAATTTATATTAAGAGTTATAGATGTTAAATTAGCTTAGAAAATGATCAATGTGTTATTATTAATTTAAGAGAAATTTATATAGTGTTTGTTGGGAGGAGAGGGGTTATGAGTAATCTATTTTAAGATGGGGGGAGGGGAGGGGGTAAAGTGTTTGGTATAATATTTGAATGTGAATTTTTGCGGGGGGGTTGGGGGGTATAGCATTTGTATGAGATTTATATTGTGTGGAGGGGGGGTGAAAAGGGGGAAAATTTGTTTGTACAAAACTCTTTTAATAAAAAAAAAAGCTAAAAAAAAAGCTAAAAAAAGAAAAGAAAAAAAAAGAAAAAAACATCACTCACACTTCAGAGTTTTAATGGCACCATTCTTCCTGGCCCAAACCAGCCTGATTATATAAGGAGATGAGCAGAAATGGCCAGAGGCACAAATGAAGCCTATAACTCCAGGTTATTAAAAGTCAGTACAGTGTTTGGCAGGAATCACTGGAATGTTACCATGTTCTATTAGAAGTGCAAAGTGAAGGAAGAGCCTTTGAAAGCGAAGGAGGCAAACACAGGAATGGGGAGGGGGGTTGTTGGAGGTATGCATAAATTCCAATTTAGTTCAAAACATCATAGGGGCAGTCAGGCATAACACAGGTTATGTAGACAGTAAGGGGCAGTCAGGGGCAGTCGGGGGCAGTCAGAGGCAGTCAGGCATAACATAGGTTATGTAGACAGTAAACACAGGGTCAATCAAAATGGACTCAAACGTCTATACACCAATGCACAGAGTATGAGGAATAAACAGGGCGAATTATAAATTCAAGTAAAAGAGACCAGATACAATATTGTTGCCATTACAGAAACTTGGTGGGATGAAACCGACAAATGGAACATACAGCTAGAAGGATTTAAATTATTTAAAAGAAATAGACCAAACAAAAGAGGAGGTGGAGTTGCACTATATATAAGAAATAATTACCTCTCTACAGAAATAGAGCACAACAATGATGAGAACTATCTTGAATGCATTTGGGTCAATATTAAAGGTTGGGGGAGGGGGGAAATGACATTGCCATAGGTCTATACTACAGGCCACCCAACCAAGCAGAGGAAGTAGATGAACTTTTTGCTAGTCAATTAACTAAGGTATGTAGGAAGCACACCACAATAGTAGTGGGGGGATTTTAACTACCCTGATATCAACTGAGAAACAAACTCTGCACCAAGTGGAAGATCCAACAGGTTCCTAACAAACCTAGCAGACAACTTTTTTTCCCAAAAAGTAGAGAAGGGAACAAGGGGATCAGCCATATTGGACTTAATTCTCACTAACAGAGAGGAAATGATAGAAGGTGTTGAAGCCACAGGAACCCTGGGGGCAAGTGACCATGCAATATTGGAATTCAACATTATGCAAACACAAGTAGTAGAACAAAGTGAAACTAGAGTCTTAGACTTTATAAGAGCTAATTTCAATAAACTTAGAGAGAGCTTGGGAAAAATTCCATGGATGAGAATCCTCAAGGGGAAAACAACTCAAGAACCTTGAGAAATTTTGAAAAATGAGATTACAAAAGCCCAGTCTAGCACAATACCAATGAAGAAGAAAAATAATAGCTCCCAAAAGAAACCAGCATGGCTGCATAGAGAACTCTCTGACAAATTGAAAGACAAAAAAGATAAATATAAAAAGTGGAAAGGGTGGGACATAACTAAGGCAGACTATCAGCAAATAGCCCGAGCATATAAAGATGAAGTGAGGAAAGCTAAGGCTCACAATGAAGAAAGGCTTGCCACAAAAGAAAAAATAACAAAAAAAAGCTTCTTCCAACATGTTAAAAACAAGAAAAAGGTTAAGGAAACAATTGGTCCATTACTGGGAGAAAGTGGCAAAAAGGTGACAAGCAACAAGGAGAAAGCATAACTATTTAACTCATATTTTGCATCTGTCTTTACACAAAGGAATAAAACAGGCCAACCTATCAAAAACAGCACCACAAAAATCAGATTAGGAACACAAGTTGAAATAGGGAAGAAAATGGTAAGTGAGCACCTGTCTACCCTAGATGAGTTCAAATCACCAGGACCGGATGGATTACACCCCAGGATTCTGAAGGAACTAGCAGACGAGATCTTAGAACCACTGAATTATATCTTTCAGAGATCCTGGAGCACTGGGGAACTACCAGAGGACTGGAAAAGAGCTGATGTGGTTCCCATCTTCAAAAAAGGGGAAAAAACAGATCCAGGAAACTACAGACCTATCAGCCTGACCTCAATACCAGGAAAGATTCTGGAAAAGATAATCAAGCAACCAATTAGCAAACACCTAGAAGCAAACAAAGTAATAGCCAAAAGCCAACATGGGTTTGTCAAAAATAGATCATGCCAGACTAATCTTATTGCATTCTTTGATAATGTGACAAAATTATTGGACCAGAGGAATGTCATCGATATAGTTTACTTGGACTTCAGTAAGGCATTTGATAAGGTAGACCATAACCTACTACTAGATAAAGTAGAAGAATGTGGGGTAGACAGCATCACCACCAGATGAATTCGTAACTGGCTGACCAACCGCACTCAACGTGTAGTCCTCAATGGAACTGCATCTTCATGGAGGGAAGTATGCAGTGGAGTACCCCAAGGCTCTGTTTTGGGCCCATACTCTTCAACATCTTCATCAATGATTTGGATGAGGGAATAAATGGGGAACTCATCAAATTTGCAGATGACACCAAGCTGGCAGGAACAGCCAACACTCCAGAAGATAGGCTAAAGATACAGAAGGATCTTGACAAACTTGAACATTGGGCACTATCCAATAAAATGAAATTCAATGGTGAAAAGAGTAAGGTTCTACATTTAGGCAACAAAAACGAAATGCACAGGTACAGTATAGGTGGTACCTTGCTCAATAGTAGTAACTGTGAAAGGGATCTTGGAGTCCTAGTGGACAACTATTTAAATATGAGCCAGCAGTGTGCAGCAGCTGCCAAAAAAGCCAACACAGTTCTAGGCTGCATAAACAGAGGGAAAGAATCAAGATCACCTGAAGTGTTAATACCACTTTATAATGCCTTGGTAAGGCCACACTTGGAATACTGCATTCAGTTTTGGTCACCACAATGTAGAAAAGATGTGGAGACATTACAAAGAGTGCAGAGAAGAGCAACAAAGATGATTAGGGGACTGGAGACTAAAACACATGAAGAACGGTCGCAGGAACTGGGTATGTCTAGTTTAATGAAAAGAAGGACTAGGGGAGACATGATAGTAGTGTTCCAATATCTCAGGGGTTGTCACAAAGAAGAGAGAATAATCAAATTATTCTCCAAAGCACCTGAGGGTAGAACAAGAAGCAATGGGTGGAAACTAATCAAGGAGAGAAGCAACTTAGAACTGAAGAGAAATTTCCTGACATTTAGAACAATTAATCAGTGGAACAGCTTGCCTCCAGAAGCTATGAATGTTCCAACACTGAAAGTCTTTAAGAAGATGTTGGATAGCCTTTTGTCTGAAATGGTATAGGGTTTTCTGCCTAGGCAGGGGGTTGAAGTAGAAGACCTCCAAGGTCCCTTCCAACTCTGCTATTGTATTGTATTGTATCATGGCATTTAAATAAAATATATCAAATGCAGAAACAGATCAATTCAAAGCTATTGCCCCATTAGCTTTTCCTTGCATTCAAGCCTTTCCTCTTCAGAGAAAAAATATAATTGAATTATACCAGTATAAGCTGAATACATGCATTTTCCCCCGCAAGATCTTTCTCAATATTCCTTGGCCCATTTCAGCCAAAGCTTTTGTTCTATCCTTTCATCGTTTTGTTTTTTTTATTTTATTTATTTAATTAGTTTTCATATTCTTTGAACCACCCATCTCCCTCAGGGGCATTCTGTATTGCTGCAGAATGTATTTTAAAACTACTGTCTCTCTGATGGTGATCTTGCATATTTATTTCAGCTTCTTTCTTTTTTAAGTATAGAGTATTTCAAAAAGGTAAGATCAATGAAATCAATATTGTCTGCTTTTCTTTTCTTTGGACTACATCTAAGAGTTTCACTGGTACGATACCTACACTGCCACGAGCCTAAGAATTTTATCATGAAAAAAGTTATGTATATTTATTCAATCCCAGATAGATTTCTGTAATCGTAAATCGGTTACTGAAAAGTTAGTAGTCTACAGATTTCATTTACAGGACAAGTCAATGTTAAAATTTAATCAGCATTAACTATACTGAAAGGTTTGGTGGGGTTTGGGATTTGTGGGTGCGAGGGGAGCTCAGTACTACAACTGCCTAGAACAGTGATGGTGAACCTTTTTCGCCTTGGGTGCTAAAAGAGCGTGTGCGGTGTCTGCATGCCCACCCTCATAATATAATCCCCCCCCCGCACTGTACCCCCTGCGCATGTGCACGTGACTCCCCCTCCCACACGCATGCGCGCACAGCTTCCTTGGAACCTGGGGAGGGCTAACAGGCTTCCGGTTTGCGCGTTAGGCAGTTTTTTGCTACCTGGAGGGCGAAAAACAGCCCAATGCCTAGAAGGTGAATTTTAAGTATAATATACTAAATCATATCCACATACACAACCACAAACAAAATTCTCTTGTTAATGGATACCACATAGGGGTTATTTGCTCTGGTTTTACAGTATTACTTTGAGTTCCATTTCTCCCTTTCCTTTATCATGTTCTTCCACTCCCTCCTTAAGTAGATATGGCTGAAGGTTAGACAAAAGATACATATGCCACTTGCTTTTAATAGTTAAATTTTAATCTAAATACCAAACAAAAATGTTAGGGCCTTGCAACTTTATAAAATAAACATAAGTGAAAATAAAGCAATTTGAAAGCTATCTTTTTAATAGAAAGGATGAGCTTGCTTCATTCTGAATCCTTCCTAGAAGCTAGGTTTTTATTCTTTCAGACAATTGTTCACCTTTCTCATTCATTCCCCATTTATGTTTTACTGATATTTCTTCTTTCCAGCAACAACTATAGAAAATCCTGACTTTGCTACCTGCTTGTTCAGGCAGAACAAGAACAAATTCTGACAGTGATTGAGTTTGCACACCCAAAGTGGGACCCCTGACAGAGCACATCCTGGGTTGTACTTGGACAAGCTAGCTGCCATCTTCTCCAAGAAGAGTAGGAGCAAATTCTGACAGCCAACCATGTTTTGGGGTCTGTGCATCTATACCCAGAGCCCTGTTATAATGCTGATCCAGACTTCCCTCTCTATTCTATATGCTGACAGCCAGTTCCTCCAGCCAGAGAAGGAATAAATTCTGGCAATAATCCAGCTGTCAATGTGCAAGCCATGACATTTGTACATTGAAAGCAGAGCCCAGTCAGACCTCACTCTAGTCTTTGCTTAGATAAGCCAGCTGTCAGTTTGACCAGGAAGAGTAGCAATAAGTTCTGGCAACCATCGTGCTTTACATGTGGAAGCATCCCACCAAATTGTAATACCCTCCCCTACTCTAATTAACTTATGACCTTGTGATGGCCATAAACCACCACTTGAAAACCTCTGGGTTATGTTATAATAAATATATTTGATATCTTGGGCCCACATTTCTAAATATATAAAAAATGTAGTTCGCACCAGCTGTTAAAGCATTAATTACTCCTTAATTATATTAGTTTTTTGAATTTTACAATGCAGTCCCTCAATCCAAATGATACACAAAAAGAGCGTTGATCCTTACGCGAATGTTGCTTTTCAGTAGAATAGAGGGAGGGGCTACGCCTGGGTTTATCACAGCCTGATTGGTCCAAAGACTGAGGGAAATTTCTTTTAATATCCTCCTTTCCCTGTTGGCTCCCAATTCCTCGAGGTCGCATGACCACACATATGCTGAAAAACAAACAAACAAACGAGAGGCACCCCCACCCGACTGCCCCTCACCTGCATTATCTACATGCAAATTAACTGGGGTAGGTCGTAGCCCCTCCCTCTATACTACTGAAAAGCAACGTTCAGGTAAGGATCAACATTCTTTTTCCAGTAGAATCGAGGGAGGGGCTACGCCTGGGACATACCAAAGCTCAGTCCCATGGAGGGAAGATTAATTCCCCGGGAGAGGGGTTGTCGCCACCTGCTGGAGGATCCGGTGCCCAAAGGATGCCTCCGCAGATGTGAAAGTATCCAGGCGATAGTACCGGATAAAGGGGGTCGGGGATGACCAGGCGGCCGCTCGGCAAATGTCCTGGAACGGGGCCCTAGTGGCCTATGCTGCCGTGGTGGCGGCATTTCTAGTGGAGTGGGCCATAATCCCCGAGGAAGGAAACTGGCCCGAGGACTCATATGCCTGTCGCAGCCACTTGCCTATAGTGGCGGATGAAACCCTGGCCCCCAAGGAGCTGGGTTGAAAGGAAATGAATAGGGCCTCAGATCTGCGGATAGTTGATGTGCACCTAAGATAGATGTGCAGGGTGCGGTGGACATCTAAACGATACCAAAGGCGATACCAAAGGTGTTCCCTCTCGTGTGAGGGAGGAGGACAGAAATTTAGAAGAATGACCTCTTGCGCTCGGTGGAAAGGCAAATTAATCTTTGGGAGAAAGGTTGGGTCCAACTGAAGGACCACCCTATCCTGGTGAAATTAGCAGAGGTCATCTTTAGAGGACAGGGCCCCCAATTTGGAAATGCGGCTGGCAGATGTCACAACAACTAGGAAAGCTACCTTCAGGGATAGAAATCTGAGGTGAACCATGTGCAACGGTTCAAAGGGAGCTCCTGTCAAAGCTCTGAGAACTAAAGGTAGATCCCAACTGGGAAACCTATGTATTGGGGGTGAGTGCAGGTTAGCAGCACCCCTCAGAAACTTCTTGATCAGAGGCAGATGTGAAAGGGGGGATTGGCCATCCCCCGGTGAGGACCGAGGATAGAGCCGTTACCTGGCACTGCAGGGTGTTGTGTGAGAGACCCCCATCCAACCCCTTCTGTAGGAAGTCAAGAATCTGAGTGACAGAAGCCTCTGTCGGACAAACATTGAGTGAAGTGCACCACTAAACGAACGCCGACCACATGGAATTGTAAATCCACATGTTCATACTCTGAATAGGGATATCGTCCTGCAGCTGTTGAAGCCACATGACCGCCGAGTGGTTGAAGTAGGACGCCGTTGTAGATGATTTAATAGCCCAAGCGGAGGCATTAAAGTTCTTACGCAAGTTCCGCTCGCTTGTCCTCTGGCTTCAACTTATCGGCTACATCCCATAAGATGACTGAAGGAGTTGGCCAGGGCGAATCCTTCATGGTCTTCCTGGCCTTGTGTAGGAGTGGCTTAAACATAGGAGGAGAAAAGAGATTGGGAAAGACCAGGGGATCAGGGAGAATCGTATCCTCGTCCTCTGAGACCCCATGTCGGGTCGGGAATCATCCCCTAACACTGACCCCTCACTAACCACAGATGGGGAAGGAGGCCTAGTGTTCTGTTGCCTATGACCTCTGGAAGATGATCATCTGGCCTGCTGAATCATCAGAGGCCTAAGATCCCTAGCTTGTGTCTGTTCTTTCTGGGACAGAGCGTTGGCCACCCCTTTTGTAATTGCTGAGGAAATGAATCTCTTGATGCTCTCTGGCAATAACTCCAGATCATCAAGTTCATCCTCAGACTGCCCTGCAAGCATTGGGCCTTGGGGAGCAAGGTGCAAGGGGAAAGATAATCCCAGGACGAACCCTCCAAAGGATCTCCTTCCTCATGTCTGACCTCCCTAGGAGATATGGGGGGAGAAGGAGAAATTTCCTGCCTCGAGTGCCTGGGTGGCCTAGCAAGAGAAATGGAAGGGGAGGAAGAGCTGAAGCCCCTGGGAGGCGAACCAGAGTGATGTGAATTTGCCCCAATAGGAGACTTAGATCTGCTGGGGGAGCAGGGCCTGGCGGCCTGGGCCTGCTTTTCTGCCCTGGCAATCTTCTTCTCGAGAGAGAGCGCTGGCACCATTGTTCGTCTCTAATAGTAGCTCTCGATGGGCGCTGCTCCGCTGAGGGCTTAGAGACTGCAGCCCTGGTCCTGGGCCTAGGCATCTCCACCAACCCTGGTTGTTTGATGGCCTCCCCAAGGGCCTGTGATGTGGTGGGCCTGGTCTCCGCCATCCTCACTCAAGTGTCCTGGAAGGTCTCAACAAGGCTCTGAGGACGCCAGCCGGTGCCCTGGTCTGCTGGAGTCACTGGGCTGCGAAGAAGGCTCAGACCAATAGAGGGTTGCCAGGTTGAAATGGGTCCCCAAAATGGCCCCCTCCATGTACGTGCCTAAAATGGCCCTGGGAGGCTGGGACGCACTTTCGGCTTGCTTCTTCTAGCTGCGATGCTTCCAAGTGGCCACGGTCTGCCTTCTTAAAGCCATGGCGCACTTCAAACGGCCGCGGCTTGTGTTTTGAGCTGCAGCTCGTCTTTTGTCAGGCACGTCTTGTTGGGGCGTTGCTGCCGCCGCGCCAAGTCTCTCCAACACCTTTGAAATCTTCGCAGCCCTTCCCATGGAGCTGCACGATGGCACTTGTCACCCCCACTGTCCCAGAGACCGGACAAGTCACCAGATGCCCAAAGGAGAGAGCGAATTTAAAGGTAAAGCCAATTAATCAAATTATAGAAATGCTAAACAAACCTCTCAACTAATTAATTCAAGGAACCAAAGCAGTTGTTTGGACCAAAAACTAAGAGGAACTGGGAGCCAACAGGGAAAGGAGGATATTAAAAGAAATTTCCCTCAGTCTTTGGACCAATCAGGCTGTGATAAACCCAGGCGTAGCCCCTCCCTCCCTACTGCAAAACCGGATAAATCCTTAAACATGCTCCCCAAATGTTCCAATGTATGAATGCATAAAAAAAAATTACATCCTAAACACAGATTTTTTTTAATGTCCTAAATAAAGATTTTCATGTTTTCCTTTCAATATTTAAAATTTGGAAATTGAAGGATTTAAAAAAGAAAAAAAATCCATTGCCAACTTGGCATTCTTTAGAATTAGACTTCATTCGAGGATCTTTGGGTGGGATCACTATCAAAGTATCATGTAGGTAGTCCCTCATTTGGAAACTGCCTCATTTAGCAAACAATCGCATTAATGATAGTCATGAAAAAGCAACTTTACAATCAATCTTCTTATTTATGACCTTTACAGGTCTGTAAAGCTGAAGTAAAATCATAAGCACAGTTGCTCTTTCTCTTAGTGACTGGATCACTTAACAACCATGTTGCCAATCCCATTTGTAGTTGCTAAACAAGTATTAACTGGATTACTTTACACTTATTTGATATACTGGGCCTATCCTGTCTGGGAACCATTCTCCTTTCAGGTAATTGGAGTCTTATGTATATTTCATAAACTCCTATTTTATGTATGTATCAGGAGGGATAAATTATATTGAGAGTAGAAAATAAATGTTTCTCAGTGGAAATATGTAGCATGCTCTTAATTTTCATATAGAAACATTGATATATAAATATAGAATTGGGACACCATCAAATTTTAGAAAGAAATTCATTTCTCCTCAGCATTAAATGAATTATTGTAAGCATTAAATGAATTAAGAGAGAAAAACCCCATATAAATATGTCTTCTCCATCCCTGACCAATAAAATGTCCTTTTGAATGCTGGTTGGGATGTACAAAGGTCCAACACATTTGGAGAGCAACTTTTTAGGATAGTCACTGTCTATGCAAATATATATATATATATATATATATATATATATATATATATATATATATATATATATATATATATATATATATATATATATATATATATATATATAAGAATAGTAAACAAATCACAACACAAAGAATGGTTGAAGGCAGAAGTAAAAGGAACAAGAATGGTCCAAATCAGCAGTAAAAAACAACAACAACCTGAAGCTGTGTTCAATTTTTTACTTTTAATACTTCTTTTTCTTTCAGATCTGTGACAATGTAATTTTTTAAAAGTTCTCTAACATCAAACTGTGTGACATCTCAGAACACTCTCTGTGCAAAATGTCATAAGCAGCATAGATCAGCAATGAAGCAGTCTCTGCCACTAGGGAACAAAAAGACAATTCCCTTGTTTCTCCAATATTCAGTAATTACAGGATATAATCTTTGAGAAATGTAGTCTGTCTCTCTCCCTCTGTCTCTCTCTCTCTCTTTGTGTGTGTATATCAAAGAGAGAGAATGAAAAATGCTTCTTGGTGAGAATAGATTTCTTAGTGTAAATTATATGAGAGAATCATACTAATTTAAGGTGTTTGTTTAAATTGTGTAAACTCTGAGTTATTATGGAAAAAATCATACTAATTTAAGATATTTTGTTTAAATATTCATACAAGACCTTCATTCAAGAACCCCAGCAGAAAAGAAACGCTTAAATATATTTCATTAAAGGATTGGTTGACTTGCATAAATTGAGACTTTTGGAATAGGTCATAGTTGGTGGCAGCCCTTTGCTGAACTTGGTTTATCTGCAAAAAAGCCAAGTGAGTTTGAAATTGGTCAGTACTTAGGTAAAAGACTTCGAAGAAATCCCAGGATTCTGGGATAGTCTGGGAAATTGAAAAAAAAACACATTAGTAAATAAGGCAACACCCTTCTGTATTGGTGCCAAGCAAAAAGCACATGTAGTCAACAAAAAATTGAACTCAATACAGACTTGGTCTTATTTCTTATTCAAAAAATTTTTCACTTAGCCAAGTTGATTTGGGTTATTATCTGAGCTGAAGTCTATGAGAATGAAATGTATTTTCAAATATTATAAAATAAATACATCCCTCAAATAAAATTACAAGATGTGTTTCCTAGGCAGCATCCTGGAGATATTTTTAATTGGAACAAAAATAGAGAATCCTTCATTTTTCACAGCAGATAAATTTAATGGTGAGAGCCATTTCAGTGTAATGGTTAAAGGCATCTGGCTAGTTACTGAGAGATCATGAGTTCTAGTTCTGCCTTGGGCACAAAGTGACCTGGGTGACCAGGGGCCAGTCACTTTCTCTCAGCCTTAGGAAGGAGGCAATGGCAAACCACTTTTGAAAAACTTTGCAAAGAAAACTGCTTATTTAAGAATTGGGTATGACTGAAAGAGACAGGGAGGGAGGGAGGGAGGGAGAGATTGAGATTTAATCCATTTATGTCTGAAAAAATAAAACCAAAAGAATTTCCAAAAAAGAGTTTAATAACAAATTAAGTGTATATAAAATATTAGGTTGCCAATATTTATCATTCTTTGACAACTTTCACTGTTGTTTTATTCATTCCTTTTAAAATAAACAGAAAAGCCCCTATGGAAGTCTTTTAAAAAAGCATATGGTATACAAAACTATTTTTGCTTTTTCAAGAATTACAGATAGTTTTATACATTTGCACACACTCACCCTGTTTTGAAGACTGTGTACCAATTCAGTCAAAGGTTTCCATTTATTATATTGCTTCCAGTAATATTTAATATTTATATACAGTTATCGTGCTTTCTACATTAGTACAGAGGTACCAGGGCATTTTGTTGCTCACCTGCCATAATGACAGAGGGAGAGGAGTTGATTACATGAAAACCCCATATGCTTTAAAAGCAGATGTGAAGAGATTATTACAAGACTGCCAGCAGCAACAGAATGTGCAATCATACCAAAAAGAAAAAACTAGATATGTACTACTAAACTATCCAGATAGCATTATGCTATGCAAGTGAAAATCCTGGGACAAGTCATATAACTATAATTGCCAGAAATATGGTCAGCAGGTATCTGGACCTAATAACCTATATGATCCCACTATACTTTCACTTTTAATGGAAGAGAGTTATCTGCAGTCTCCCTTCTACCAGAACTTTATTAAAATGCCATCTGTTCTGGGCCTTTCACCAAAGCAAGGTTTTAACCTGTTGGTAGGATGAAGGTGGAAGACTTCAAATGAATTTCTGAATATATTAAGACCTCTGCATGCATTAAAAGTGCAGGCGACAACATTTTAGTGCCATGTGTTTCTCCCTTGGCTTCTTATACATAACTCAAGTTCCCCAATGTATATGGCAGAAATGGAAATGGTACCATTACAGGTATTCCACGAGTTATGACCATAATGGACCCTGCCCATTATGGTCATAATTTTACATTTTTGCCATGGTTGTTAAGTGAACACAGTGGTCATAAATATGAACCCATTGTTCTCTATTGGTGTATTTATTGCCAAAAATTTATATTGCCACCTATTTGCACATAGCAACTCGAGGCGGCTGACATTCACATGACCATGGAATGCTGCAAATGACTGTAAATGCTGCCAAGCATCTGATGTATGGCCATATGACTGAAGGCAGGGCTGTTTGCCAGAACTTCGGATCCGGATCGTAAGTCCCCTTTTTCAGGTAGGTTGTAACTTCAGTCACTACATGACAGTCATACATTGAGGACTACCCTGCTTCCCTTAAAATAAGACCTCTCTGGATAATAAGCCCAATCGGGCTTTTGAGCGCATGTGCTAAAATAAGCTCTACCCCGAAAATATTGCAACACAGCAGCAGCTATGAGGCAACCATGCTTGCCACCTCCTACACCGCGAAAATAATACCTCCCGAAAATAAGGCCAAGTGCTTATTTTGGAGGCCAAAAGAAAATAAGACCTTGTCTTATTTTCGGGAAAACATGGTACTATAGTGGAAATAACAGGAACAATTCACATATGTGGAAGTTGGGGGTGGTGGGTGGTGGAGTAGGGCAGAGGGGAATAAATATATATGCTATGTAAAATATTTTTTTTCTATCTTAGGAGCTCTCCAGATACATGTGGACTTTCAGACTCAAGTTGGTCATCAGTTGCCATGCTGGTTGGAAGCTGAAATACGCACATCTCAAAGCACCCAAAGTGGGGAAAGTTGGTATAAAGAAAAATGGATGAGTTTTTGTTTCCTATTCCAAATTAGTAGGTGCAATCATCCAATGAGGCTGAACGCTGGGAGTTTTAAAACAGAGATTTCTCCATTTAATGCATAGTTAAACTATAGATTATTTACCAGAATTTCTAGCAATGCCCATCCACTTGGATAAATTCACACACACACACACACACATAAGATACAACTATCAAAACGAATTTGATCAGCTATTAATTTGTTCTATAATCAGAATTAGTATGTATCTGAATTCAAACTGATAGGGCACATGACAAAAAGGTTGCTATCATTCCTAGGTATTAATAATAATAATAATAATAAATTTGGATTTATTAGCCGCTCCCTTTCCAGACAGGACTCGGGGCGGCGTACAATGGAGCATATAGAACATAAAACATGTGTACAAACACATAAACATACATATATACAAAGACACACATGCACGGAGGAGGTAACAAATTACATAGACAGTTAAAAATCACCATTAAAATACCCCAATTGTAAGAAACCCAATGTAAAATTAAAATTTAAAATTTAAAAAGACAGTCAGGAGGAGTAAGAAAAATTACGGTTGAGCCAGGCCAGATAATTGAAAGAGGTGGGTCTTCAGCTGTACACGGAAGGAGCGGAGATCGGAAGTAATCCTGATGTCACGGGGGAGGTCATTCCACAGGGGTGGGCCCATCACAGAGAAGGCTCTGCTCCTGGGTGTCGCCCCCCGACACTGTTTGGCGGACGGCACCCGGAGAAGTCCCTCTCTGTGTGAGCGAATTGGTCGTAGGGATGTGTGGGGCAGGATGCGATCCTGCATGTAACTAGGTCCTGTGCCATGAAGCGCTTTAAAGATCATAATCAAAACCTTGAAACGCACTCGGTAGACCACAGGAAGCCAGTGCAGCTCGCGCAGGAGAGGTGTTACAGGGGAGTATCTAGTCCTCCCCATAATCACCCGCGCGGCCGCGTTCTGGACCAACTGTAGTCTCCAAGTGCATCTCAAGGGAAGCCCCATGTAGAGACCATTGCAGTAGTCCAGGCGAGACGTCACTAGCGCATGGGTGACTGTGCGTAGGGCATCCCGGTCCAATAAGGGGCGCAATTGGCGCATCAGGCGAACCTGATGGAACGCCCCCCTTGCCACGGCTGTTACATGGTCATCCATGGACAGCCGGGCATCTAGGAGGACGCCCAAATTGCGCACCTGTTCCATGGGGGCTAGTTGCACGCCCCCGATGGCCAGAGATGGAAGCAACTGGTTGAACCGGGAGGCCGGAAGCCACAGCCACTCCGTCTTGGAAGGGTTGAGTTTTAGTCGGTTGCCATCCATCCAGACCCGTACGGCCTCCAAACACCGGGACATCATTTCGACGGCCTCATTGGGGTGGTTCAGGGTGGAAATGTATAGCTGAGTATCATCAGCATACAGATGATATCCCACCCCAAAACCACGGATGATCTCGCCCAGCGGTTTCATGTATGTGTTGAACAGGAGAGGCGAGAGCACCGATCCCTGTGGCACTCCACATGTGAGTGGCCTCCGGGTCGATCTCTGCTCCCCTACCAACACACGTTGCGTCCGGTCAGAGAGGTAGGAGCCAAACCACCGTAAAACGGTGCCCCTGACTCCCAGCCCCTCAAGCCGGTGCAACAGGATACCATGGTCGATGGTATCAAACGCCGCCGAGAGATCTAATAGGACCAGGATAGAGGAACAACCCCTATCTCTGGCCCTCCAGAGATCATCAACCAATGCGACCAAGGCCGTCTCCGTGCTGTGCCCGGGTCGGAAGCCGGACTGGCGCGGGTCTAGATAATCATTTTCCTCCAGGTGACGTGGGAACTGTTGTGCCACCACACTCTCTACAACCTTCGCTAAAAAAGGAAGGTTGGAGACTGGACGATAATTGACTAGGTCCATTGGGTCCAGGGAAGGCTTCTTGAGCAGGGGCCTCACCACCGCCTCTTTCAAGGCGGCCGGTAGAAACCCCTCACCCAACGAAGCGTTCACCAGGCCCAGGAGCCAGTCGCGCGTAACCTCCCAGGATGCCAGTACAAGCCAGGAGGGACACGGGTCCAATAAACATGTGGTAGGTCGCAGACGTCCACGCAACCTGTCCAAATCCTCGATGGCAACCGAGTCAAACTCCTCCCAAAGCGGTCCCTCAAGACTCGCCACGGGCGTCTCTACTGGACCACTGAAAGGGGCCCATCCCATCCGGATTTGAGCGACTTTGTCCTGTAGATATTTCCCAAACTCCTCTGCTCTGCCCTGTAAAGGGGCTTCCCGCAGTCTCTCCAACAAGAGGGAGCGAGTCACCCGAAACAGGGCAGCAGGGCGGTTATCTGCGGACGCAATAAGAGCGGCGCAATGTTGACGTTTGGCCGCTCTTAATGCCACAAGGTACGTCCTCAAATAGGCTCGTGCCTGTGCTCGGTCAAATTCGGAACGGGAGGATCTCCAACGACTCTCTAGGCGTCTCTTGTGGCGTTTCATCACCCTTAGCTCCTCGGTGAACCAAGGGGCCAGGGTGGTTCATCGCCGCAGGAGAGGCCGCAAAGGCGCCACCCGGTCTAGGGCCCCGGTAGTCGCACTATTCCATGCGTCTACCAGGTCCTCCACTCGGGGGCGGGTCAGGTCCACAGGAGGTGGCCCAAGCTCCGTCTGGAACCTATCTGGTTCCATCAGGCGCTTGGGGCGGAACCATCTAATACCTTCCGGTATTACTTGTCGTTTTCCCATAAACTTCTCGAGGAACAGAATGTTCTGAACTATCTTTCAAAGTTTACCAACTCATGCAAGCTTTTAAAATCATCTTCTATCCAGGAATCTGTCATGATTTATTATGTTTATACCGTCTTTCATAGAACTACTCCAAATGAACGACCAGCATCAGTAATGTACCAGCATTCTGTATCAGGTAAAAGAGGTTCACTAATCAAAACAAAAAAACAAACAAGCAAAAAACCCGAGTTTGTTTGCCAACACCTGTTTGGTTTCCCAAACGATTCTCAAGAGTCACTTGCTTAAAAGTCAAGGTTGTGTTGTCCTAGTGGTTCTTTCTCTGGCTGCACAGATTCTGTGTACTTCCAGCTACATTTCATTCTCCCAATAGCTAACTCCAACAATTATTTTAATCACTTAAGGTCAAATTCCTGCCAGCCATTAATGGAATTCATCTGCTCCAGCAGGTTCAGATTTACTGGTTTGTATTCCTAGCCAGAAACTGATGATCCAATTTCTATTTTATACTAAAATCTCTTCTGACAGGAATATCATTCTTCACCATGCAGCATTCCAGACCAGAAAAACAGGTATATTTCATAGTTACATGCCACCACGGGGAATCTGGTAGCATTTACAAGGACTCATAAAACAATAAAAACCTGCAACAACTACAGGGTCTCCCTATAAGCACTTTTCATTTCAACATATGGAACAAATCCCAATAATTATTTAAATCACTTAAGATTAAATTCTTGCCAGCCATAAATGGCATTCATCTACTCCAGCAGGCTCAGATTTTTATATGTAAAACTGATCAAGCTACATCAGCGATGGCGAACCTATTTTGGCTCGCATGCCATAAGTGAGGAGAGCGCAGGGGGTAGTGTGTGGGCGTGCCGCACCCATAATGCAATGTGCGACACCCCCCCAGTGCGCATGCGCGCACTATAGGCGCTCCCTCCATTTTTTGCATGCTTTTTTTGCCCTCCCCAGGCTCTAGAGGCTTTATAGGAGCCTGGGGAGGGCGAAAATAGCCTCCCCTGCCCCCCCCCCGGAAACCCTCTGGAGGCTTCAGGGACCTTCAGGATGCTTCCCTGAAGCCTCCGGAGCAGTCAAAACGAACTTTCGAGCAAACCGGAAGTGACTTCCAGTTTGCTCGGAGGGTCATTTTGAGCGCTCCGAAGGCTTCAGGGAAGCTCCCTGAAGCCTCCGGGGCAGTCAAAATGACCCTCCGAGCAAATCGGAAGTCCGTTCCCGAACTTCTGGTTTGCCTGTAGGGCCGTTTTTTTGCGCTCCGGAGGCTTCAGGGAAGCTCATGAAGCCTCCGGAGGGCCTCCGGGGGAGAAGCGGGGGAGGCTCTTTGCGCCCTCCCCAGGCTCCTATAAAGGCTCTGGAGCCTGGGGAGGGCGAAAAATGGCTTTAAAAAAGGATGAACTCAGGGCCAGCACGCGCATGTGCGCTGGCCAGCTGACAGGGCAGCGCCTCTCGTGTCCTGACAAATGGCTCCGCGTGCCACCTGTGGCACGCGTGCCATAGGTTCGCCATCACTGAGCTACATGCTTATAGTATGCAACTTACTGCAACTCAGATGGATATACAGCTTTTAGAATGAATTTTAAAAATGGGTCAAGTTACAACACTTCAGGAGGCTGTGGGGAAAAAACAAGTCTCTGGAGTTTAAATAGGACAATGCAGTACATCCAAGGCTATCAGCATATTCATTCATTCATTCACACACAACATCAAACTGTTCTAGGAGCTGTTACAAAAGTGGCACTGGCACAAGTCTAAAAAAACTGTGAGAAGATATAGATTGCGACAAGGCATTGGGACAAATACTTTTATTACTATTCATACTGCCTACCACAAAAGAGAAATAAGACTGAATATTCTTTGGACTCCAGCACGCCTGCAGCTAGAGAAAAAAATTATACAGGGCTTGTATAATCTAGACTAGGATCCGTTTATTCTTGTTCCCGATGCAGCAAATCTCACCATGCTGTCTTGGCAGCCCTCAGCTGATTGAAGCAGACTCCAGTGTATCTCAAACCAACTGGCCAGTACAGATACAGCCTGAGGCAGCTTCATGCATGCTGTTGTCCTCTGTCATCCTTCTCTTACTAACTGATAGCTGGAATGCCTGAGGCAACCTCAGTTGTTCTTCTGAAGTCTTCCTCCTCTTTGTACCAAGCCCAGCGGGTTCTGGTCTGCCTTCAACAACCTTTTCATTTTTATATTAAGATCCCTGGTAAGATTCTAGTAATAATAAAATAAAACAATGAAGAATAAAATAAAAACAATGATGAAAATGCAAAACATTCCTGTTGTAACTGCCACCCATCTTGTGAAAGAGAAGATTTTGCAAACGATGGAGCCATTTGCCAATCAGGAAGGAAATCAGAAAGTGTCTGATAACAAATGTTATTAAAGGCATAAGATTTCACGCGCTCTATTAAAAGGCATAAGCTCACAAAAGCTTGTATTCTAATAAAATGTATTAGTCAGAAAAGGGGTTACCAGATTTCTGGGTTTTTAGCTTTTTGCCACCATAAACCAACACAGCCCCCTCCTTATACAAAGCCACCAAGAACACATTTTCAGACATTGCAGCTCAAAAGTCTAGATTTATAATCACAGTGGACATGAAGTGTGGTAGGGGCATCCTCAGTTTTGTGCAGAACTACTTCAACTGGCGGAGAGATTTACGGGAGTTTGCTTCCTCTTTTTAATCAAAATAATGAAATTACAAGGCAGCAATGAACAATTCTATTTGCTTGGCATATGAGGATTCTTTTTTTATTCTCCCACACACTTCCCCATACTTTCTGTCAGATCAAATGCTTGCCAAAACATGCACTGGGCTGGAGAAGAATGTGTAACATGGCTTAGTCCTGTAATAAAAAGGTATTAAACTATATGCTAATAAAGGGGAGGGAGGTTGCTAGGCAACTCTGTGAAATTGGGGGGGGGGGAGGCGATAGCTTTTGTTTTCAACTTGGCTGTTGCTAAAGGGTTAAACAAACAAAGCCTGCTCATTTTCTCCTGAACTGTTTTAAGTAAAGATACTGAAATATTCCAAATGTAACATATGAGGACGAGGTCCCAAGAACACGGGTTAATTTACATAAAACACCACCCCAGGTTGATCAACAAACATGAGGCTATTTGAATGTCATAGCATTAGACTTGGGAGACTATTCAAACATTACAACTTCAGCAGAGGGGCCACCAGAAAGGGATCAGGAAGGTGGAAGAGGCAACATGAAGCTACACATAAAACAAGTCTAAGATTTAAAATATATTGCAGCATTGATTCCCCTCCATGGCTGTACAAATAACCAACAGCCATGTATGGTGCTGAGATGGAGAATTAATAATAGCTAAACCCAGTTTTGGCTAAGATTCAGTTAGATACAATACTGCTAGACCAAAGTACTAGTGGCAGTATCCATGTAGTAAAAACAATTTTTCCTTTTAAAATTATTCTTTGGTTCTCTGAACCTCCTAAAAATATACTCGATAGCCTTAAATCACAGGACATGTCCTTTCTTCTGTTGTTTCTGGAGGCAAATGTGGGTATCCATATATTTCACACAAAGCAAAAAGGTGATTGCTACACTACTTGCAGGTGCACCCCACCTATTCACACATTCACAGGTGAATAACATAAGCAAGATGTTTCAAATTTAGAGCAATGAATACTTAACTTTTAAGTTGTGATGGCCCATGCTAAGTAATGCCATTCAGGAAAAAAAATAAATCCTGTTCTACTTTATTATTCATTTTGATGAAAGAAACTGCTTTCAAACTTCTTTCAAGAGGAAAATGTTGATGAAATTATTATGAGTAGTAAAGGTACCAGCCTTATTTTTTTTATTTACATGGTAATTTAGGGATGACAATGAAGGTAAATATCCTGGGGATCTCCCCATACAATCTCCAGTTGTCTGTGGCAATCTATCATTTCCTGGTCTTCAATGAAATCTCAAAGGAAGGCATAATAAGGTATATTTTTCCAAGAGACTGTCCACAGCCTGGGAAGCACAGGCAACTTGGAAAGAATCCAAGTGATGGAAATATATTGAACAAAAACAAAATCACAAGCAATATCCACCTTTTGCTGCTTCAAACTACAAAGTAAACTTGATAGCACCACCAAGAGATAAAAAAAGTAGTTAAATTTAACAAAACTTTCTCCATGTGGAAGGGGAAAACCAGCTGGAGTGAGTTTCAAACTAATTGTGAACTACCTAACTTGTTGTATTCTTTTCATCTCTACATCCCTCTGAAATTCCTCCAACAGGGCAACTAGAAGAAATAAGGGCTTACTTGAGAACTAGAAAACTGGGACTTGGGGGGAAAACCCTTATAAATCAAACAAGTGGTTCTTAAATTTATGAAGACCATGAAACGCCAAGCAACAGACTTATTCATTACTACTGTAATAGTCCTACAATTCTTCCACCAAAGGCACGCTTTGGAAATTTTCTTCCAATAAAAAAAAGCAGGAAAGAATGATTCAGGCTGGAAGAAGCAATTAAAATATCTCCCCACCCCAGTACATGAGGGCAGCAGATATTGAAAGCAGCAAAGATTTCTAGACTATGGTGGAACTTAGACACTCTTTTCAAAGTCCTTGGAGAACTGGGACCAATAAGATAAGTTGGCAAGGAAATATAGGTGAAAGTGTCAAAAGTATTTTACTTCTTTTCAGTGCTTTTATGCTCAGTTCTGTCATTGTATCTCTGCTCCTATTTTGTTTCTACTTCACTCTGCCTCTTTGCAAAATCATGATTGCTAGATTTTATAGGTAGATCTAGTCAAAAGATCAAATCCTAGTGATCTTCATCAAAGAGACAGATGAAGTGGAGCACTGTCCCAAACAACTAGCTTTCAGTCACAGTCTCAGATGGTTCAGCATTAAACAAGGTGAGGAGGGTATGAAAACTTGGCTAAGAATGAGTGAGAGCTTCAAGTTCCATGTTTGAGATGGCCACATCTAGAACAAGGCTAAAGTTTGTTGCAGGTACTGAGCACACCAAGATAAATAAGTACCACTTCATTGGGAAGGTAACAGCACTCTGTAACATCATGCTGGCCACATAACCATGGAAACGTCTTCTGACAGCACTGGCTCAATGGCCCTTGAAACAGAGATAATCACTACTCCATATAGTGGGCAATGACTAGTGGAGTAAAATATAAAGGGACTCCTTTACTGTACCTTTACTATCCTACTTAATCTGTCAGTGAGAGTCTACATCATTTGAAGCACGGAGGGGGATCTTGCACAACAGAATTGTGAAAATCTTTGTTAAGATATTTTAACAAGGTCACCATTCACCAGGATCCCACATTTTACACATTTGTCTTAAGTGACAAATGATGGTTAGATGCTAAAGACATTTCTATCGTAACCAAGAGACAATTCAAAGATACGTTGCTTTGAATTACTCTGAATTACTTTTCCAATGAACTCTGTGAGTTAAAGCAAGGTGCCATGACTTTAGCTATAGCACTGGTTATGATGACATGTGAAATCACCTTGTCAAAAATATGCACAGCACTGCATACATAACAATGTCTTTGTGGTAAAATGGGACCAAGGCTTGTTATGAAAGACTGTTTAATCACAGAATATACTTTTCAAAATATTTGACTGATTTGGAAAAAGGAACTTGCATGGGGAAAAAAGAACTTGCATAAAAAAAATAGTTTACACTGGGATTAGGGCACGTCAAATTTTTCAATTTTCAATTTCTAAGCAATAGGGGTACTCAACAGTTGTGACATGCCTTGGGAATTGTAAAGATATTTTGGTTGTTTTAATATAATTTATATGTACTTGGTAAATTAAATTGATCTGGATGGGAAGTAACAGACTCAAGCTCAACCCGTCCAAGACTGAGTGGCTGTGGCTACCGGCGCCCCGGTTCAACCAGCTTACTCCATCACTGGCCATTGGGGGCGAACATCTGCCCCCCGTGGATCGGGCACGCAATTTGGGCGTCCTTCTGGATACCCGGCTGTCAATGGACGACCATGTGACAGCCGTGGCCAGGGAGGCGTTTCACCAGGTTTGCCTGGTGCGCCAATTGCATCCCCTATTGAACCGGAGTGCCCTTCGCACAGTCACTCATGCGCTTGTGACGTCCCGGCTAGACTACTGCAACGCTCTCTACATGGGGCTCCCCTTGAGATGCACCCGAAGGCTGCAGTTGGTTCAGAATGCAGCCGCGCGGGCAGTTTCGGGAGTCCTTAGATACTCCCACGTAACACCTCTCCTGCGCGAGCTACACTGGCTACCTGTGGCTTTTCGGGTGCGTTTCAAGGTGTTGATTATCATCTTCAAAGCGCTCCATGGCACAGGACCTAGCTATTTGCGGGATCGTATCCTGCCCCATACATCCCTCCGGCCGATTCGCTCACACAGAGAGGGACTCCTCCGGGTGCCGTCCACTAGGCTGTGCCAGCGGGCGACGGCCAGGGGAAGGGCCTTCTCTGTGATGGGCCCGACCCTCTGGAATGACCTTCCCTCTGACATTAGAACGACTACGGACCTCCGCTCCTTCCGCCAGAAACTCAAAACCCACCTGTTTCATCTAGCCAGCCTGGCCTAATTCCAGCTTTCCCACCTCAGTTTGTATTTTTAAATTTTATGGTTCGGTTTTAAAGTTTACGTTTTTTAATTCTTATAAATTTGTACAGGGCATATTTAATTCAATTTTAGTATGTATATTATCGAGTGTATGTTTTTAAATTTGTACCTGTACACTGCCCCGAGTCCCTTCGGGGAGAGGGGGCGGTCTAGAAGTTTAATTAATTAATTAATTAATTAATTAATTAATTAACTACATAAATATCATAGCTTTTTAACATTTTGTTTGCTTCAATTACTCCATCGATACAAATACAGATATAGATAGCGATACATACTTTAGATATAGGTAGTCCAAGAATAACAAATATTATGAGCATGATTAGCTATGATTATCACAGAGAGTCAAGTATTTAATTGGATATTAGATCTGGTTGATTCTTAACATTCAGATACAACAATTAACAGATGCAATTCATCTTAAAAGGAACAGAACCATATAAAAGAAGGAGCTATTGGCAATGTACATTAAACATTAATAATTAACAGAGAAATCCAACCAAAGGAATTTGATGGAACTGTTGAGACCATCTAGATTAAAATAAGTGAATAAAAAACAGCCACTGTCAGGAACCAATATAAAAAATTGGCAGGGCAGAACCAAAAACAGCATTCATCATCCTGTTTTTCCCTCTGAAAAAACCTTCTTGTAATTTAGCCCATCTCTAAATTGTTTATTTGTTGACATGGCAGAGCTAACTTAGGATAGTTATCGCCTCCCAACTTACCCTTTGTCATACCATCTTTGACATTTTTGGCATGAGAGTTTCAGATGCAAGAAAAACTAGCTAATGGAGAGGGAATGAGGACTGGTTATTTATTTGCTGGTGATTAATGGAGAAACTGAAGAAATCTGAAGGATCTTGTGGCTGCTTAGTATTTCCCAAATGTAATAGAATTTTGTCTTTAAGGAATTTGTTTCCTTAAGGAGCTGTATGTATTAATGCTCACAGAATTTTGCCCTGGAACATACACATAAAAGTTTAAAATCACAGACAGGAACATCTGGCCAGGACCTAATGTGAATTATCAGGATATCCCACCTGATCTGCAGGGCAACAAGCTATACCACTCATCTTCTGATAGCTACACACCAAGCCTCATCCCTCTCTCTATTCACAGCAAGAACCAAATTTGCAGGGACCCAGCTAGAGCACTCACAGATCACTGCTTTCTTGACTACCGGAAGATTTCTTCAGAAACAGAACATGTGGAATCACCAAGACAGAGCTCTCTCTACACAAACATTTCATCTGAAATATGTGTGAATGTGGCTATACTCAAAATGTGAGCATCATTTCCGAGGCAGAAGACAAGTCCACACAAAGGAAACAGAATAATGTCCTTATTCTTCACTGTAGCACTAGATAATATGCATGTCTGTTCTAAAATGTGAGTGGTAATGTAAGGATTGGAAAGGTATTCTTTATAGAAATGGTAACTGCAGAGAAAATGTGGTAGAGAACGTACAATTTCTATACTACATTTTCAGTAGTCAAAGTGGCTCCATGCAACTAACCACAACCATCATACAAAGCCACTGTAAAAATAATGTTATAATGCAATATTTGCAGTTCATTTAACTGGCATGCTGGTATACAAAAATCAGGCCACTATGCCAATTACAAGATATAAAACGAGTATAAGAGAAACCGGAAGCGTTGCGGTGAGACAGATTGGAAAAAGACCGGGCTGCGATGAGCACCGCAAAAATCCAACCAGACAAACTGCTGTGTTGGGGTGTGTGTGTGTGTGTGTGTGTGTCTTTGGACCAGAACCGTCTTATAGAGACGGGAAAGAAGGAGTAGTGTCTTGGACGACCAAGAGGAATTGACAAGTTGCTCGGTAGGTCAGAGAAAAGCTCTTCAAACTGACAGCGGGGGTGGCGGCCATATTCAAATGACCGCTATAAAGCTGGGGCAACCGGACTAAGTTTTTTGAGCAGGAGCGGTGTTGGAACGGAGTGCTGGAACCAGGGGAATGATTGGCCAACTCACACATAAAAAGAACTTTGAATTTGGACTTAAAAAGTGTCCCGGAGCTGAATTAGCTGCTAATTGTCATCTGGGGAATTTTATGGAGGAAGAAGGAAACAGTGGATGTTAAAGTACTAAAGCCTTAGAAGATTCTTGTTTTTACATGAAATTGAAGACACTAAAAATAATAAAAGAAAGAACCCAGGGGGGAAAGTTCCTTTTTTTTCTTTTTCCTATTTTTTATGGATTTGATTTTTGACAGTTTTTGACAATCAGCTGTTGGAGTGTATTGCAGATTGGAGAGAGAGCCATCTGCTGGTGAGAAGAGAATACTACAACACTTAGTGAAAGAAGAAAGTGAGAGTGCAGCTGCGAAATTTGACCTTGGCTACAGGAAAAGATACTTTGGAACTATGAGAACATTTAAGGAGGGCTAGCTTTTGTAATATTGTTTGGTTTTGACTTTCTATAGCCGTGGAAGAAAATACATTCTCAACTTGGATTGGACTGGACTAATACTAGAATTGGACATTAGAATTTGGAAATAAAAGGGGGGGTGGAGAATTGCACGGACTTTAAGTTTTAATCAAATGTGATATAACCCCCAAATTTTAAAAAAAATGCTAAATTAGTTAAACTGGCATAATGGAGCCTTGGATGTATGATGAACTATTTGAGATGCTAAAAAATGCACATGAAACCTTAATTGGTAAGAAAGCCAGATATCCAGATAGAGCACACAGAGCAGGAAATAGGAGAGAAGGGGGTAAAAGAGGGCACAAATGAAGAACAAGAATATAATATGGAAGAAAAAGGAACTGAAAAAAACCGCAGATGATTTCACTGGGATTTACAGTGACAAAAAAAAGTAGAAAAGGGGGAATGTCTCCCCAAAAAGAAACAATCAAATAGCAAAGAAGGAAATACTGGGAAGAAAATAGGAAAAACCCTTGGGAAAACTACTAGAATAATAAAATTAAAAGTGAGAAAAAGGATTTTGAAGAAAAGATACAATTATTATAAAAATAAGAAAAAGAAGAAGAAGCTAGGAGAATGAGGGAATAGAAGAAAATTAATAAGAAATGGAATCTTTGAAACACCAAGAGAAAATGGTTAGAGGAGGAGGAAGGGAAAGAAGAGATATATTAGTAGATTAAAGGGAATAGTATTAAGATTGTTAATGTTATATAGTTAATTACGATATAAGAAAATTATAGTAATATTGTTAATTGTGGATAATCTCTCTATCCCTTTATCTACCTATCTACCTAACTACTCTCTCTCTCTCCCTATCTACCTACTGTATTTCTCTCTCTTTCTCTCCCTCTCTATTCCTCTACCTACCTACCTACTTTTTTTAAAAAAATTGCCTCTTCAAAACCTGGATTTGTCTTATGCTCCGAAAAATATGGTAACTACTTTCAGCTATGGTTTCTAACTATAGTATAGCATTAGCAATTTAAATGCAAGCAGGGCAACCATATTATAACTCCATGCAAACACAGTCACAACTACATGGATGAAAATTCAGGTCTGAAAAGAGAAAAGTATGATAGATTAATACTCAAGACCTGTACTAAGAATGAGTACCCTCACCTTCCTAACTACTTCCTCGAATTAATCCATGGAGCAGACACACAAGGTAAAGAAAAATTCTCAGGAGGGGTGTTTACAATGACATTTTCAGATACTGTAGATACAAAAGAAGAGTTCTTGGTGCTCTCTGAGCTTGGTTGTTTTCTTGCAGACATTTCATTACCCAAATTAGGTAACATCATCATTACCCAAAACTAGATAACGCTAGTGGTGTTACCTAGTTTGGTAATGAAACGTCTGCCAAGAAAATAACCTCAGAGAGCACTAAGAACCCCTCATTTCAGCCCTGAGCGACAAGTATTCTCCTTTACAGATGCAAAAGTGTAGCCCCCAAACCTGCTATTAGCCCTAAGTAACGTCCACAGATTCCTTCAGAGTTCTTTTAATCACCAACTCCCCTATGAAGACTCCTTGGACAGCAGTAGTCTCTTTCCTCTCCACATAGTTTCTCCTTGGCACAGGAACAAGGCAATCCATCTCTGCAATTCAATCATTTATGAAACATCTTTTGTTTCTGTTTTTCACAATAAACCTTGGCAGCACTTTTCATAGAGTGGCCTCTGTAGAGAAATTAGCTAAAAGGTAGTCATTTTGTTTTCCTTTAAGAAGCTGATCTTGCTTTTCAATCCTGCCTTTGCCTCACCTTCTCTGCATGCTCTTTATCTTTATTGCAGTCCTTTATATAATGTCCTCAGAGACATTCAGACTTTATCAGAAGGTCTTTGATAGCTACCTTATGTGTGACCAGATTCTGGGTTGTTGTTTTTTAAATAGATTTTAATAACAGTGATTAGTTTTTGGATATCATTGAGTTGGTTTTATAGATGTGAAATGCTATAGTGTTGTGAAGCTTTATCATTCAGAAAGTGCGACTACTATTATTTACTGTTATGTCTTACTGTGGAGGCTTCCTATGTTATTGTATAAGTAACCATGAGCCTGATTTGAGTTGACAGCATACTAATTTAATAGGTAAATAATTAAAAGATTATCAGCAAATAATAAGTGGGAAAGAAACTGGAATTGGGTTTCTTTGTATGGACACATCTTTTTTTCTTGTCTTATTCTGCAATGCAACAATCCTCTTAAGACAGGGGTCACCAACCTTTCGGATCTCAGGGACCACTACATTCATAATTAAATCCCACGGACCACTAATATAATCTGTCTAATGACAGGCTGTGTGTGCGTGGCCAACACGATGTCACTCACGTCAAGGGGCACCTCACTAGCCTCTACTCACCCCTCCCCTCCCAGCCACTCCTCACCTGCCCACCCGGCTGCTTAGGGCCCCAACAGGAAGCAGTTGTTGGAGTTAAGAAGCCACCATGAGAAAGAGTTGGCAAAATAGCTGGCTCTGTTCAAATTGGATTTAACCGAAAAGGAGGCTCAGCAGAAGCAACTCACTGAGGACTCAGAGCATAGGCTTTGCAAGCAGAGGGAAGATCTGTGGGAGTGCAAGGCTAGGTACCGGCGCCTGGAGGCTCAGCAGGATGAGATGGTCAGCCAGTTGCAGACCATGATGCAGTCCCACTTGAACAAGGCTCTCCAGGTCTTCGCCACCAGCAGCACTTCCCTCCAGCCTTCACTAAAGCTACAGATCAGGAGGCTGAAGCAGACCCCAAGTCGGAATTTCTGCCCCCCTTCGACCCAGACAAAAAGACCGCGAAGGAGGAGACTCTCTGCAGCAATACAAGCATCCATTACATGTATCTGACCCAGGGGCCGTAGTTTGAGGACCCCTGATTTAGTGCAATATAAAAAAATGCAACTAATTTTTCTGCGGACCACCAATGGTCCACAGACCACCAGTTGGTGACCGCTGCTCTAAGAAAAGGCCGAAATTATTCACATTCATCAGACAGAGAAATTATACTTCCCCAACACTCATCCAGATGGAATTTCTTTTGAATTAAAATCTGTATTTCAAAACACAGACTTCTTGTTGCACATATAAAGTAAAGAAACAGTCTCAGCCACAATAATGCGTAATCTCTACAAGAATGCCATTAACAGGTCATTTTTATACCTAAAATGATATTTCCAGAGTTTTCCCATCACATTAAGCCAGAATGAGGCTGTTTACTCTTAAGAGTTATATTAAACCTTGCAAGTTACATGGATGAGTCAACGTTGTCAGACAGGTAAACTCCCATGGAGAAATATAGGACCAATTTAATTTTTACTATATGTGCTATTTGGATTCAGAAAAAAAGAAAGGAATAAGAAGAAACCATCACAATTTTATGATGGTCCCACATTTGCCTCTCAGACATTATTATATAATCTGTTTATTCCATCCCATGTATATGAATAAAAGTATCCAAATTCCATACAGATTTTTTTTTTCAAAAAAGTTTTAGCCTTTTAAACTGTAGGAAAAAGACAGCATCTGATGCTAGACATTAAGCAAAGCCTTTTATCGGAAGCACAATAAAGGTATATCGAGGATCTGGTGCTGATCGGAGTGCACATTTTTTTAAAACGTTGCTGGAAACAGCCCCAATGTTGTTAGCCAGGAAAGATTGCCTTACAGTGAATGAGAAGGCTCCCACAGGGTCAACCTGGATCAAGGACATAATGAAAATATGTCACTATGGAGGACAGCAAACTATCTATGACAGGATAAAAATTACCAAAAAGTTGAAGCAATCTGGAAGATCTTTTCCAAACTACCTTGGGAATGACATATTGTCCATATATTTGGCCTAAGCCAGATGCACAGACATAAATAAAAAAAGTCAAGATGCAGCAAGAGATACAACCTGGCAACTATAACTATCTCACTCATCATACTTTAACATCAAAGCAATTAAGTAATAGACAAAGTACATGCACATTAAATTGACCACACACACAAAAAAGAAGTCACGATATGCAAGTTAAAACTTGTTAATTGTAAAACCTAATCACGAATTGGGGGGGGGACCCCACATCTGGAAATCTGTCCAATAAAGTATTACTTATGATGAATATATCAAACTCAAATGAAAGGCTTTCGTCATTTAAAACTTTTCATTCATTTCTCAGAGATCACAGCAGATTTGTACAGAGAAAGAATAAGCCAATAAGGTGGCCAGTAGAACATTTGGAGAAGATTGGTACGGATGGATGGGGAGCAGAAAAAACTGTAAGAACTGTGATCAGTTCAAAATTTTAATAGCATGTTTGTTGTTTTATAGTCACTGATTTTTTTTAAGAAAGAGAAAATCATATCACCAACAATGGCATGTTTTGCTATTTAAAAGAGAGTAAGGGGGCAGCAACTTTGTTTGTGGAATTTCAATTTAGAGGGAGAGAGGGAGATGGGGAAGGAAGGAAGGAAGGAAGGAAGGAAGGAAGGAAGGAAGGAAGGAAGGAAGGAAGGAAGGAAGGAAGGATTGATTCATGGAATGTTTGAATGGAATCAAATATAAATGCATTAAAAAAAACTAAAGCTCACAGGGCTACACATTTTTTTTTTAATATAAGGTTAGATATCAGAAGAAACACAAGAAACATTCTGTCTGGACTTCCAGGAAAGAAATGACAGCAGAGCGAACAACCATGGCAGAATGAATACCTGGAATGAAAAGCTGATACTTTGCAATTCCATTTTGGATGAGGAGAGAACTAGGATTTTCCAAAAGTGCTCCAGTGAACTGTTCATGAGGAGACTGCAAAACGTTCTCTGGGAAACAAGGGAACATCCTCATAACCCAAATTGCAGTTCAGGGTTCATACACTTCCTTTATTAATCACCTCTAATTAGCCTGTTGTTAATTACTTTTTAGATATTAGAAACCTTCATAATGACACATTTTCTTAATACTAGATGAATTCCCTTCCATTTTTAGTGAAAACAGTTCTATGCAAGTTAAAGGATTGTTTTTTTCTTTTTTTGGGAATGAACAGCAAAAGGATAAAGCATTGATTTTTAAAAATTATAAATGGACTAAAGGTCAGGATGGCTTTGAATATTTAAAATATAAAATAAGACAACATGTTGAAAGTTGGACACTGCTTTGACATATGACCATAATGACCCTATCCATTTACACTCATATGTTGTGATGGTCAAATGTCATGAGATCAACCCGATCTTTCAGTAGTTGTTAAGCAAACCTCAAGCTAATATGGCAATCATTAAATGAATATGGATTTATTAAGCAAACTCATTGTTCGCTATTGTGCAATTTTGCCAAAACCCCAAATTAACTTCTACTTTTCAGGAAAACCACCATAAAATGCAATATGTGACCATAGGATGCTACAAAAGACCATAAACTTACTTACTTTACTTTATTCACACTTATAGACCGCCCCCTCTCCCAAAAGGGACTCGGGGCGGTGTACAGTCAATACACAAAAAACATAACATAAATAATTAAATAATAGATAGATAGCTATGGAGGAGGTTAAAAGAAGAACTGTACATTAAAGTAAAGTTTTTAAAATATAATTTTAAAAAACCCCTAAAAAATACCCCATAAGTTAAATTTAAAAATGGTTCCCCTAAAATACCAGTTAAAATATATCTGCCAGGAGGTAAAAATTATGAGTGTGCCAGGCCAGCTAATCGAAACAGGTGAGTCTTCAGTTTTTGTCGGAAGGAGCGGAAGTCGGTGGTGGTTCTAATGTCGGGGGGGAGGTCATTCCAGAGGGTTGGGCGCATCACAGAGAAGGCCCTACTCCTAGGCGTCGCCCGTTGGCATTGCCTGGTGGACGGCACCAGGAGAAGTCCCTCCCTGTGAGAGCGGATTGGTCGCAGGGATGTGTGTGGCAGGATGCGATCCCGCAGGTAGCTAGGTCCTGTGCCATAGAGCGCTTTGAAGATGGTAATCAAAACCTTGAAACGCACCCGAAAAACCACAGGCAGCCAGTGCAGCTCGCGCAGGAGAGGTGTTACGTGGGAGTACCTAGTACTCCCCATGATAGCCCACGCGGCTGCGTTCTGGACTAGCTGTAGTCTTCGGGCGCGTCCCAAGGGAAGCCCCATGTAGAGAGCATTGCAGTAGTCCAGGCGAGACGTCACCAGCGCGTGAGTGACCGTGCATAGGGCATCCCGGTCCAGTAGGGGGCACAATTGGCGCACCAGGCGAACCTGGTGGAACGCCCCCCTTGCCACGGCTGCCACATGGTCATCCATCGACAGCCGGGCATCTAGGAGGATGCCCAAATTGCGCGCCCGTTCCACAGGAGGCAATTGTTCGCCCCCTATGGCCAGTGATGGAGTCAACTGACTGAACCGAGGTGCCGGTAACCACAGCCGCTCAGTCTTGGAGGGGTTGAGTTTGAGTCTGTTGTCCCCCATCCAGACCCCGACGGCTTCCAAACACTGGGACATCACTTCGACAGCCTCGTTGGGGTGGTTTGGGGTTGAAATGTACAGCTGGGTATCATCAGCGTACAGATGATACTCAACCCCAAAACCACGGATGATCTCCCCCAGTGGCTTCACATATGCGTTGAACAGAAGGGGCGAGAGGACCGACCCCTGTGGCACCCCACAAGTGAGTGGCCTCAGGGTCGACCTCTGCCCTCCTGCCAACACACATTGCATCCGGTCGGAGAGGTAGGAGCCGAACCACCGCAAAACGGTGCCTCCGACTCCCATCCCCTCCAGCCGGCGCAATAGGATACCATGGTCGATGGTATCAAAAGCCGCTGAGAGATCTAATAGGACCAGGATAGAGGAACAACCTCTATCTCTGGCCCTCCAGAGATCATCAACCAACGCGACCAAGGCCATCTCCGTGCTGTGCCCGGGTCGGAAGCCGGACTGGCGTGGGTCTAGATATTCGGATTCGTCAAGGTGTCATGGAAATTGCTGTGCCACCACATTCTCTACAACCTTCGCTACAAAGGGAAGGTTGGAGACTGGACGGTAATTGGCTAGCTCCATCGGGTCAAGTGAAGGCCTCTTGAGTAAGGGCCTCACCACCGCCTCTTTCAAGGCGGTTGGTAAGGACCCCTCGCCCAACGAGGCGTTCACCAGGCCCAGTAGCCAGCCTTGTGTCACCTCCCAGGATGCCAGTACCAGCCAGGAGGGACACGGGTCCATTAAACATGTGGTGGGTCGCAGCCGTCCACCTAACCTGTCCAAATCCTCGGGGGCAACAGAATCAAACTCCTCCCAGAATGGTCTCACAAGACTCACTGTTGACGGCTCCCCTGGTCCACTGAAGGGGGCCCATCTGCTCCGGATCTGAGCGACTTTGTCCTGCAGATATTCCCCAAACTCCTCTGCTCTGCCCTGCAAGGGGGCTTCCCGCGTCCTCTGCGATAAGAGGGAGCGGGTTACCCGAAACAGGGCGGCAGGGCGGTTATCAGCGGACGCAATAAGAGCGGCACAATGTCTACGTTTGGCCGCTCTTAATGCCACAAGGTAGGTCCGTAAATAGGCTCTTACCTGTGTTCGGTCAGATTCGGAGCATGAGGACCTCCACCTGCTCTCTAGACGTCTCCTATGGCGCTTCATCATCCTCAGCTCCTCGGTATACCAAGGAGCCCGGGTGGGTCGCTGCCGTAGGAGAGGCCGCAAAGGTGCAACCCGGTCCAAGGCCCCAGCCGCCGCCCTATTCCAGGTGGCCACTAGGTCCTCCGACCGAGAGCGGGTCAGGGCTACAGGTAGTGGCCCAAGCTCCGTCTGGAACCTATCCGGTTCCATCAGGTGCCTGGGGCGGTAACAACTTGGACAGCTGTGTTGTCGAGTGCCTGAAGTAATAAGTCTGGCCACATGAACACAGGGGAGGAGTGCAACCAATGGAACTTGTAAGATTATAATTCCCTTTTTCCAAGTAGATTGTAACTTTAATGGGTCACTAAGCGACTTGTCATAAACTGGGGATTATCTGTAGAGTAACCAAAACAGATTAAAAATAAAGTTACAGGAGAGCAGCACTTAAATTTATTAACACAGAATGGAGCAAAAAGGGTGTTGGTACTTACCTGATACGCCTCTTCTCATAGTAGGGGCGGAGTATCCAGGATGGGTTGACCTTGTCCTCTCGTTGATTGGACTGAGTCAGATAAGCTCTTTGGGACACGCCCTGGTCACCAGGTACCACCCAGTTATCGGCGAAGAACACTATCCGACTCGTTGAACCATTCACTCCAGACTCTTATTCTAGTTTTAAGCCTTTATTGATTTAAACCTTCAACATAACCGTTTTAACAACCAAACATAACGCTTAGCTACATAACCGTGTCAGGGAGGGACTGGATAATTTTATTTTATTTTATTCAATTTATAGACCGCCCCCTCTCCCCGAAGGGACACTATGAGAAGAGGAGTATCAGGTAAGTACCAACACCCTTTCTCCATAGTGAGGGGGAGGAGTATCCCGAATGGAACGTACCAAAGCCTACACGTCCCGGGGGGGGTTAACACCTGAGGCGAACATGCCCCAAACTTATGCTTGGTGAGGCGTGGCCCCCGCCCTGTGAACAGTCTGTAACACCCTGCGGCAAAATGAAGCTTCTGCCGAGGCAAATGAGTCCAACTTATGGTTCCTCACGAATGGTGAGGAGGAAGCCCACGTGGCCGCCCTGCAGATTTCAGTCAATGAGGCCAGCGTGGCCCAGGCCGTAGAAGTGGCCGCGCTTCGTGTAGAATGAGCTGTGATATGGCTCGGTGTCAGCAGGCCGTGTGATTGATAGGCAGTAGCAATAGAGGGTCGCAACCACCTGCCTATAGTGGTGGAAGTCACCTTGTTTCCCAGAGACTCCGGCTGGAAGGAGACAAACAGGGCTTCGGATTTCCTGTTTGGCCTGGTTCTTCTGAGGTAGATCCTCAGAGCCCTCCTTATGTCCAAGGTGTGCCACTTTTTCTCTACTGGGTGAGAAGGGTCTGGACAGAAGTTGGGCAAGATCAGCTCCTGCAAGCAATGGAAGCAGGTGCACATCTTGGAGATGAAGGATGGGTCCAACCGTAGCACCACTCTGTCTTGGTGGAACATGCAGAGATCCTCCCTGGTGGACAGCGCTTGCAGCTCAGATATCCACCTGGCGGAGGTGATGGCCACCAGAAAGGCCACCTTAAGAGTCAAAAACCTAAGTGAAACCGTTCGTAAAGGTTCAAATGGAGTGCCTGTCAGAGCATCCAATACCCTGTGCAAATCCCAGGAAGGGTACAAATTTCCCTTGGGCGGGTTGAGGTTGAGGAATCACCTGACCATAGGATGGTGAGTCAAGCTCTGGTTCCTGCTGCACAGAAGAACTGATGAGATGGCTGAGACCTGTCTCCTAATTGTGTTGGGAGCTAACCCCCTGTCCAGGCCCGCCTGGAGAAAGTCCAGAACTTGTGGAACTGTGACCTGGATTGGATCGTGCCCCCGGGAGTTGCACCATGTGGAGAAGGCACGCCATGTAGCGCCATAAATGAGCTCTGTGGAGGGTCTGCGGGCGGCCTGGATGGTCTGTATAACCTTGGGGGAGAAGAGGTCTTTCCTCAGGATGCTCCGCTCAAGCGCCAAGTGGTCAACTGGAGCCACTGAGGGTCTGGGTGCTCCAGCAACCCCTGGCTGAGGGAGATCCTCTCCTGGGGGATTCTCCAGAGCCTGTCCACTGAAAGTGATTGGAGATCTGCAAACCACGGCCTCTGGGGCCAGTGAGGGGCCAACAGGACCACTTCCGCCCCCTCCCGAAGGATTTTTTGTATGACCCTGGGAAGCAGGGATAAGGGCAGGAAGGTATAAAGAAGACCCCTGGGCCAGGGGCATCAGAGAGCATCCATCCCTTCTGCCCCCCGTGTCTGGTACCTGGAGAAGAACCTCGGGAGCTGAGTGTTGAGGGGAGTGGTGAATAAATCAACCTCCGATCATCCAAAGTGCTCCGCCACCTCTTTGAAGATCGTTGGCTGCAGCCTCCACTCCGAGTTGTCCACCTCAGCCCGGCTGAGCCAGTAGACTCTGATGTTGTCCACCCCTGCTATATGTTCGGCCCTCAATAACAGAAGGTTCCTTTCGGCCCACTGCCGCAGATGTTTGGCCTCCTTCATGAGGGCCTGTGATCTGGTCTCCTCCTGTCTGTTTATGTGAGCCTTGGTGGTGATGTTTTCTGTGAGGACTAATATGTGATTGCCCCTGACCGAGCGATGAAAATGTAACAGGGCTAGGCGGACCGCCCTGAGCTGCAACCAGTTTATGTTGTGAGTCCCTTCCGCCTGAGTCCATTGTCCTTGCGCCATCTGAGCCTGCAGATGGGCGCCCCACCTGAGCAGGCTGGCGTCCGTAGTTATCGTCATCCGGTCTGGCGTCCAGAAGACTTCGCCCTTCGTGATCGCCGGGGACATCCACCAAATCAGGGCGCAGGAGACTTGTGCTGGAAGAAGTACTTTGGCCTGTGAGCAGCTCATGTGCCTTTACTGGAAAGGCAAAAGGAACCATTGGAGGTCTCTGGTATGGAGGCGAGCCCAAGGAACGATGCCGATGGCGGAGACCATTGTACCCAGCAGTCTGGTCAGAGTGGCTAAGGACACCCTACGCTCCCTAGCTACCTGGGAGGCTAGCTGCCTGAGGGAGAGCTGTCTTTCTGGTGACAGGTAGACCGTGCCTGCCTGGGTATCTATTAGGGCTCCTAAGTGGATCAGGCTAGTGGAGGGGTGGAGGTGGCTCTTGGCCAGGTTCACCGAAAACCTGTGGTCTCTCAGGACTGTCATCGTAAAGTCTAGATCCCATAGGGCACCCTTAAAAGTGGATGACTGCAACAACAGGTCATCTAGATAACATTGAATTCGCACCAGCAACTGCCTCAGGTGCGCTGCAAGAGCAGCCATTACCTTACTGAATACCCTGTGGCTGTGGCTGTGGCTGTGATGGTTGGAATGCTGCTGCCATGCAGTGCTGGAAGGCCCGCATCATCAGGTCTTGAAAATTGAGTACCCCTGTGGGGGGGTGGGTAACTGGCTGGAGCCCATGCCCCCCTGCGCAGGGGGAAACCCCAGGGGTGGTAGTCCCGTGGGCAAGGCTGTCCCCACTGCTGAGTGAAGGGGGGAGATTGCCACCCCTGAGCAGAGCCCCAAAGGCCTGAGGTATCAATAGGGATTCTCGCTTGCATAGATGGGTTCTCCTCTATGGCTCCCCTGGGAGGGGGCGTCCCTGGAATCTTCCCCTCTGTGCCCGGGCATGGGGTGGTCTTTTGGCTGCCTGCCTTCTAGCAGAGCCGCTCGAAGGTCTTGTGCCTTCGCTTCTCGTACTTAGAATAGGGCTTGGAAGGCTTGTGGCCACCCTCTGCCTCTAACTCTGCCCTGGGGGGGAGGTCCTTCCTTTTGGCCTTAGCCTTAGCTCCCCCTCCCCCCCTGGGCAGCCTCTGGGATGGCCACTGACTTGTGTGAATGCTCCTCTGCCCCTCCGGTGGGGCTGTTAACTGTGGCTGCAGTTGCCTGGGTTCTTCCCTCCTCGGAGCTGCTGGGTGCCGCCATCTTGGATCACGTGGATCCTCCCGGCTTCAAAATGGTGCCGCGCGGTCAGAAACAAAGGGTACGCTTTTTAAAAAGTCTTTCCAAGTGACTTGTGCTCTAAGGAGCTGCCGCGTGTGCTTACCGTCGGTTTCCTCACCTCCTGCCTCCTTCCAACGCCGCTGTGGCCAGGCTCTCGCTCGTGGCTTCTCTGCTGTCTTCGGCCACGTGGAAGCAGCGCAGGCGCTCCGTGGCGCTTGGAGAAGCTGCGGATCGCCACTCGACCCCTGAGGGGAGCGGCGGAGCGCTCCTGCACCTGTAGAGCCTCCGCGGCAGGGCTTGCCTCCAGAAGGCTTGTGCCCTTGGTTTCCTTGCTTGCCCGGCAAAGGTCCTCACTGAGTGACTCTGGTCTCACTCAGTGGCCTGGGCAGCATGACGCCCCAGGGGCTTGTGGCAGTCCTTCCAGGTAGGAGGAGGCTGTAACGCGGTACAGGGAGGCAAAATTCTTCAACTTTTAAAATTAATTATTTTGATGAAGAAATGGAAGAAACGTTTTATCAAATTTGCAGATGACACAAAATTATGTGAAATAACACATTATCCAGACATAAAATGTAAAATTTTCTTGATAGACTAGTCTGTTTGTAACAGAATAAAATTAAACAGAAATCAAATATACAGATACAACATGAGGGATATCTCCCTTGATAAATATGAGTAAGTACTGCAATATAAATAAAGTTGCAAAAAATGCAATTTTCTAATTTCCAAATCACAATAAATGCTCTGTATAATCTTCATTTTTACTCTGTATAATCTTCAATGCAGTATTCTGGACCCAAAATTTCAAGCAATAGATTGAAATGGGTTCAGAGCAGGGCAATGAAAATAATGTAGGATTAGAAATTAGATTCTATGACGAGCGATTGAAAGAACGAGAAATAGTTACCTTGGAAAAAGAAGACAGAAGACACAGTAATTTTGAAATACAAGACAAGATGTTCCTATAAAAAGATGGAGTCCCATTTTTCTATTTTTCCAGAATGTAGACACACAGAGTATCTCTATGTTACAGGATGGCAGATTCCAATTGAATGGAGGGGTGGAGCCAAACCAGAGATGGGTTCCTACCAGTTTGGCCGAGTAGGTAGTAACTCGGCCTGCCATGCTCCTGAACCAGTTCTCTCGGCAGCACCACAGGCGCCGCTATCTTGTTTTTTGACTCTGTATATGCTCAGAAGCATTTCTTTAGTACTGCTCATGCGCATATAGCACACATCAAGCGCACACAGAGTGCTCATGCGTGCACAGCACATCCCTGAGCAAACCGGCAGTAGCAGCAGCCAGAACCCACCTCTGAACCAAACCTTGACAATAAGAACAATACAGTACAGGTAATCCTTGACCACAACCACAGAATTTCCAGCTAAGGAAGGCAGTTATTAAATGAGACATGCTCAATATTGTGCCACAGGTTTTTTTGCCAGTTATTAAGCAAATTATTGCAGTTAAGTTAAGTGAATCAGAAGGACATTAACATAATCTGGCTTTGCCCATTGCCTACTTTTCAGAAGCCGAATGGGAAGGATGCAAATGGCAAACACACCACCCCAGGATCATGCAACCATCATAAATGCATGCTGGTTGCCAAGAATTCAAATTTTGATTATGTGACTGTGGAGTGCTGTTAAGTGCGAGGACCAAGTTATAACGTTGCAACTTTGAATGGTCATTAAATGAATGGTTGTAAGTCAAGGACTACCTGTAATGCATCCAATTACTTAATATAGATGGTTGACTCTCTCTCTCTCTCAATGGATGTTTTTAAGTAGAGGCAAGACATCCTTCTGTCAGGGATGTCTTAAATTGGATCCCTGGAGGAAGTTAACTTAATTGGTTCCTTTCATGATTCTGTACAAGCTTAAACCTATAACCAAGATTATAGTACATATACTCCTAGAACTGTGCATTTTTAGAGATGTTTTAGCCCTATAAAATGCTGGGTCAATAAAGAAATAGTTCAATAAAACATTACTAAGGACAAAGTACCCACAGCTTGCTAATCATTAACCTTGTACTAGTCCTATGAAATTAATTGAGAGGTATGTAAAACCAGAGCCAATGGCGTTTTCAACAGCATTGCATGACAATCATATCATTGTAATGAATACAGTTATGGTTTTTTTAATATGCTTGTTTCAAGAATAAAACTAAAATTAGTAGCTTTGATTTCATTTAAGTTGTGATTCCTAACATGTTGTTTTGCAATAGAAACATCACCAAATTTAGTATGACTCACTTCTATATGTTCCATGCTAATTGTTCACCTTTGCAAATACCAATTAACATTCATACAGTACTCATAACAGCTCCCCTCCAAGGCTTTAACACAACGCTCCAGGCCATTAGTGATTAAATTTGTCATTAAAACCACACACTCCATATCAAGGTCTTATAACCCTGCAAATGTCTAGGTGACAAAAATTAGACAGATCTTATTATCAAATGCACAAAATTAATAATACACTACTAGGTAAAGGTTCCCCTCGAACATATGCGCTAGTCGTTCCTGACTCTAGGGGGCAGTGCTCATCTACATTTCAAAGCCGAAGAGCCAGTGCTGTCCGAAGTCTCCGTGGTCATGTGGCCGGCATGACTGAACGACAAAGGCGCACGGAATGCTGTTACCTTCCCACCAAAGGTGGTCCCTATTTTTCTACTTGCATTTTACGTGCTAGGTTGGCAGAAGCTGGGACAAATAACCGGAGCTCATTCCGTTACGCGGTGCTAGGGATTTGAACTGCCGAACTGCTGACCTTTCTGATTGACAAGTTCAGCGTCTTAGCCACTGAGCCACCATGTCCTCTGGTGTATATGATACTATTACGCTACTATTTTGCCCATAATTTATTTATTTTTTATAAAAATTGCTGGAAAGAGAAAAGTGTTCAAAGGTTTTGAATGCATTACATAAAAATAGCCAAGATAAAATCTCGGTTATACAAGATTTGATACATATCTGACAATATCTGACAATACTAACTAAAATCAAATGCACAATTTATATATGTAATATATGTAAGTCCTGAAATATCAGGTGACAGATTAGAGTGTAGGAGTTGCAACGATATAAAGGTATTGAAACTCTAGAAAGAGTATAGAGAAGAGCAAAGATGATTAGGAGACTGGAGGCTAAAACATATGAAGAACGGTTGCAAGAATTGGGTATGTCTAGTTTAATGAAAAAAAGGTCTAGGAGTGACATGATATCTGCCAATAACTAAAGGGCTTCCACAGAGAAGAGGGGCTCAATCTATTCTCCAAAGCACCTGAAGGCAGGACAAGAAACGATGGATGGAAATTAATCAAGGACAGATCAAATATTGAAATAAGATTCTTGACAATTAGAACAATTAATCAGTGGAATGTTCACCTTCAGAAGTTGAAGGGTGGGGAAATTGGACACCTATTTGTCTGAAATAGTATAGGTAGGAGCTCTTGCTTAATAAGATGTTGGACTAGAAGACCTCCAAGATCCCTTCCAACTCTTGTCATTTTATTAATTGTTAAAGTGTGACTATTATAATTCCCATTGCTTTCAATGGGCAAACATCAATGGTAACTAAGTTTGGATCCAGCCTAAGGTTTTTCTCAGAATTCACCCTGGTAATTCTAATGTACCCTTGACAAAATTAGCTGGAAATTCTAGAACAGACCTTACCTGGAAGTTAATTATCTAACCAATGAATTCTACAATAATTTAGACAGTAACACAGTAATATAGACAGAATAAGAAGAATGTAATAAGTTGAAAAACAGAAGAGGACAAAAAAAAATTCAAATAATGATATTCCATTAGTTCAAATGAAGGAAGTGTCCGCATAATGTTAGGAACAAAGTGCAACTTTGGTTCAGCTGAATTATAGTTCTGAAACTATTAAAAAAAGCTATGAAATTCAAATGCAGACAATCCAATTAGATGAATTCTTCAACTGGATACTGCAAGATCTTTTTTGACTTTACATAACTGTGCTGGCTTCAGTTATATCAGTGTGTACATCATTATATGTTCAAAGGCTAAAGTACACGATTGTGTTTCTAAATGGGCAGGAGTCTCATCAAAGGATGTATACTTTCATTTCCATGAATTTTAGAACATGTGCCTATTTGTATAATGCCACCAGCTACTAAAGAAAATGGGGGGGGGGGAGAGAGAATATTGTTTATTCTACTGTACATTTTCTTCACTAAGAATTAAAATGATTTTGTGTCTGTCTTTCATTTACTGGTATAACAACAACAGCAAACATAGTTGTTGTCAAAATGTGCCTTTGTCTCAGAAGAACAAAACAGAAGATAAAATACAGTAGTTTCATCTTGACACCACCACGGCAGAAACAAAGTCACAGATGGAAAAGCACTCAACAAGTGAATGTGTCCCCTCAGCTGTTTTTCTACTTTTATTTTTACTTAACAGTTGTATGTTATTTATTTTAACAGCAGTATTATTTATATTTTAAAGTTATTGGCTGCCCAGAATTATATAAGTGACATGGATGACCATATAGAGTGAATCAATAAATAAATATCTCTAAGAGATATTTTATTGGTTGGCAAGAAAAGAAACGAAAATAAATGGCTGAAATGGATGTGAGGCTCAAGAAACTCCGTTCTAATCTCCTCATTAAAATTTTTGCTTTTTTTATTTTGACAAGACTTCCGTGATCACCATCATCTTCTTTCCTCGAAAACATTCTGCACCTGTATCTCCACAGTCACACTCATAACAATAGCACTTAGATTCATATACTGCTTCTTGTGCTTTACAGCCCTCTCTAAGGGGTTTAGAGTCAGCATATTGTCCCCAAAAATGTGGGTCCTCATTTTACCCACCTCAGCAGGATTTAAGGCTGAGTCAATCTTGAGCCTGGTGAGATCTGAACTGCCATCTCTGGCAGCCAGCAAAAGTAGCCTGCAGTACTGCACTCTAACCACTGCGCCACCATGGCTCATAACTAGTATCACTTAACGGTATTTGACCCACATCAACATCAAAGCAGCCTCTGGCTACTTCCTTAGGTAGCATACAATAAACACACTTTGTGTTTCTTTATAGCATGTGTCTGGGGAAAAACAGAATTGAGGGAGACAGACGGATCACCTTAGGGTAACCTATCCCATCCTGTCTGGTATTACTCCTTCATAAAATAAAGAGGGTTGCCAAAGCAAATAGTTGCAGTTGCAAGGAGCAGATTGAAAGATAAGGAAAGACATATGACATCCTGGAGTAATTTTTTAAAAAACCAGTAAAATGCTTCAGTCTTTTTTTTTCCTCCAGCGTGTCACTGTTATTAGGAAGACAGAAGAGACCTACTCAGGATGCCAATTTTGAGGCGCAATCTTAGACGCACTTAACCGAGAGTGATCTTCATTGAACATAATGAGATTTAATTTCAAGTAAATATGCGCAGGATTGCACATCAGGGCTTTCTCCTTCTTTAAAGATTATTAGATTTTCACCACAGGGGGAGAAAAAGCACTTTTGGGATTTCCCTCAGAGGTGTCGAAAAGCCCTTTATCTTCACAACAAGGCTCTAATGGAGTTCTGAAACCACAAAATACCAAGTTGTTTTGTTCGGGGTTTGTTCTCCCCACCTCCCCAAGATGCTCGCATGAGAGCAGGGAACAGGAAGCCAACCCGTCCCTTAATTTGTCCTGGAGTTTGGTGGTCCCCCCCTCGTTTTTTCTCCCAGACTTTTCCACCTGACCCCTCTTATTTCCGTCCCTTTCCCCGCCACCCCGTTTTGGTAAAGTGGGGTACCTCGATATCCACGGGGTCTCGGCTAAGCAAGCGATTCATACTTTCCCTTTTCTCTTTGCCGCGCCCAAATAAAAATAATAAAAAAGTTTTAAGTGACCGAAAGGACGCACCGGGCACCGCCTCAGGGACGGAAAAGTACCCGCGTGGTGTTGGGAGTGTGTACATGCGCAGCTGGCTTTATCTGGAGTTGTTGCTTTGGACTGGGGAACGCAAAGGGTTCAATAAGCCCGCCTTGCCACTTGCATGAGCCAAGTTGTAGATACGACTCAAGGCTAGCGACTGACTAATCGGCCGCTCGGGAATCTTTGGAATGCCAGGCGTAGATAAAAAGAGTAACATCCTTGCCCACGTGCAAAACCTGTAGTTTCGCAGCGTAACCAGGTTTGAGCTCCCGGTTTTCTTCTTCGTTTGGATCTAAAACAAAGGAACAGTTCATCTTTTAATGCAATATGTGGGGGCAAGGAAACGACAAACGACTTATCGTCCGTTATGATTATCAAATGCTATGTAGGATCGGTGCAAACAGGGGTGTGGGGGGGATAGGCAATCGCACCAAACGGATTAGGCGCCTTAAAACTTCCGAATGTGTAATAATCAAGTATTCTGCAGACGTCACTTTTCAAGAGGGGAGGAGGAGGAGACGGTTTGGCAACCGAAGAGATTGCTAAATTGCGACAGCCGAGGCCGTGCACGTCGGAGATTAGGCAAAGGCAGAATTGGGCTAGATCCAAAGCAATCAACGCGGAGCCTCCCAGCGAGCTCAACTCTATTTAGGGAAGCCAGCTTTGCGTGTTGCTCTGTAATTACTGCGCCATGACGGCAGACAATTCTTAGCTGGGCAATGGCCAAAGGCCTTGCCTGTTGAATTTCTGCATGTCAAAAGGTCTTATGCTTAGGGGGCAAAACAAAAATCCCCAAAGGAAGGAGGGAGAGTTGCTTGAGGCTGATCCCCTGACCAGAGAGGAGGTTAGCTAAGGCTCCCCAGGATGCCATGCAGGGAGAAGCCCAGAGAAATTTGCAGCAAAGATGTCTGCCTTGAGAAAAAGAAGCTCCAATGTGAGGACAAAACAAGCCTCAGAGCAAGATGTTCTGATAAGGGAAAGAAGCCAAATACTTGGCCAGGCCGTTCACCCTGAATGCAGCAAGTGACTTTCCTCACCTTGACAATGTCATTGATGAGGGATATAGAAACTTCCAGTCCAAGGTGGTGCTTTTTTTTTTAAGCGTATGGCACGTGTTAGCCAAGGATCACCGAGGTTGCTGGCTGCCTCTGTGAAATGAATTTTTAGGGCGGCGTTATCTATACTCACAGGATGCCTGAATGCCGGTAGGCAAAAAGCTCCTTCCTTGTCCCTATGTGGTTTATTCACTCACAGGAATCGAGCCACCAACCTCAGCGGTGTGCAGGCCCAGCATTTTACCACATGAGCCACCACGGCCCCAGTCCAAGTTGATGCTTTCCTTCTCCAAAATGTCCTGGGGGAGGAAAAGGAGAGAGCCTCCTTGGACAACTGCCCTTGACTGCCATCTCTCAGATGGTATTATTCATGATGCAAATGTTGGGTGGGTCAATACCCAGCTATTCTATGAATCATGTTAGTTGGATGGGCAGGATCTTGGCTTCCCGTAATAATCAAGCCTATCTAAGCTCCCTTTGGGGCATGGTGGCTCAGCTGTTAAAGATGTTGAGCTTGTCAGCTGGAAACCTACAGCCTGGATTTGAGACCCAAGAGCCATGCAACAGGGTGAGCTCCCATTACTTCCCTAGCTCCTGCCCATCCAGCGGTTTGAAAGAAAGCAAAAGCAAGTAGATGAATAAGTACCACTTCAATGGGAAGGTAACAGCATTCCATGTGCCTCGGCATATAGTCAAGCTGGCCACACGATCATGGAAATGTCATCAGACAACACTGGCTCCGTCAGCTAAGAAGTGGAGAAGAGCATCACCCCCTAAAGTCAGACACAGCAGAAAACCCTTATGTTTACCTAAGCTCCAGAGCAGAGAAGCTCCTCTCTTGTCTGCCATAGTGAGCCTCATTTGCACCCAGAGAGGTTCATCCTTTAGGACATCTACCTTTTGTCAAATGGAGACAACTCATAGCAAATGGACTAAAACCAGGGGTGAAATCCAGCAGGTTCTGACAGGTTCTGGAGAACCGGTAGTGGAAATTTTGAGTAGTTTGGAAAACTGGCAAATGCCACCTCTGGCTGTTCCCAGAGTGGAGTGGGGATGGATATTTTGCAGTATCCTTCCCCTGGAGTGGGGAGGGAATGGATATTTTGCAATATCCTTCCCCAGGAATGGGGTGGGAATGGAGATTTTGCAATATCTTTCCCCTGCCACGCCACCAAGCCACACCATGCCCACCAAGCCATGCCCACAGAACCGGTAGTAAAAAAAAAAAAAGAATTTCACCACTGGCTAATATTACAGGTAATGGTAGTTTCCTCCCATTCTAAGGAGAGAGAAAAATGTACACACTTTTTTTTTTAAGTGGAGGAAAGCTTCAAGCTTTCGCAAAAGTTCAAGGAGCAAAGGTAATCCCCATCTCTCAGCTTTTGCCAGAAGGCTTGGATCCCAGAGACATAATACATATTATTTTCCCTCTTAAGCCTGCTGCCTTTCTATGTGCCACTCATCTGCCTCCGATTTTCCCCTCTTAAGCCTGCTGCCTTTCTATGTGCCACTCACCTGCCTCCGATTTTCCCCTGGCTATGCTAAGAGGAATGACCCACTTGTTCTGTACAACAGCAGAGCAGGAGAAGGTTAGACAAGGAAGAAACGAGCAACCCGTATCACTCACTGACTGGGTTCACATAACAAACTGAGGCTAAAATTGGACTATATCGTTCAAGGCTCTCACCTTTGGCTATAATCCTGGCTAGAAAAGCTTTTGGAAGACTGCCAAGATGAACCTGGTGGTTCTTTGGACATCTCCGGTGACATAAGTCACACAGCCACAATGTTTCACTGACCTGTGTTTAGGATTTTGAGCAGATCTGCTTGGTCAACTAATATGCTGTTTAATATATTTTGCAAGGCCAGAAAATGGGTTCACGTCACTCACTAAATGATCAGATTGGATGTGTGAATGCAGCCATTGAGATCCCCCAGGAAGTTCTGAGGTTAACTCTCATGCTTCTGCCTCTGCATCTGTTGATTCTGGAGAAACTGCAAAGAAATTGGGCAGGGGAGGAGACTTAAAATAGGAGCCCTGTTGTGGGCATGATAGGATATGTGTGGAAAGATGGCAGGTAATTTCCTACCTGGACCTAATATTATTTCCATAGGTGGGTGAAGGAGGGTTTATACTTCCTTCCTAGGAGAAGGGAATTGTGTTTTTAACTAGCCAAATCCATCTTTTAGAGAAGGATCCTCACACTTCTACTATATCCCACCCAATTCCAGATAAGGCACTATAGAGGCTCGACAGGGCCCCCTGCCTTGGATGCAACGTCTATTTTAACAAGGCAAGGCAAGCAGTAGCAAAACCTTCTTCCAGGGAGCCACTACATAGTGGAATCTGAATTTGTGCTCTGAGATATCAGCTTCCTACTTCCCAACACAGGCCTCCTGGTTCTGGAGATTTTCCATCTTTAATTCATCATGTCTTCCCCAGTTAGAGCAGGTGTGGAATTTGGAGGTCTTCTTGGACTCAGCTCATGTTTAAAGCTGTGATGGGGGGGGGGGGCTTTGTACCAGTTTGTCTTGTGCACCAATTACACCCATTCCTGGACCGAGAGGTCTTCCTCATAACCATAACCTAGGCCTTAGTCACTCCTGCTTTGGAATTCTCTAATGCACTCTTCATGGGGCCGCTCCTGAGCATTTGGAAGCTGCAACTGGTCCAGAATACAGCAGTGCAGGCAGGTTTTGGGATATCCTGTTGTGTTGACATGTCATTGTTGCCCCATGAGCCGAATCCTAGTAGGTTTCTAAATCCAATTAAAGGTGCTGGCTACCATTACAAAGCCCTCCATGGCACAGGATCAGACCATTTGTGGGACTCTCTGTCCTCCATCCTACCAGGTGTAATAGCAAGGACATGTTCTAGATCCCTTCCATCAAACAATACCCTGTTGTTGGATCCTGAAGTTGTGCCTACTCTGTTGCTGTGCTTGCTGTGTGGTTTTTATTTTGGGAGTTAATTGTTTTACCAGCGCATCATGAGTTTATAGTGATGCTGCTCGGAGTCACTGCTGTGAGATGGGCTCTTCATAAATAAACATAATGGATCAAGTTCAATTTCAATTCAATTTATTAGCGCTTATAGACCGCCCCCTCTCCCGAAAGGGACTCGGGGCGGTGTACAGTCCATGTCAAAGAACAGTCCATGTCAAATTAAAACAATTAAAATTACTACATGGAAAATATATATATATACAAATATAAAATGGATAGATGCATAAGAGGAGGATAAAAGATGTGCAGGACTGTATTGCTAATAAATAATTAAAATAAACAGACATTAAGATCCCAATACCCAATAAAATTAAGACTAGAATAATACCCTTAAAAACCAGTAAAATATAAATGCCAGGAGATAGGCGTTGAAATTATGCCAGGCCAGCCAGTCGAAACAGGTGAGTCTTTAGTTTCTGCCGGAAGGAGCGGAAGTCGGTGGTGGTTCTGATGTCGGGGGGGAGGTCATTCCAGAGGGTTGGGCCCATCACAGAGAAGGCCCTACTCCTTGGCGTCGCCCGCTGGCATTGCCTAGCGGACGGCACCAGGAGAAGCCCCTCTCTGTGAGAGCGAATTGGCCGCTGGGATGTATGTGGGAGGATGCGATCCCGCAGGTAACTGGGCCCTATGCCATGGAGCGCTTTAAAGATCGTGGTCAAAACCTTGAAACGCACCCGAAAGACCACAGGCAGCCAGTGCAGCTCACGCAGGAGCGGTGTCACATGGGAGTACCTGGTACTCCCCATGACCGCCCGCGCGGCTGCGTTCTGGACTAGCTGCAGTCTTCGGGCGCGTCCCAAGGGAAGCCCCATGTAGAGAGCGTTACAGTAGTCCAGGCGAGACGTCACCAGTGCATGAGTGACCGTGCGTAGGGCATCCCGGTCCAGGAGGGGGCGCAATTGGCGCACCAGGCGAACCTGGTGGAACGCCCCCCTTGCCACGGCTGCCACATGATCGTCCATTGACAGCTGGGCATCTAGGAGGACGCCCAAATTGCACGCCCGTTCCACAGGGGGCAACTGCTCGCCCCCTATGGTCAGCGTTGGAATTAGCTGACTGAACCGAGGTGCCGGTAGCCACAGCCACTCAGTCTTGGAGGGGTTGAGTTTGAGTCTGTTGTCCCCCATCCAGACCCCGACGGCTTCCAAACACCGGGACATCACTTCGACAGCCTCACTGGGGTGGTTTGGGGTTGAAACGTACAACTGAGTATCATCAGCGTAGAGGTGGTACTCAACCCCAAAACCACGGATGATCTCACCCAGCGGCTTCACATATGTGTTGAACAGGAGGGGCGAGAGGACCGACCCCTGTGGCACCCCACAAGTGAGTGGCCTCAGGGTCGACCTCTGCCCCCCCGTCAACACACATTGCGACCGGTCGGAGAGGTAGGAGCCGAACCACCGTAAAACGGTGCCTCCGACTCCCATCCCCTCCAGCCGGCGCAATAGGATACCATGGTCGATGGTATCAAAAGCCGCTGAGAGATCTAATAGGACCAGGATAGAGGAGCAACCTCTATCTCTGGCCCTCCAGAGATCATCAACCAGCGCGACCAAGGCTGTCTCTGTGCTGTGTCCGGGTCGGAAGCCGGACTGGCGTGGGTCTAGATATTCGGATTCGTCAAGGTGTCGTGGAAATTGCTGCGCCACCACATTCTCAACAACAAGTTAAAACTGATGTCCCCTCTTTCCAGATCCAAGAGACCTTCTTAATGTCATATGATGAATTAAAGAGGTAGCTAAGTCTCTTCATTGTCCAAGACTTCAGTACTGGTCCTTTGTAGCCAAGATCAAGTCCATCCTGGCTATTCACTAAGGTTGACGTGTCTATGGGTCCAAGTGGTTCTCCCCCCCCCCTTTCTCTCTGCTACCCAGCATGTTTCTGCTAGAAGATCTCCTCTGGGATTTTGGGATCCTCACCTTCCTTGATCAGCCAAAGCTTGGCAGCTCCCCAGTCTCTTTCAACTCACAAACTTTCTCCAAATCAAAAATATTCAGGGCACATATTTACGAACACTTGCACATAGTCTATGTAGGCATTTAAAAAGTGGGTGGGTGAGAGTCATGGTTGATGTCTTCCTTTGCTATATCTCAGTTATATTAGGCAGTTTTATTATATACAGAGGTGTGTTATGTTGAATTACAGTTGTTGGGCCTGTCTTGGTTAATTTAATGGCATTACAATACTTACCCATTTTAAAAGGTTTGGGAACAAATGAGTAGATTTATTTTTTAATGATTAAATAAATAGATAGTTATTCCAGGTATTTGTCAGACATACAGGTGTCTTTCGGTAATGCTTAGATAAAAAAGGGACAGACAGCTGCAAGTTCTTAATGCAAAATATGTTTCATTTGTGGAAGAAAAAAATTCTGTCTGTCTTCAAACATGGCTACTTTGAAAGACAAAGTATAAGTGCCTCATATTAGTAGCATCAAGAAAATGAGACTTTTCACATGCTTTATATGAATCTGACAATACAAGTTTTGTCTCCGCATTCTTCCCTTCTCCTTTTTGCTTTCTTTCATATCTCTCTCTCGCGCTCTCTCTCTCTTATTCTCTCTCTTTCTCTCTCTCTCTCTCTCTCCCTATCATCCATCCATCCATCCATCCATCCATCCATCCATCATCTATCTATCTATCTATCTATCTATCTATCTATCTATCTATCTATCTATCTATCTATCTATCTATCTATCTATCATCTCTATCACTATATCTATTTTTCCATTTCTCTCTCTGTCTCTTTTATCAAAGAGGCTTCTCTATCATTCTTATGTGCTTCTCCTTGGCTTCCAACATGCACACACCATCCCTTTTACAAATCTGTGATACTGTAAGAGCTGGCTTGGTGATAATACTATCATTTTGATGCAGAGTCATATTTACAACAGCATGTAATACTCAGAGCACCAATTTAATTTGACAGGCATTCTCCAATCACCCATTAAACATGCTACTATGTGTTCCCTATCTGATCATTTTGCACCTCAAATCAGAAGTAAGTCATTTTCATCATAATCATCTCTGCAAGCTTGCCTCTCCAACATCGTTGTCACAGATCAATAGGCACTCTGCCTCTGAAAGTTTCACCGTCATGTGAGGAAAGCACAAGCGGGTTTTTTTTTTCTTCATACAGTCTGGAAATCTGTCCATGCATTCCTGGTTTCAACTTTGCTCTCTTGTCAGCTTTAAAATTTCAGTAAGATCCTTTTCCAGGCTTTATGAAATGTTATATAGACATTCATCTATTACTTTCATAAAATCTTAACTGGTTTATCTTAATATATCCAGAGAAACCAGACTATCCTGTGCTTTGAAGAAAGTTAGGAGGATGCCAATTGATTCAGAGCAGATTGGAATATGGGTTTGTAACTAAATAAAAGGGTAACTAGGGTGTGCTTTCTTGTGATTTACTATGAGAAACACATTGTGATTAGGATTCCTGATGACAGGGAAATTCTAATTTCCTTCTCAGCTTAATTATTTTGCAGATATCAAAGAGGCAATGAATGGATGAGGTAAACATTGGATTGAGCTGTCGTATGTATCTTATATGTGCTCACTCTGAATGGGGAGATGTGTGGATGAAAGGAGGGGTTAGGGAGGGAGGGAGGGAGAGAGAGAGAGAGAGAGAGAGAGAGAGACTACAAAGTGATCCTACAGACTTTGCTTCACCCATGGTATCCATATGCTTGCCACTCAAGACATTTAGCCAGGAGAGAGTATGGCTCTTAAAATATTTCCAGCAGACATGATGCAACCACAGTGAAACTGCCTCTAATTTAAATAGCTATTCTTTTCTGGATCCTGGTTTGTTTACCATTTTATTGCTTTTCTGCTTTTAGGGTTGTAAGTCACTCAGAATCCACCCTCAAACTGCTGATCTTTCTTACTGAGGAACTACTGCTAAACCCAAAGAAAATTTAATACTATAAATTAAAACTATGTTCCTTTTGGGCTCTTGGTATTTGTGAGCTTGGTTTTATTCTTGCAGATTTTTCTTTCCCCTCAGTGCTCTGGCACAAAGAAATGAGTTTTGTTTATATATAGCAGAGTTTCCTACCAGTCTTGTGTGAGTTTGGGCAAGAGGTACAAGTTACTAGTGGTTTCTTCTTTGATTAGCTTGCTATTGCCTGTGTTTATTTTGGTGATTCAGAGTTGGTTCCTGCTTACTGGTAAATAAGCGTGTAATAAGGAATGTTGTACTCTGGGTTGTTTAACCTTTTCTATGACCTTTGGTTATTTATTTTCAATGCTTCATAAGTGAAAGTTATTTCTTTATACCTGTCGTTGCCTGTATCAAAAGTGCCAAAGAATTCTTTTGTACTCTTGCCCTTAGCTTGTTCTAAGATATCTACAGCCTGGTAGGGGAACTTTTCTCTATGCTATAAAATTAATAGATTTTCCCTGTGTTGATGTTTGCGATTGTTTCTGCTAATCCTCCTTGTCCTACATAGAGGTTTTTTGCAATCTTTACATAGCATGTTATAAATAACTCCTGTTTTATTAGAAAATCAAGTCTGCAACTTTCTCCCTGAAGTTATTGGCCTGTCCTACCAGTCTGGAGAAGGTAGACATACTCCATATTCCTTCTCTGCAAATAGTGCCATCCAGTGGGATCTTGGAAGCATGGCTGACCCTACCTTATGTGTACCCTCCCTCCGGTGATCTGGAATGCCCCTACTCTTTTTAGCCTTCCAGAAAGCTATCAAGACCATATTTTTGCACTGATCTGGGGTAGACTGAGAACATCTTCAGCTGGTTGTTGGAGTATACCAAGGGGACAACTCACACGCTGGATTTTAGTGTCTTTGTGTTATTATGGTTTTATAGTTTAGGGTTTTTACTATAGTTGTGAGCTTGAAAGAGTTGTGTTTTAAGATGGGTGGCCAGACAAATGTTTCAATAAAATAAAATAAATTCCAATGGAAAGTTAAAACTACATTTATTGAGATTGTCTACAATAACAAAATTCTGCACCTCTGATCATGCTGTACCACCTCCCCCTTCTTATACTTCAGTGAATTAGGAAGGCATCTTCCTGAGCTCCTTCTGTATATTTTTTTCTGTATTGTGGACTTCAGAGAAGTTTAGCCTCTTCTCGCTTTGGTATGAGAGCTTGTGTATATGACATAATCATATTCCTTACTTTCTGTAATTGTTCCTCTGGCTTGGAGCCTAAAAGATGTAGGCTTAGATCTAGTTCTTGGGCACATAGACTTTTCTCCATTTTTCTCTTTCCCCTTCACTTCATTTTTTTTCTTTCCCACTGCTCCATTCCTCTTTTGGCCCCAAGCCCCAATGTCAACCTTGCAAGGTAGCCTAGATAAGAAGAACACCTAGACTTACTAGTTCTAACTTTATTATAAAGATACATTAACAGAAACTTGCAAGGCCAAATGTGCATCTCTCCCCTTCTTTACTTTTAAGTCAAAGACATTAGGAAGAGTCCTTTAGAGCCACAGTGGCACAGTGCAAGCTAACTCGCTGTTTAATGACAAGAGTTCTATCCTGACTGTCTCAAGGTTGACTCATCTTTCCATCCTTCTGAGGTCGGTAAAACAAGGACCCAGATAGTTGGCAATATGCTGAGTCTGTAAACCAGTTAGAAAGGGATGTAAAGCACTATAAAGTAGTATATAAGTCTACGCGTTACTGCTATTTGACCCACCTTTCTCCAGATGAAGCTGCTTCTTGTCTGTGACTCTTCCATCTGTCTTCCAAGCTCATTCCCACATACCATTCCACCCACAGAAGGTACCCCAGGCTTCAGAAATTTTTTTACACTTTGCATCACTTTTTCATTCTTGCTACTCTTTGAATCTTTTTTCAGTCTGGAATCTGGTAGAAAGTCTTCAAGCCTCTTCCTCCCTTCTCTTTCTATCCTTCCTTAGATCATCTCTTTGCAAAATTAGTATGTCATCTTTGACAGTAAGCAGGCAATTGACACTTTTCTGCAGCCATCTGACAGCTGCTGGGCAGCTGCACAAATGTGAAACTTGGAAGGAACATTGGTTCCTTCTGGTATGTGAGGACGTATTGTTGTTTCCAAATCTTGTGTCGGTGTGATGAGTCCTGCCTCTGTAACGTACCCTGAGACTCTGGGGGCATTCTGTTGATGTTTCTCTCTTTTTGCCTTTGTTTAGCTGTACATTGCCAACTTTTCCACCTGTATATTTAAAAAGTTGTACCATGAAACAATGGGTTGTAAGGCAAAACCGGATATCCACACTAGGGCTTGTTTCACAGTGCCTCTCTAAGTGTTTAAAGAATCAGCATATTGTGCCCAATAATCTGAGTCCTCATTTTACTGACCTCGGAAGGATGGAAGGCTGAGTGAACCTTGAGCTGTGAGAATCAAACTGCCGGCAATTGGCAGAATTAGTCTGCAGTACTGCATTCTAACTACTGCACCCCCATGGCTCATAGAAGTATAATATAAATGTTTTATATTGTATGAATTTGATTGACTCAGAGTGATTTGTCAAAGTCAACTGTTTGATATTGTACTCGGGCCAATTTTTTTTTTCTTGCTATAACAAATTTAATAGAAACAGACTGTAATTTTATGGTGGTGGGTTGTTGGGTTGTTGTGGGTTTTTTTTTTTGTTTTTTTTTTTTTGTTTTTTTTTTTTTGGTATCATGTAGCTTTTCTTTCAGGAAATGTACTTTTTTCTTTCATTCCACTGGGGCCTTTGTAGAAAGTTCCACAGATCAATATGGAGGGAGAGCGCATCGATATTTTGAATTCTCTTGAGATGGTTGGCCACATTGTCCTGCTTGATATCATACCTCGTTAGTCTTATGCACAGGGCACACAAACATCACTGTCATTTCGATTTTCAACATAATCAATTTATAGGTGTGCATTTTTCCTCACTGTTCAACACCTGAGGGCAGAAAAATTTAAAGTGACTTTGATATTTTCATAATTATTTCCTTGATTCTGAGAGGAGTAGGAAAAATATGGTATCATGCAGAATGATTGCAAATAAATGGTGACCGATCTTGAGGAATATTATTATTTTTCATTTAGGTGAACAAGAAAAACTTCAAGATGCAAAGGAAGACATGGCTTCATCCAGCATATATTTATACTATGAGATTTCCTACCAGAAGAGGTAAGGGTGGTAGAAGCATTTGGCAGATTCATTGAGGTTATTTTTCTGTTGGCGGCTGCTAATCGTAGTGCATTTATTATAATATAAAAGGGGGGAGAGTATAAAGGTATAGAAAGCAATGAAGAAAAAAACCCCAAGGACTGCTGAGTTTTTTTCCATGCAGAAGAATACAAGAAAAAGCTATCACCTCAACTTTTTCTTTTACATTTCTTGTAGGTACAAGCTGTTTCTACTGCAACACAATTAATCTAGTCATCAAAGCAGATAAGAGGGTGTTTTTTTTTGTTTGAAAAAAGTCCGGCAGTGGTTTCCAAATAGAAACAAAGCTGGATAAGTTCTTCTCTTTCATTTAAAACAGTAAGTTTTGCCATCTCTGCCAACCCCATCAGCTTAACCATCCTTTTCTTTTTGTCTTTCAATGAGTCAGGGCAACTGTTTGGAGCTGAGTGTTTTACTGGCCGGATGCCCTTCCTGTCACCAATGTAGAGTTTGCAATTGATATTTTCTCATTGTGCCCAGAGAGAAATATATGCAGCTACCTAGGATAGAACTCACAGCCTTCTGACCGTGAGGCAAGAGCTCCACCCCTAAGCCACTGCAGCACTCTTGACCATCCATTCTTCCATTGTGGGAATTGATGTGTCTTTCCATTTTTGCACATATAAGGTTCTGATTCTTGTGGTTCTTCCTTTCCAGCACCAGAAGTTCATAATATTAGTGGCTATTATGTAAGAGTACAGGTAGTCCTCAATTGATGACTACAACTGAACCCAAAATGTATGTTGCAAAGTGAGACAATTAAGTGAATTTTGTCCCATTTTACAATTTTTCCTGCCAGAGTTGTTAAGTGAATCTGGCTTCCCCATTGTCTTGGCTTGTCAGAAGGTTGCAAAAGGAGATCACATGACCCTGGGATGCCACAACCATCATACATATGAATCAATTGCCAAGCATCTGAATTTTTCTCATGTGACCACGGGGATGCTGCAAGTGTCATGTGAAAAACAGTCATAAGTCACTTTTTGAGTGCCTTTGTAAGTTTGAATATTCACTAAATGAACTGTTGTAAGTCGAGGACTACCTATAGTTGTCAGCTTCCTAGGGAGCGCAAAAAAATGGTTGCATTTTTTGTTTATGTCCTCATATGCTTGCTTATAGTATTGTATTGTGATGTATTAATATTTATTATTTAGATTAGATTCGATTATGTTGTTATGTTACGTTATATTTATATAGCACCTTTATTACTTTTACAAATAACTCAAAGCAACAAAATATCCAACACACTTTCCTTCTCCTATTTTCCACACAACAACAACCCGGCGAGGTGAGTTGGACCAAGAGAAAGTGACTGGCCCAAGGTCACCCAGCCGGCTTTCATGGCTCTGGTGGGACTTGAACTCATAGTCTCCTACTTTCTAGCCTGGTACCTTATCCACTAGACCAAACTAGCTTATGTCATTTCAGTTGAGATTCTCCCTCCCCCCCTCACATTTTTAAGACTGCCCTAATTCTAGCAACACAGCAATATAGAGAGAGCTAGGAGAGTTGCATCATTTGAAACTTTGCCTAACGTACAGTTATAAAAAACACAGAGTCGTTTTTTTTAGGCGCCCACTGAAACCCATTAAGTGATGCTATTCAAAAGTACAATCTGGTGGGTGGCTTTTAAAGGTAATCATGGCTTCCTCTGTCATTAGAAGCGCCAAGAAAGAGCTTTCACACTTTACATTTCTTCACCCAAAGGAGAATATTAAGCAACCAATTTTAAAAAATGATGAGGGTCCAAAACGTTCCCAAATTATACAGAACTATTGCTAAGTCAATTCCTTCATTTATTCTGAGCATCTCAATCCCCGTCAACTGAGGTTTTCTTCACACCTCTTCCGCGTGCTGCACATTATATGAGCACACAAGTTTGAAACCACTCTTAATATGCTTGTATAATTTGAGAAGACACAGATCTTTATATATAATATGTAAAAGTATATTAGGGTCAGGACCGTAAGGACATCAGGGGACAATTAGAGCAATAGAGAAGACGTTGCTTAATTGATGGGACCTGAAATATGCCAGCCTTGTCAGATTTTACAGGGTGGGAAGATGATTGGAAAAAGGTGATCCCACAAATATCCAGACACCCCCCCCCCATTTTTTGTGTGGATCTTATAGAAGATCTCCAGAACCTTCAATGCTAAGCAGAAGCTTCTTGATAACCAGTTTAGCTCTTGTAGCAGAAATTTTACATGGATGTCATCTGGCTGGACCAGTGGTGGATTCAGCCAGTTCGCACCACTTCGGGAGAATCGGTTGTTAGGTTTCTGAACAGCTTGGTGAACTGGTTGTTGAAAGAAATCATTAGGGCAGAGAACCGGTTATTAAATTATTTGAATCCCACCACTGGGCTGGACCTTTATCCCATGATGAAAAATTTTAGATTTTTTGAACTTACCTTTTGAGTCTGAACTTAACAGACTGCATTTTAGGTGGTTTGAGCAGCAAGAATGTGGGAATAAGCATATTTTATTCCTTTTATTTTCCTTTAACATGGAAAACTACTAAAATGGACATGTGTAATTGTAAGATTTTTTAAAAAATTTAAAATGGGCTTCTATCATTTTATAAATTGAGTTATTTTTTTAAAAGAAAAAGTTATTCAAGTGAAAAGAAATAAAAATATTCCACTGTATACCCATCAGAATGAGGAATTACCTGCAAAAGGTGATCACAAAATCATTTTCTTTCTACAGGGGAAATGACAGAAGTATGAGTTGGAGGTGGGCTTACATATCAGATTAATAATGTAGCTGATGCAGAAAATTCATAGCTGCAACATTTGCAGTATAAAGTTAGTTCCCCAGCTTTTGCCTCAAGGCTATAGAGAAGGACCTTCACCACATCTTACAGTAGATTACACAACTGATGATGGCCTGAAAAAGATTTATCCAGTGTGATATTCCATGGCATTGGTTTGTGTTTGTGTAAAGGGGGGGGTGTTTTAAGGAGCAAAACCAGTGACTTCAATCTTCAATACCAATGCCACTTTGGGTGATCCATTTGTGGCTGCCGAGCTCACTTTTTACAACCAATTCAAGATAATTCGTCCACTATTCAAATCATTGTATATTCAAGATAACTATGAATTATCATCACCCAATATGAGCTACTTATGATTCAGAAGTATCAGAATATTTTGTTTATTTGTATCCTGCCTTTATTATTGTTCACAAATAATTCAAGGTGGTGAACCTACCTTCCTATTTTCCCCACAGCAGTAACCCTGTGAAGTGGGTTGGGCTGAGAGAGAAGGATTTGTCCAGTGTCCTACCTGGCTTTTGTGCCTAAGGCTGGACTAGAATTCACAGTATCCTGGTTCCTAGCCTGGTGCCTTCACTATTAGATCAAACTGGCCCTCATCTTCAATTAGTGCCCCTAGCCACTGAAACCAATTTAAAAATAAATCTAAACACTTTATTAACTTATGTAAGGTTTTACAAGAGCTCATGCAGGAGTCTTATAGTTGTATATTTGGCATTGTCTGAATTTGCATTCGATTTGGCAATCTTGTGACATTGCAGGGTTTATTTTTCCCCTTAGTTTCATTGCACAATAAACGTTTGCATGCCCTTGACCTAGAAAATCAAAAAAGGTAAGCTTCTGTTGTTTAGCTTGTATCCTCCAAAACATTCAAAAACAGGCTGAGTGATGTGACAGCTGGGAAAATAGATCTTCTCAAGGCCATGAAGGAACCCATTTGGCACGCAATTTGTTTATTCACTATCCTGCATTGATTGTTTTTAAATGTATAGAGTACTTAATTTAAAAGTTATGAGTATGGTGGTCTTAAACAATTCACTAAACGAGATAACATTTTCTAAGATCTTTAGAATGGCATATAGAGATGATACTCAATTCAACTTCTTCAATCAACATCTCTATATTATTGAAGCTCTCTTTGCCATGACCTTTACCTGGCCAAAACTGTGCCTCACATTATAGGGCAACAATTTTTTAATCAAGATACCTTAAATGGCACTTGCAGACTGTGTCCAAAATCCAGAATTAATTTCTCCTGAGAAATGAAATTTGGGGAAATCATTGCTATTTGAGTGCTACTGAGTGCTGTTATGCTGCTGTGCTCCTGCTACAATGACATGATCTTCATTTGCAACATTTTGTGACAATTTCCCAGCCAATCTTGCAATCCTTCCTCTACCTAGCAACAAGCAATTGACTTATCAAGTGATTCTTACAGAAGAATTTTTTTAAGATGCACAAAGAAAGGCCTGGATATTTTTACTGCTTTATGTATCTTTTCTCTGGCCCAAAGAAATTGAGTGTGTATCTACATACAGTCTCTGTTCACTTACATCCACCTACACGTCTTCAAAACAATCCTGTGAGGTAGAGTGAGCTGTTGTGACTATAGATGGAGTAGAAAATTGGATTTCCCTCGTGTCAGTCAAATATATTAGTTATACTCCTTGCCCATTCTATTGCATTTTTCAATTGCTTCCTACTCTGAAACTGAGACCTTACTTTGGCCACCAGAGATCAGGTAGATGGTTTTGTAGTCTCAGTTAACGCGTTAATAACTGAGGAGACAGCTGCGTTCAGTAACTATTAACGGTAACCATTAGAACAGAACAGAACAAGCCCATCTGACAGCTCATTTATATTAGGACTGTCAGATAGGGAACCAATGAGAGGGCTGTATTTTTCCCGCCAGCCGACAGGCGCATCTGGACCAATCAGGGCTACTTCTGTGTCCTTGTGTCTCCAAAGGACACAATGCCCCTTCCCCCCAGATTGCGCACGCGTAGTCTTGTAGATAATTAGGCCGTCAGCGCTTGCGCACAGATCGTCTTAGAACGGGTGTGTCCATCGACCAAGGAGGAGTGACGAGCGGCTGAGGTGGGCGAATAGGAGCCATGGCGAGGACTGGATGACCGGCCCCACTGCAGGAGTGGCGGTGAATGGTAAGTCAGCCGTCAACATCGCAACGGGCGACGCTGGTCAAATAGTGGAGGGTTGCGTACCTTTTTGCCAGCAGGCGGCGTCCCGGTTGCCAACAGGAGCTGGTGCAAACAGCAGGCTAGGGGCCTTCTCTGCTTCGCGACGGCGCAGTTGATTTATATGGCGATGCCACAGTCTCCCATCAGCGAGTTGGACCCTGTAAGAACAGGGCCCGGTTGCCTCTGTAATGCAGCCTGACAGCCATTTGGGGTCGCCTGCGAAGTTCTCGACAAATACCCCCTCATCCACCAGAAAAAACCTAAGGGGGGTCCCAAAGTGGAAATCGGCAGGGTGGTACGCAGGGTGGAGACGGTCCACGATGGTCCTGAGCCTGCGGCCCATTAAAATCTCTGCAGGGCTTGTGCCAGTTGTTAGGCAGGGTGTGGAGTGCTGAGTACGAAGGTACGTGGTGATTTTGGTGGACCAAGGGAGTTGCCCCATGAGTTTGACGGCTTCCTTAGCCGAGCGCACAGCTCGTTCGGCCAAGCCATTCCTCGCAGGGTGAAATGGGGCAACCTGAGCATGGCGAATGCCAAGGTCTGCCAAGTAGGTTTGGAAGGATTCAAATGTAAATTGAGAGCCATTATCGGAGACTAGGATGTCTGGCAGGCCGTGGGTTGTGAATAGGTTGTCCAAAATTTGAATGGTAGACCCTGAGGTGGTACTCTGCATGGGGAAAAGTTCGACCCATTTTGACAGGGCATCTACAACAATAAGGAAAGTGTGTCCCTCGATGGGACCCATGAAATCAAAGTGAATACGACTCCAGGGTCCTATGGGGAGTTCCCAGTCCCTGTGTGGAACGGCGTAAGGCGCTGGGCACACACACTGACAAGAAGGGCATTGTTGCACCCACTTCGAGATATCGGTGTCCATAGAGGGCCACCAGACATAGCAGCGGCCGAGGGATTTCATCCGCACAATGCCCAGGTGGCCCTCATGGAGGCGGGTCAAAATAGACAGGCGGAGGGAGGTGGGAACTACAACACGAGAGCTCCAGAGGATGCAACCCTGCATAACGGAGAGTTTGTCACATCGGTGAAGGTAAGGTAGGAAATCAGGGTCCTTGAGATCCGGTGGCCAACCCCTGCGCACAGCGTCCAGCACCTTGGAGAGGACAGGGTCCTTTAAGGAGAACTGGGTTATATTGGTGGCAGACAAGGGGAGGTGTAAGTCTTCAATGAGGCAGATAGATGTAGATGGGGCAGGGTCGGAGACTAACACAGGCAGTGGGCAGCAGCTTAACGCATCAGCGTGCCCCATGTGGTTGCCTGGCCTATGTGCCAAAGTGTAGGAATAGGCAGCCAAGACCTCTGCCCAGCGTGACATGCACGGGGAGATAATGGGAGTGGTAGGTCCGTTTCCTGCGAGGATGCCTAAAACGGGTTTATGGTCGGTCAGGAGTTGAAAAGGATGATCATACAAGTAATGATGAAAACTTTTTATACCCACAACAGCAGCCAGGGCTTCTTTATCCAACTGATTGTAATTACGTTCAGGCTTGGATAAAGTGCGGGAGTAAAACGCAATAGGGGCCTCCGACCCATCGGGGTATGAGTGGCTCAAAACAGCCCCAACCCCAAAGGGGGAGGCATCACAGGCAAGAATGAGGGGCAAGGTCTCATTGTGTTGAACTAAGATGGGGCAGAAGTTAGCAATTTCCTGACAGCTGCGAGCGCATGGGCCTCGCGGCTCGTCCAGGTCCACTGAGCGGACCTGTCCAGCAACTGATGGAGTGGCTCCACTACAGAAGCATTATGGGAGATAAATGAAGAATAGAAATTTAAGAGACCCCAAAAGGCCTGTAATTCGGTCTTATTGTAGGGCGTAGGGACCGAGATGATGGCATCGATTTTAGATGGCGTGGGGTGGATGCCGTGTTGGTCGATTAGAAAACCCAGGAATTCAACTGAAGGCACTCCTAAGTGGCATTTGGAATGTTTCAAATGGAGTCCGGAAGCACAGAAATGGCTTAAAACGGCCTGTAGTTTGTCGACGAGTCCTGGTCGGTCAGGTGCGTCGATCAGGACATTGTCAAAATACGGGACGATCCCGGGGATACCATGGAGAAACTGCTCCATCAAATTTTGGAAAATGCCGGATGCGACGCTAATGCCAAATTGTAGGCGACGGCATTTAAAAGCACCGTGGTGCATGACTATAGTCTGCACAGCCACGGTGGTGTCGTCAACAGGGAGTTGCTGGTACATCTGCAGCGCCTTATTCATGGTAGATTTAAAGTCAGTGCAGATCCGTATGGATCCATCAGGCTTAAGGGGAATTACAATAGGTGTCTCCCACTTGGAGTGGTCAACTGGCTCTAAAATCCCTTGGGCCAGGAGCTTATCTATCTCTGCATTGACCTTCCCTTTTAACGTGAGCAGAACCCGGCAAGCCTTAAGGTGAATGGGTGCCACATGCGTGTCCAGATTCAGGGAAATAGGACTGCCTTTATAAACGCCCAAGGAAGGGTGGAACACATCAGCGAATTCTTGAATTAAGGACTCGAATCCATCCCCCAGGAGGGTTGAATGGATGCCAGTGACCGAGAGCCCTAAAGCCCAGAACCAATCCAGTCCCAGTAAAGAAGCAAGAGGGTCCTGGACAACAATGAGGGGTAGAATACCCTGAAATTGGCCATATTGAACAAGGAAATGGCCGTAGTCCAGGATAGGGATTGGGTTTCCCTGATAGTCCTTTAAACAGCAGGTGGAAGGCAGCAACTGGTGGCGCTGGAAATGAGGGAGGAGGCTGCATAATGTGTCCCAAGAGATGATAGACTTAGCAGAGCCCGTGTCCAGTTCCATAGAGCAGGGCTGGCCTTCTAGGGAAATCTGGAGGTGTAGCTTACCACGACCACCCAAGGGGGTGGATGCAGAGTCAATGGCCCACTCGGAATGGGCGTCTTCTGTGTACTCAATGGCAAAACAGTTTTGACGCCGTGTAGTTGGTGGGACGGAACCACGGCAGGTGGATGAAGAGTAGTCCTCGGAACGGTGGTCGGGGGCGGTGGAATGGCAGGCCGACGCAATGTGCCCTTTCTTTCCACACCTGCAGCAGATAGCCGATTTAAATTTGCAGGTGGACCGCAAGTGTTTTCCACCGCAGCTCAAACAGCTCGAACGTCGGTTTGAAAGGGACCGCCATTGTGGGACAGTAGTTTGAGGCGATCAATGGCGAGGTCTACATCAGATTTAATTGAGTCAGCATCTTGTTGGTAGTGGACAGAGGAAGTCAGGGAGGGTGCAGGAGTGGCCATCTGGAAACGGTGGATTTCAGTGGTAGATTGTTCGGCCATTTCTGAGGCGCGAGCTTCATCCACTGCCGATCTTTAATGAGAGCTCAGAGCAGGTGAGGATTTGTTGTTGTAATCTTAAGTCCTTGAGTCCATAAATGAATTGCTCAAGGAGCAACTCATCCAAGTCGCCGAACTCGCAGTGGATAGCGGCAGTCCTGAGGGAGGCAATGTAGTGGCTGATAGATTCTCCCTCAGACTGGACACATTTCCGAAACTGCTGTCGCCGGGCGAAACGGGACGGGGTAGGAGCATAGTGGGACTGGAACCTTGTAAGGAGCAGGTCCCAAGGAATGGTGTGAACCGGGGTCGATGCAAGAGCCCGAGCCGTGGCGAACATGTCAGTGCCACAGTAGTTGAAGAAAACACCGCGCTTTCACTCAAGGGGAAGCTCAGTGAGATCGTGAGCCTGGAAAAAACATTCAAAGCTCTCAAGGAAAGCGTCCCAAGATTTTGCCTCAGGGCGATAGGCGGAAAAAACGGTAGAGGTAGCCATAGCAGATAAGTGCGGTGATTCTGTGGAAGACACCTTCATCGCCAGTTTTGTAGTCTCAACACGTCAATAACTGAGGAGACAGCTGCGTTCAGTAACTATTTATTAACGGTAACCATTAGAACAGAACAGAGAACAAGCCCATCTGACAGCTCATTTATATCAGGGCTGTCAGATGGAGAACCAATGAGAGGGGTGTATTTTTCCCATCTAGACCAATCAGGGCTACTTCGAAGGACACAACAGATGGGTCTTGCCCTAACCTTCAGGAGGCCATGTCATCCTATTTTTAAACTTTATTTGATAGTTTCCTAGAACTCAATGGAGAAGCCATCAGGGAATTCTAAACTGTACTGAGGTGAAAACGGCAGCATACAACATTGTGATTAAATTAATTATTTAAATTAAATAATTTTGAGCGTAATTGTTTCACATGAAAGGAGAAGTCGTCAAGAGTCAAGAGTTGATACCAAACATTGTTGGGATGGGGCAAGGAGGATGAGAGATGAAGAAATGGAGGATGTAAGAGTTACACATCTTCAGAACCATAAGTAAAGATCAGAATGAAAAGACAAGAAAAGATGGAGAAAGAAAGGGTAGATCAGCTTGAGAATATGTATGTTGCAAACACAAATTAGTGCAAGACTTCCTCAATACAGCAATACCCATCTTCAACAACAAGATCTCAACAGAGAAAAAGCAAGGCAAAATTGCACGAGTTACATAATGTATGTTAGTGCCATGGCCAAAGTTTGCCTTTACTGTCATGCATTCTTATTCCCTGGAGAAACTGCCAATGTTTGCTGTATGAAGGGAAAGATCACGATAGGCAATTTGCAATCTCTGCCTAATGAACTCCTCAATTTAGATAGCAATGATGAACCTATTGCAAATGAGTTCAGGAAGAACATCAGAAAATATAGCTGCCTCTTCTAAATGACATCCTTTGGTGCCAACAAAGTCCTTCCAGTGAGGGATGCTTGGAATCCTGTGATTATTCAAGGGCCAATCCATCATTATAGTGGGCATTTAATGCCAGACCCCAACCAGCAAGCCAAATGTATTCAATTTTACTTCGTGCACCAAGACAGAGTAGAATTTCTCCACAATGATGGGAACTCAACATGAAATTGTTGAATTATTAGAAACTGCTATGACAACAAAATCTGTACATTGCGTCCTTTCAACTTGCAAAAGAACAAATTTGAGACATGCCAGAAGCTTCCATTATCATTGATCCTGATGGAAGACCAGCATTTGAACAGGAGAGAAGATTTAATGCACAAATTGGCAACAAAGTCACTGTCATTATACCAGACAACTCTGAGACACAACCAATATCACAGAACATTATGATGAAAGAACAAGGAGGAGTTTTGCAAATAATTTAAGGGTCATGACACTTTCAGTACACACTTTTCTTTCCTTTTGGAGATGACGGCTAGATCCGAATGATGAACAACAAGAAACTAGCAGCGATGTGTTACTATGCATATCAAATAATGAATCATTAGAATGAATGTAATAATCTTCTAAAAAGAGGATGTCTGTTGCAACAATATGTGGTTGACCAGATTGAAGGTGAGAAACTGAGTTACATCCAAATCAATCAAGCAACCTTTAGATGAACAACATACAGAGGCCTGATGGATGCTTTGAATGATGATGATGATTTCAGAAACATCAGACGGTGCATCATCCTCTCTTCAACATTTGTTGGAGGACCAAAAACGATAAGAAAAAAATAGAGAGTGGGAAAATAAATTTGTTCATGGAAGAATATTCATATTCCCATTCTGGGATAGTACCTAAACAATGCTAAATAGCTCATGAAAAAAATAGACATTTATATGCCAGTTTAAAGGATCTGTAGATCTAACTTATCAGCCTTACTGTTCATTTGTATTGCATTTGTTGTCTTTACCAAAGACCTGTCTTGGCCTGCAATTCATCTGATTGATGCTACTTTTTAAATGTACAAAACTCCATTTTGGGAGAGAAGGATAGCCTGTCAACCAACCCCCACGTCCATCACTCTATATAATCAATGTGAAAGTGCCACCTCATTGTTCTCCTTCTTCTATCTCATCCAATTGCCTTGCCAGTTAATTGGTGTGTTTCCTTGAGCCAAAAGCTCTTGGAAAGAGATTTTGTGTATTCCCTGACTTCTTTTCCTAACTGATTGTTTTTCAATTAAATTGTTAATAGCCATTATTACCTAAAGGAAGCATAGCCACCTAGCTCTAGTGTCACTAATGACTCAAAAACCTGTGATTGCTTTATTGCACTGGAGCATTTAAACATAAAAGGAATGGGGATATTTAAAATATAATCAGGACAGTTTGTAAGAGAGATACTAACTAGATTTGTACATTGTGCTAAGTCATGGCTTATTCTACATGATTTGTCTAGTAGGCTGCCATTGACTGGGTTCATACAATATGCTAAGCTATTATAAACCATGAGACTTCACCTCATGTCTGCTGGAGGGTGGTTGATTAAGTGAGGTTGTTCTGAATACAAAAATTGTATTACACAAGTCAATCTGGACTGCAAACTACATTTTCTATTCAACAAGTTTTAGTCAGCAATGTCAATATAACAAATAAATATGGAAGGATGAGGCTAGTAATCTATTTCAATAATTCTGTAGCTTAGATCCATATACAGTTAACTAATATTAATCTGCTAATATACCCATGTTTAGTAATAGTTATTAAGATTTGTATTCATATTTCATAAAAATGACTTTCTTTTCACAATATCTTTGGTTTTGAAAGCAATGAGACAACTGGGTAGATAAAGAAAAAACTGGTAGGTTAGAAAAATTATGTAAATAAAGTCCCTCCGTTATAGTCATCTGACATTATCTGAAAAAAAATGGAATAATTCTTTCTTGTTGTAACTAAAAGGATATTAGGGCATGATGATAGGTAGGTAGATAGGTAGGTATTGATATATGTGCCAAAAAGATGGGGCTTCAGTCATGCAGTCACAACCACTATCATGGTTTTATTTAATGTTATAAACTTTTTAAAAAATCTTGAAACCTCCTTGGAAGCAGTTCTTTTCACACACTAGCTGTTTGCACATGAAAATGGAGTTTTCTTTACTCTGCTGCTCATTATTTAATTTCCTATTTCTTTGTGGGGGGGTCTCTTTATTTTTGAAACTTTTTAAAATTTATTTTTATGCTTAAAAGGCAAATGCTTATATCTATATCTTGTATGTATGTATGTATGTAGGTATCTCTCTCTCTCTCTCTCTCTCTCTCTCTCTCTCTCTCTCTCTCTCTCTCTCTATCATCTATCTATCTATCATCTATCTGGTTGGCTGGCTGGCTGCCTGTTTATCTGACTGTCTATCTAGCTATCTAGATACAGTATCTCTATCATCTATCTATCTATCTATTTATCATCACCATCACCATGCCCTAATATCCTTTTAAGTTATTAGAAAAAAGAATTATCCCATTTTTTCCAGATAATTTCACCAGGGGAAAGATAAATGGTTGTTTATTAAAAGTGTACATAATAATAATAATAATAATAATATCCCCGGTGAGGCACTGCCCTATGTGCTCAGATGAGAGCTATGCCTGAGGTCTCATCAGAGGAATCAGACGAAGAGTGTCTCACTCATAAAAATTACGGTGAGACATAAATTACATAAATCCATACTTGGCTCGGTCACCACCTGGGTTAACAAGGACCATGCTAGATGTTGGAGCTCCTGGACATCTGATGAAAAATGGGCTACAGAACTATTGGCTGAGCAACCAGGGCCAGTAGCTGCAAAAGTACTGGAAGAAAAGGTATTTACCGGTCACAAATATACAGTAATTGTAAACAAAGAAATAATATATGTTCAAAAATGTGCAATCCATCATCCAGTTTCCTTGATAAATATAGATGCAAAAATATTGACTGTGACCTTGGTTTATAGATTACAGAAAACATTATCTTTGATTATCCATCCTTAACAACCTGGATCCATAAAAGGGGTTACTAATGATACACTACTAATTAACTTTCTGCATTTTCAATTCAGAAATATTGAAACCTGTGATAGTTTTTCAGGATGAAGAAAAAGCCCTTGATATACTGCAATGAAAATTTTGAATCTCTTTTCAATACATTAATTCCTTTTTAAAGTATTATTTGGATCACTATTTGGTACTTTATTCCTTTTCGTAAGGTTATTGCAAATGCAGTTACCTCTTCATCTATCAAAAGGTGTTGTGGAACTCATCATGGATGTTTTTAATCTCCTTTTTAATTTGGGCCTGCAATCATTTATCTGCCATATTAGGCATATCATTGGCTGAGGTTGAACAACTGAATTAATTCATGAAAAGAAGTAGATAAAATGAACAAGAAGTGTTTATGTGCATTGGTGATATTGTGTGCTATTCAAATTATTTTCATTTATGTGTTTATTTTTCAATTAATTCAAATAATTGTCCAATACTTTCTGTAGGTTTTAATCTTTTTATGGAAATGTTTAAAAATAAAAATGGGTTTACTTGTTGTTTGGATTATTTTAAATATTTGGGCATAAATATTCCAAAGTAATTTACTTTATTTTTGGATGTAATCTACTTCGCAAATAAAAATTGATAAAACACATAGTTAAAATCCCATTAATTTTATAATAAAATACAAATATTTTAAAAAATTGAATATTATTTCAAGAGTGCTATTTATAGAGAAGTATTGTTCTGCTAAAACATTTTAAGTAGAAATATTCTATACAAAGGACAGCTCACTTTGTTTTGCTTATCTAAATTTCAGCTGTCATATAATGATAAGCATTTTAATTTTCCTGTCTTTTAGCTGTGTCATTTTGACTTGTATTTTCATCACTAAAAATTGAAAGAAACGTTAGAAGATGTCAGAAGGAAAATATATTATTATACACAGTATAATATATTATGAATATATTATTCATAAAGTAACCATATACCATGAGAATACTCAGTTTGAAAATTGCAAAGTTTAGTTTACTTTACTTTAGTTTACTGAAGTCATGAACAATCAGAGGTATTAATTCAACTTATTGCCAGCCATTTTTTAAAAAAATCTTTTCAGTTATTACCCTAAATTGAAAAACATTCAATTAAACTTCATTTTGATTTCACAGTTTGGACCAGAAGCATTAACAGTGTCTCAAACAAAATTGTGGATTTATTAGGAATAGTGGGCAGCAAACAAATGTTATTTTTCAATGTTGATAGACTGTGTAACCACAGATTTATAATCCTAGTTTTCTAGTATGATCTTAAATAGGAAATAAACATAGGTCCTAAAGAGTGGTGGTTTCCGGATCCCGGTGCAACCGGTATGGTGCAACGGGGCTGGGCGTCCACCACATGCATGCACGGACCACATGCGCAGCATGCACATGTGTACTTAACATCCGCAATGCTCCAGCTGCTCGGCGGAGCATCGAGCAGGCGCCATACGCTCCATGTGTGTGCACGGAATCCTCGATCAGCTCAAATACCAGTAAGGAGGGTGGGTGGGCCCTCCAGAGCACCATACCGGAACAGTACCTTGTGCTCCCAGCAGGCACCGGTACGCCCGTACCAGGGCGTACCGGTCGTATCCCACCATTGATCCAAAATATAAGATTGTAAATCTGGCATTTTAATTCTTCCAGCCACACAGTTTAAAGAGTGATCAATATTATTCTCTGTGGTCAAAGTTTAATGATGTTCAAAAATTAAATTTCATGATATTTATATCTAATGTAAGTTTTTGGGGGTTTGTTTTTGCTGTTAATTGTTTTCTTTTTCCTCTTTTTTTTTTGGTGGGGTGGTGCACTAGTGATGTTACCTAGTTGGGTAATAAAATATCCACAAGGAAACAACCAAGCTCAAAGAATATCAAACTCCACACTTTTTTTAATTAACAGAAGAAGAAAAACGATTTAAGAAAAGCAATCAAATGTGACAATAAAAGGCCTTTTCTGAACTTAGCCAACATTCTGAGATAGAGTGATTTTGATTCAGTGATCTCATTTCTGAATGTATGCTAATTCAGAAATGCAGATCCAATCAATAATTCAAACTATATTTGGTACTATCCACAGTCTGCAAGAAGGTGTTAAAACATATCCTCTGTTATTTGATTTTTACAGTTTGGGTATGGAACTTCCAAGAAAGAACAATGATAAATGGAAATAGGCTATGATAGGTAGGTAGGTAGGTAGGTAGATAGATGATAGATAGATGATAGATAGATAGATAGATAGATAGATAGATAGATGATAGATAGATAGATAGATAGATAGATAGATGAGAGATAGAGAGATAGAGAGAGATGATGATAGATAGATAGATAGATAGATAGATAGATAGATAATGATGATGATAGATAGATAGATAGATAGATGATAGATAGATAGATGATAGATAGATAGTTAGATAGATAGATGATAGATAGATAGATAGATGATAGATGATAGATAGATAGATAGATAGATAGATAGATAGATAGATAGATAGATAGATAGATGATAGATGGATATGGATGGATGGATGATCGATGAGGGTGGGTGGGTGGGTGGAGGTGGGTGGACAGACGGACAGATAGATAGATAGAACTATAGATAAATGGAAAAACATTAAATATTTTTTTTAAATCACAGAGATTTTAAGAGTGTATTCCATTTCTACTCGCTCTTATCCTCCAAAAGAAACACCAACTATTGAGAAATAAAAGGAGCAAAATTTATGAAACAGTGCAAGAACATTGAGGAGTAGGACATTCATTTGCTTTATTTGCAAAGGACAATTCATAGTTTATTTTACATTTTGGAATTAGGAGAAGAACAGCATAGGGATCTCTCTATGTAGCTATACTCTCTTCGTATACAACATTTTGATTCAGGTTTTGATATGTTTCCTATTGAGAACTAAGCTTAAATCATTAGGATAATACAAAGGACATTATAGAAACAATGGCAGAGGTGATGAACTTTAGTGTCAAATGGTTGAACTGTGCTAGAGCCAATTGTTTGCTATATTTATTGAGATCTAGGTATTTAAATAGGGACCACTTTGGTGGGAAGGTAACAGCGTTCTGTGCGCCTTCGGCATTTAGTCATGCCAGCCACATGACCACAGAGACGTCTTTGGACAGCGCTGGCCCCTTGGCTTTGAAATGGAGATTAGCACTGCCCCCTAGAGTCGGGAATGACTAACATGTATGTGCAAGGGGAACCTTTACCTTTTACTTTTACTTTAGGTATTTAACAAAAGTCTTGAGGTATGTAAGCAGGAAGCATTTTAAACCATATCTTGTGATCCAGTAAAGTCATTCTTGGTTCAGCTTCATTTGAGAGATTTAATCTTCTCAGTACCAATAGTCTTCGACTTACAACCTCAATTGAGCCCAAAATTTCTGTTGATAAGTGAGACATTTGTTAAGTGAGTTTTGCCCCATGTTACAGCCTTTTTTGCCGCAGTTGTTAAGTGAATCACTGCCATTGTTAAGTTAGTAACAGGTTTGTTAAGTCAATCTGGCTTCCTCATTGTTTTGCTTGTCAGAAAGCCACAAAAGATGATCACATTACCCTAGGTCCCCAAGCTCCTTGAAAGCTTCTCAAGCCTCGGGAGGGTGAAAAATGGGTCTATCGCGGGCCAAAAGGGAGGGGGGGGTCACACGCATGCGCAGGACATGTGCGTGCGCATGCACAAGGGGGATCGCGCGCATAGCATTATGGGTATGGCACGCCTGTGTACGACCCCCTTGCGCTCCCCCCGCTTTTGGCACGGGAGCCCAAAAAGGTTCGCCACCGCTGCCCTAGGATACTGCAACCATCATAAATTAGAGTCAGTTGTCAAGCATCTGAATTTTGATGGCATGACCATGGGAATGCTGCAACAGTGGTTAATGTGAAAAAATGGTCATAAGTTTCAATGCCATTTTGAATGGTCTCTAAATGAACTGTTGTATGTCAAGGACTACCTGGAGTGCGGGAAAGATCCAGTTAACACTGAAGAGACATTGGAAAAGCAGGAATGGAAATTCATGGGGGAGGGGTTGTCAAGAAGGAAGAAATTAGGGAAGCAGATTTGTCCTTTTGTAAAATCAAGATGTTTCTGAATAAACAGAATTTTCAGTTAAATAAGGGGAAATGAGCTAAAGTGTTTCATTTTAAAGCCAAAGCACTATCAAATGTAATGTAACAGAGAAAAGATAAAAGAATATAAAACTTCTATGACATTTGCCACATAAATACTTCCCTAGCTCTTTAGAAATCTTCTGGCAAATGAAGATCATGTGAAAGAAAACCTTTTGCTATCTTGAGCTTGAAAAAGTGAGAATTACTGGGTGCAGTGGAGCACATCTGCATACAAACTGGGATGTGGGGCACAAAGTGCCTGAAATTCATAAGAGAATCTCTTACCTCCTTTCTCCTGCATCCACCCACAATTTTCTCCTTGCATTTTTTTTTTTTTTGCTCAGGAGAACACACTAGAGATACATACATATCTACATACACACATATCAAGTTTAAAAGACTAACCAGCAGCTGAAAGCCAAAAGAGGAATAACAAGAGTTTATCTCAGACGTTGCCCCACCAAACAGCAATACAAACACAAATAAAACCAAAGCAGAACACCACAACTCGAATTTGCATCTACAGTATCTTCCACAAGTTCCTAGATTCCTTTGTATTTTCTGCATCTGTAATTCCACACTTCGGGGACATTAGGGCACATGGCTTGCAGCCAGTTGGGAAGAGCTTTTCCTTACCTTACAAAAGAAAAACACGGAACATTGGGGGGGGGGAATGGATCTATCCCTTCATTAAAAAAAATACCTCACATGAGAAGGGGAAGTATTTCCATTCTTGACTTGCGCCATTTTATTTTCTCCAGCTTGGGGTTTCTGAACACTATTATCGATTGACGGGTTGGATTTCGTTGACACATCATGTTTATGTTTTCTTTTAATTCTTCTATCTTTGGACCTCTTGGGGTGGGACTTCTCTCCATCCATTCTTGTGTGTGTTTATGTGCATGTATGCATGTGTACCTTCAAGTTGGTTTTTTACTCTTGGTAACTGGCTAAATAAGATCTCTGCAGCTTTCTTGGCAGATAGTCGCCTACCTGCCTAATGGAAGTCTAGAACTCATGGTCCCATGAATTCTAGCTTGATGACTTCACCAGTACACCAAACTGGCCCACTCCATCCACTCCAACAAAATTTATCAGGAAGCGTCTGCATTTTCTGCACATAAGGTTTTATGTTATCATGCAGAGGTGTTAGGGAAGCTGAAAATTCCAGCTCCAGCCAACAGCATCTGTTTCAAACCATGATGATATCATCACATAAATTCTGTATGTGTCATGATATCTAAAAGAAATGACGAGGTGTTGTTGTTATGCATGAGTCATCATTTCTCTCGTGTTGTTTTCCTTATATCTGGGTATTGTACTATAAGCCTTAATCAATCAGTCAATCAGTTATCTTTATAGCCATTATTGTTGCCCATCTTTGCTTTACATGGCTGTGCCAGTCAGCGCCAACACACACAGGTGCTGAAGGAATGAGGTTTTCACTTGGTATAAGGCAGGACTGCTTTGCGTAAGGCAGCTAACTTTGTTATGTTGCTCTCGTGAGCAGAAGCTTTGCTGCATCCTTTGATACGCTCTGATTCCCAATTCTATTTAGAGACTTTGTAGCACCTTTTTATTAAAAGGCATAAGTTGCGGATCACTTCATCAGATGCATAGAGTGGCTAGACTTAGATGTAAAATTTAAATTGAGGTGAGGCAGGGGAAAGAGGAAAAGAAGATAGGTTGATTAGGCAAATGGGAGGCAGATTACCAGTAGTTTGTTAAGGGAGAGGTGGCGCAGTAGTTAGAATGTAGAATTGTAGACTAACTCTGCCCACTGCCAGGAGTTCCATCCTGACTCAGCCTTCCGAGGTCAATAAAATGAGGACCCAGATTGGTTCGGGGCAATATGCTAGCTCTGTAAACTGCTTGGAGAGAGCTATAAAGCACTATAGAGCGGTATATAAATCCAAATGCTATTGCTGTTGCTATTATTAAAACTGTAATGTGTTAAAAGCTCATTGCCTTTGTTGAGGCCTTTTGAGATTGCCTCTTCAATAATTTAACATTCAGTGATGCCATTTTTCCAAAACAATCACTTGAAGGTTGGCCCTATAGCATCCTGGGAAGTTGGAGTGCTCTACTTTATCCTCCTTTTGAGTTTGATATCAAATCTGTGTCAATTAATTCTTTTGCATAGTTTGTCCTATTTGACTTACCTTGAATCCTACCTAATGGGGCATTGCTAGCTGGTGATGGCATACAATTTAGAGGAAGGTTGTGTGAAGGTGCCTCTAATGTCATGTATGTGCTAATTGAAGCCATTGATGGTGCTGTTGGCGTGGAAATAGGATACACTGTCACCTGGATTGATTGTGGGGTCTTGTTCCCATAAACATTTTATGTCTTTTAATAAATACGTATTAATTTGAAAAGGTGCTGCCATAAGCTAACATGATCCTCCTCCTTATTTATATTATTTTATATTTTGGCATGCTCATTCATCTTAAGTGCATGACAAATATGTCCATAGTTACCCAAGGCTTCCTTTGCATCATTCCCAAACTGCTAATAGTACTTCACTTGTAGATGTCTCTTTAAGATGTCATGTGGGGCATTTTGGGGGGTTAATCTGGACTCAATAGAACCTTCTTAATACACAGGTGGAAATTATGAAAGACAACACAAGCTTTTATCTTAGACCTGCTTAACAGCTTGAATACCTTACCAAAATTACTTAGAGTAAATGCTGCTATACACTAAAAATATTCCATAACTTTACTTTAATTTTTTTTATAATTAGAAATGTGTCTATGGATTATGATTTTTAATTTTGGGATCAATCATATATTAATTTGTCAGTTATTTTTCACTATTATTCAACTGTAAAATTTTATATTTTACTACTACGGTAACATAATGAACCATTAATTTCAGATTTGAAAACCTATATTCTGATGAATTTGTAATTCTCTCATGCATATGGTTGAAAGGATTTTTTTTCCGAAGCATGTCTAATACTGTAGAAGATCTGTGTTTGATGATAATTAGCTACAAAATTAGCCAGCTAGAAATGTTATTTATCAAAACACCACTGAGTCCTGGAAAGACGGAGAAACTCTTCAAAGGAGTGTTTGCAAACACAGACAACGCAGTTGTATGAGGTTTGAATGACAAAGTATTGATTTTAAGCCTCCCTCAATTACATATTTCTCCCAGTTGGAAAAAGGTAAAAACAAAGATCCTTATGCTACTCGGGAGACATAAAAGGTGACACGAGGGGTTTCTTAAATCGATTTTGCACATCAAATGGACCCAATCCAGCTCCCTGCTCTCAAGTGAGGCTCAGATGGAAGGGCCTCATTTGCAAACCCCGATATATAATGCCTTAAATACCGGGAAAGAAACATAGGATATAAATGTCAGAAGTCAATCATGTGTTCTGTTCTACCACCCTCAATGGTGAGGAAATTACTATCAGAAATTGCTATAATGGCTCCTCTTATCCTTTCCCCAACCTTCCTATTGAAGCAGGAAATGTCTTTTCTTTGAGAGTAAAATAGAAGGAACAACAGTAGCTAAATAAGCAACCTTACAATACTCTATGTTTGAACCTCTATATGATCCTACCACTTCTTTGTCCTTTCAAACTGGATATGGGGATATAGCAGCAGCAATAGCACTTAGGCCTACCGTGTTTCCCCGAAAATAAGACAGGGTCTTATTTTCTTTTGACCCACAAAATATGGTTTGGGCCTTATTATCAGGGGAGGGATTATTGTTTTGGGGTTGCCGGGCGGCTGCTCTCTTGCGAGCAGGCTCCCAAAGAGCCTGTCACAGCCTCAGGGGTAAACGGCTGGTTGTGCTGTCGCAGCAGCGCAACACAGCAGCCATGAAATGACCATGCTCACGAGCAGCCACCCGGCAAACCCCCTTTCCAGCCGGGCACAGTGCCATTCATTGACCTAGGGGTATCGCCAAGCCACGTGAGCACCTGTTCGCTGCCGCCCGCTCCCATGGCTTGGCACCCTCGAAATGCCAGTGAATGGCACTCTGCAGGGCTGGAGAGAGGAGGATTGCACAAGCTGCTGTTCCACTCCCGCTCGCGCACCTCCCAGTCTCACGAAACCCTGGCCCAGCTCTCCCTGCAGAGCCAGGGCACCTCCGTTGCTGCCGCCGCCATCCCAGCATAGCTTTTTTCAGCTTCCAAACTGAGTCTTCCGGCAGTGGCAGTTCTAGGCATACGTTCTGTGGTTGTACGCTCTAGGAGTATGCTTTGCCAGCAGCTGGCCCACAACCATGGAGCGTACGCCCAGAGTGGCGACTGCCAGAAACTCAGTTTGGAAGCTGCTGAAAAAGCCATGCTGGGATGGCGGTGGTGGCAGCGGAAGTGCCCTGACTCTGCAGGGAGAGCTGGGCCAGGGCATTGTCAGACTGGGATGCGTGCAAGCGGGAGTGGAACAACCACTCGTGCAACCCCCCCTTTCCAGCCATGCAGAGCACCATTCACTGGCATTTCGAAGGTGCCAAGCTGTGGGAGCTGGGCAGCAGCAATCAGGCGCTCACACGGCTTTGCGATACCCCTAGCTCAGTGAATGGCACTGTGCCCAGCTGGAAAGGTGGTTTGCCGGGTGGCTGCTCATGAGCATGGTCAATTCATGTCTACTGTGTTGTGCTGCTGCGACAGCGCAACCCAGCCATTCACCCCTGAGGCTGTGCCCGGCTCTTTGGGAGCCTGCTCGCAAGAGAGCGGCCACCCGGCAACCCCCCTCTCCAGCTGGGCATAGCACCACTCACCAACCTAGCGGTATCCCGAAGGCGCCAAGCAACGCGATAACCTCCCCCCCCCCGGTTCCTGCAGCTTGGCACCTTCGGGATACCGCTAGTTTGGTGAGCGGTGCTCTGCATGGCCGGAGGGGGGGTTGTCCAGGGGGCTTATTTGTGGGGGAGGGCTTATATTTTTGCCCACCAGAAAAATGTGACATGGCCTTATTATCAGGACATGTCATATTTTCGGGAAAACATGGTATATACCACTTCATAGTAATTTATAGCACTCTCTTAAGCGGTTTACAGAGTCAGCATATTGTCCCCAACAATCTGGATCCTGATTTTACTGATCTTGGAAAGATGGAAGGCTAAGTCAACCTTGAGCCGGCCAGGTCTGAACTACTAGCTGTGGACAGAGTTAGCTTGCAGCACTGCATTTTAACCACTGCGCCACCATTTCTTGCATAGGAGTTTGATAAGATTGTGGGGCAATTAGGCCCACTGAAAGCTCATGCCTATTGCAAGTAGACCAACAAAGGTGGCAGGGGACACGAATAGACGAACTTGAGGTTGATCCGCAAGTTCCAGTTTTTGTCTGTTTCTAGTGATTTTTCAAATGTTACTATATTTGAGCTCTCAGTCTTCTTCACCATTAGTCATGTTATATGAGCTACTGTTCGGCAAGATCAGTCGGGCCACAGGTTTCCTAACCTTTATGATAATCAGCAGACAGAATAGACAGCTGCTTTCCATGTAAAAAGGGTAATATTCTTTCTGGATGGTAATTTAAAGCCAGTACTGATTTGGGAAGGAGTGAAAACTTATTCTAATATGCGCAGTAGATTATGGATTTGTCTGAGCACAATGTAGATCAAGAAAGCGTTTTTAATCATTATGGCCTATTTTAATTACTACTTGACACATTGTCTCCATTGTCCTTCTTCAAGTCCTCTCTTTTGAATGAAATATTAAAGACGAGTCACAGCTGAAAATATGCACACTCGACAAAGGAAATGGCTTTGAACTCTTTGCAGTGATTTATTGTTCACGTTTCTTTATGAATATTTATTTACCAAACGAAAGCAATTCGTTGAAGAGAAAACATGATGACTTGTTAACATGGTATTTGCATACACTAATGGTTAAAAGGCAGGATGGTGGGAATGTAATGCATTATAATATGCTAATACCACCCCCCCCCTCTATTTACTGTAACTAATTTCAAACGTTGGACATAGAAAGGAAAGGAGCTAGGACTGACTCATCTAAGAACTTTGAGATGCAAGGTAAAACATAAAAAAAGATAATGTTTTGTTGCTTTTGTACCTGAGAAGAAAATAGCTTTCCAAAACCCTGTTTTACATGTCAGGTTTGGTCTTTGATAGTTCCTTTCTATGCACTGAGTTCCCAAAAGATTTCATCTGGGAAATTAGATTTATTTCCATTTCATTAGACAGACCTCTTTTTGGTATCATACCGGTCCTGAAGGAGAATTAAGCAATCGGTGCCTATCTTAACTTCACCAAACAATTCTGTGAGTAAGGTGGGCTGCCTCATCAATCAGCACCGGGAAAAACACGATGTGGAGCATGGGAAGTGAAGATCTTCCATTTCCACCAAAGTCACTTGACAGACTCAAAGGGTACTCAGCATCTCACAGAGACACATCACCAGCTTTGTCTTATTAATCAACAGAAAAATGGAATGATTCATAGGATTGGATCCATTGCCTAACACACACAATTTCCCTGTAATGGGATGCATTATAAAAGCTATTTTCAGAATAACCAAAACATAGCTCTAAAATGCCTTTGCAACACCTTTGTACTATCACCAGCGTAAGCTGATATGTTGTTCGGTCATTACTCGATGTGTGCCCTTTTTAATATATTTTAGCTCCTCTTATTTTTGGCAACAAAATCCCCCCCCCTTTTTTTTTGCAGGGGACGTTCAGTTAAGGTAACCAATTGGTCTATCTAAAAAGATGTGGAAAGCTCTACAGATATTTTGGCTCTAATGGGAGCTGCAATATGTTTTACTTTTTGTCCCTGATATAACTCGGGTATAACTCTGAACAAGGAAGCCAGAAGTTCATTGTCACACCTGTGTCCTGAAGCATTGTGCTGTTTTCGGAACAAAGCAGAAAATGCCTTTAACCAAAAGATTGCAGCATATCCTGCACAGTGGTACAATTGATCCGGTTCTATCCATTTCAGGCAAACTGGTAGTGTTTCAGAAGGAGGCTCCACCCACTCACCCGGACGTCATCACATCCCGTTTTTGATGCTCTGCACATGCGCAGAAGGTCCTTCGTGCATGAACCTGCATCAGGGTAGGGTTAAGTAAACCACTTTGGAATCTCTGATTATATTAATTCTTCAAGTCTCAACATTCCCAGACAATGGAGATAACAATAGAAATGTTGCAGCTAAGGAGTATTAGGCAAAAACATACCTCTGCTTTTGTGCGTGCGCGCACACACATATATGCATACACACATAGTTTCATTTCTCGCAAATTTAAAAAAAGATAAAATCTGGATCAAGGAGAATAAAATGCAAGGGTTTAGACAAGTGGTGAGAGTTAGAAATGCAAGGAGGCTGTTTATGTATGGAACGCTAAAACCTCATGTGAACTTGCTATGCACTGGTTTTAATATTAATACATGTTTCCAGTTTTAACATAATCACTGGAGTTGGAAATTTCTATGCTTCTCCTCTTCAAAGGGCTCCACGTGGCATACTGCCTAGCAGAAACAGAGATTGAAAACAGCAGATCAAACAGAAAACAACATAAACTATAACTGATGCTGTCCAGCAGGTTCAGACCCAAATTTTAAATTTCCCAAATGCTGCTCCTCAAAGCCAGATTTTTCACCTCATCAGGGAGGTTTATCAGGAATATCTGGCCTGTATATATGGGGGGAGGGGTAAATTATTTCACAGGAAGTGTGTGACATTATTGAAAATACCCTATATTCACAGTATACTCAGTGAGGAGGTAACCAGGCTCTGAGCATGCAAGATTTGAAAGGGGATAGCTAGCTGTTGTGACCCGCCAACGGAGCTGGCAGCAGATTCGGATAGTGAGGTTGGGGAGGAACATGGGCCAGTCCTGGAGTCTGGGGAAGTGTCAGCCTCTGTTTCGCTATTTGCTTTCGGCTGCCATTGAAATGGGGAGTGAGGGGGCTGGTATTTGGGAGGGGAAGTTTAAGTACAGGAGAGATTGTAAAAAGGGAGTTTTGGTCTCACCGTCTACTGCGCATGCTGGAGATTAGTGCTTGGTGTCGGTCAAGGCCAACCATCCTGCATACCAACCTGATGATGCTCCTTGAAGATGGAACTCACATGACACCTAAGGGTTTTGCAGATTGGACACTGGGATGAGGGTTACCAGGGGGAAGGGGTTTGGTCACATATTGATATGTATGATTTCGCACGCTTTTGCCTCAGATCTTGCTTTGCTTAGCTGCTATCTTTTCATAACCAGTAAAAGTATTCTGCAAAATGGAGTTAAGTGGTTTCTTTCTTGGTTGCTGAGGGAGACCAGTTTGACAGGAAGGCTCTGATGAGGGCTCTGTGTCGGAGGCAGAGGGGGGGCCAGAGCTGTATGACAGTTATCAGCTGCCTTCAGAGTCTGACATCAGTGAGGCAGACAAACATCTGGAGCCTATTCCCAGTGTGCGCATATGCAGAGTTGCCAGATGAAGGGAACAGCTAAAGAACAGGGGTTGAATTGGGAGTAAGGCCACAGGTGAATGGCTCCTCTCAGAGGAAATAAAAGAGGAGCGAAAGGGGAGTGGAGTTTGCAGGAGACAATTAGTTCGTTTAATTGGTTCGTGACTCTAAGAGACTTCTTGCCAAGTTTTGCAGATATCAGCCTGGCAGATCTCCAAGCCAGATAAAGTCTGTAACTGTAAATCCTCCCTTGAAAGACTTCGCTGGATGTGAATGAGAAGAATTCACTGTAAATTAATAAAAGGTTTTTTTTGTCGGGACAAGGAGTTTGCTTCATGCTCTTGGGAAGCCTCAGTCAAAACACTGGCATTTTGAATTACATCCAGAAGCTGACCAAGCTACAGATCTTGCTCAGCTATAAACAAATGATGGGTAAAACAATTTATAATAAGTGTGAATTATGACTCTGGATGTTCAAACTACCTATGGTTCAGAATCCATGGTTAAAACAAGCCGCTGCTTAATCCAAGTGTGTACTTCATGAGGCCTTAGGCTGCATATGCCCATGAAAATTTCAGAACTTATGCAGATACTGACACACATACAAACACTGGTTTAAGTTGTCCCCCAATTATAATGTTTTCTCAAGATAGAAGGACATTTCTGATCTCTTTTATCCTGATCCCATCTACTTTTTGGGAGAAAGCATGCCACTCAAATGGTTCTTGACCTGAAAAAAAGAAATTGTGAAACTCTGGCTTATTGCAAATTATGAATCTAGCCATTATCTATCCAGGGTGTCCCTAAGTGATAGGAACACAAAGCCCAGGTGCACACAAGTGGATATAACTCTGTCCTATTTCCCTGGGCCGTACGTCTTTGTGTAATTTACTCAGAATGTTACTTCGCTGTGATACTTTTCCAAGATTTATAGGAACGCTTCTCATGAGCTTCTCCAGATCTTGAAGGGGAATAGATTTCCAGGTCATGCTGAAATACAACTTGAGCAACAGGAGCCCTAATAAGGATGGCAGGTCATAAGACCCACCCCCTTCATTCAGTAGCTTAGTAATGACTGGCCAGCATATTATGTTCTCTTTATATAGTCAACTTCCAATCTTCTTCCAAAATCCCCTTGAAAATAGATTAATTCCATATTCATCCATCCATCCATCCAGTGGTGGGATTCAAATAATTTAACAACCGCTTCTCTGCCCTAATGACCAGCTGGCTAGCCGTGGCTCAGTGGTCATGTGACTGTATGGCCGTGGCCAACTCAACGTCACTCAGGTCGATGGGTGCTTCGCCTTAGCTGTTACAATGTAATAAGAGTTAACCAGAGAGGCAGTTTCTGTAAGCAGGGCAATAAAGATTAGGCTAGAAACAACACCAGAATGTTTCCTTTCTGCTTTCCTTACAGGATTAGCCCTGTAAAGTGGAAAAAAACAAAATAACAAAAAACAAAATAAGATTTCTTCCAACAACCAATTCTCCAGAATAGGTGCGAACTGCCTGAATCCCACCTATCTATCTATCTATCTATCTATCTATCTATCTATCTATCTATCTATCTATCTATCATCTATCTATCTATCATCTATCATCTTTGCATTCTCACAAATAGAAAGAAAACTACTAGTTTCCAGTCTTTTTTTACACACTTATAAATACACCCAGCTGGTTTTGTATTGAAGGAAGTATTGGAATTCATGGTCTCCCAGTTTCTAAACCGACGCCTTAATCACTATGTCCAACTGGTTCTTTTTCGTTTTATTTGTGGAAAACTTGAAAATCTTCTGTTCCCTTCCTCATTAGAAAAAGGGATAAGGAATATGGCACACCATCTGAAACTCACAGACCAACATGTTATTTTCAAGTCAAATCCCATTTTGTCCATTCACACAACTTCAGCTGAGATGAGACTCTCATTTGATTTAGGGATAATCATATCAATCACTTAGACACACACTGATTATTTACTGTGTATATTTACTGTAAACTACAAGTATATGAAATATGTTGCTCAGTCCAAAGGCAGACCTGGGGATACATGGAGCCAGATGATATCATAACCCAGATAAATGATCAGTTGACATCAGTGAAGAATTGAAAATATAGAGGTGGGTACTGCCATAGTAGCATGAGACTTGTGAAGATGCAGTAGGCCACGAGGCACAAAAGCTGACATGACCTATGTTAGTAAAGATAGAAAGTATATGAATGAAGCAATGTTTTAATCAATGTATGACAGAAGGCATTAACTTCATGGTATATTAGCACTGGAGCCAGGGAATGTAAGCTGAATGCATGCGTCACTGTAATTGATGAGAGAATTTTACACTCTGTGCTTTGTTGTAGCTCATACACAATCATTTATATACTTATTCTGATTCATTCATAATATGCTTTTCCATCATCATGGAGGGTTGTTAAGTATCAAAGCTAACAGCAAATGGCCCAGGTCATCAGCTTCAGAATAATTAAAAACATGTCATGTGTTGATAACCGGTGATTATTACTTGGCTGTTCTATTTGGAAACTAGTGGAGAAACGTGGAAGGAAAGAGGCAAAGAAAGAAACTCAGGAGCAGAAGGACAAAGGAGCAATTACACTCTGTTTTGTGTATGTGTGTGTGTGAGAGAGAGAGTGTGTGTGTGTGAGAGAGAGAGAGACAGACAGATAGACAGACAGATTTAGCAATTGCAGCAAATGTTGATGGCATTTTTGGTTTTTGTAAAATGCTAGTTCAGAAGTATTTCACATAGTTCATTATGGGATCAGTTCAGCATTCAGGTGACATTCTAGCAAGCCCTTTTGGGTTTGCCCCAAAGGATCTTAAAAGTGATACATGGAAGCACATTTTGTTAGTGAAGAAGCCAACAAATTTTATTCAATGGCTTTCCCTTAGTTAGTCAGCATTTGGATGTGTAATAGTATCTCTAATGGGGGATAAATGCTCACAAACACAACATTAGCTTGTTGGGATGCATGTTCCATCAGCCGCTAAAGTGTGGGAGAAAAAAAAATGCAAATGCATTTTCTGAGGCTGGGGAAATATTCATAATTTTGGAAATGCACAGTGCATTAGTACTAATCTGCACTCAATGTGATGCACATCTCAAGAGTTAGAGATTTCTCTAAAAAGAATGTTCACTGTATTGTTCGTTTAAATGCAGTTAGGGTTGCCAACAGAAGGAAAAGAATTATATTGTCAAGGCTCCGACTAACAAACCCAAGCAAATCAGAACTCTGAGGCTTGGCTTTTTCTCAAAGGTCTTCTTTAATGAGTACATCATATCGGCACAGCATCAATGGAAAACCAAATCTATTTTTTCCTGCAATTTCAGTATAATTAAATTAGGAAATAACCCCATCCCCAAGTGTCACAGGTCACGTTGGCCAATTGGGTTAATTGGTGGGCTCTTCAGGCAAGTGCCTACCCCAATCTTATCTATTGCCAGTAGAGATGACCTTGGTTCTTAGGAGAAAGTTCTTTGTTGTGTCTAGTAATGCAATCTAACCTCCTTCCCTCCTTCCTCCTCTGTGTGGCAACTGAGGAACAGAAATATGGCTGCGGCCAGGTTCAGTTCAAAGCTGACAGATATTACTTTTACTATTTTCATTTTATACCCCCAACTAGTATAAACCAGGTCTGAGCTTGTCCATGCAGGTTCTCAGCAAAGAGTGGGTTCTCAGGGAAAGAGAGAGTAAATAATCAAAAGCTGAAACTGGAAATACTAAACAATGATTTGCTTTTCTTTAAAAAATGCCTATGTTTTGATGCTTGCCTGGTTTTGGAGCCAGTTTGGTTTAGTGCCGTGATGGCGAACCTATGGCACGCGTGCCACAAGTGGCACGCGGAGCCATTTGTCAGGGCACGCGAGGCGCTGCCCTGTCAGCTGGCCAGCGTGCATGCGCGCGCTGGCCAGCTGAGTTCACCTTAAACCCATTGTACACCTATGATTTTTAAACGTTCACCAACAAATATAATATGTCATAGGGGAAATATGAACATCCCTGAAAGTACATAAATCAAAGAGAAACACTACCAAGCCAGTATACATTTGGCCTCATGCTATATTCAGCACTCCTAAGACTTTCAGCAAGATTTCTCTTTCTTTGTCAATGCACAAAAGTAAAGATGTACAAATCTGCACAACTTGTGCAGCACAAGCTTTTACAGCCATTGCACGAAATTCAAACCTGGTAGCTTGTCTGATCTGCATAGTAAACACCAGAAGGCCTCTATCATATGCTTGGGCAGGAACTGAAGAACCATAGGGCAGACTACAGTTACTCCAATATTTTGGGCTCAGGAGACATTTGCTAAAATATATATATATTAAAAAACCACTACTGAAGTAAAGCATGCCTCAGTCTGCCTCCTTCATTTAGGTAAATGTAAAGGTTCCCTTCGCACATATGTCCTAGTCGTTCCCGACTCCAGGGGGCGGTATTCGTCTCCGTTTCAAAGCCAAAGAGCCCTCATTGTCTGAAGACAACATGACTAAATGCCGAAGGCGCACGGAACGCTGTTACCTTCCTAGCAAAGGTGGTTCCTATTTTTCTACTTGCATTTTTACATGCTTTCGAACTGCTAGGTTGGCAGAAGCTGGGACAAGTAATGGGAGCTCACTCTGTTACATGGCGCTAGGGATTCGAACCGCTGAACTGCCCAACCCTTCTGATCGTCAAGCTCAGCGTCTTAGCCACTCAAATGCAATTTATGACTACTCTCCAATGCCAAGCCAATTTCAAGATATAGGAATGAGCCATATCTCGATAAATACTGTACATACCAACCATCTGTTTGTTTTGTTTCTTTTTTTTTCAGGAAAGAAGAAAACTTTGCGTTCATCTGTTAGGTTGCCATATGTAACTGGGGGTTACATTCAGCTTGGTGAGTTCCAGGCCGGACAGTTCTAAGATCAAAATGTTATGACTAATAACCAATGGTGTATTTAATTCTTGGCATGGATTTAGCAGTGTCAGTTTTTCTGTAGAAACTGTGCCACTAATTTAACATTCCTGGGGTCTAATTACCTCATACAACAATAATAATCACTCTGACTTTGTGATCAACCATGATAATAACAATATCAAGAAAGGAATCTTTCAAGGACCCTTGCTATCACCATTACTGTTCGTTACTGCACTGACTTCCTCTGTCAACAGTACTGGACAAATCAGGCTATGGCTATCACACATCAAAAATATCTGCCAGGCTATGCCACCTTCTTTACATGGATGATCTGAAGTTGTATGAAAAATCTGAAATAGAATCATTGCTCAATACTGTCTCTATATACAGCCAAGGTATTGCAGTGGGCTTTGGACTGGACAAATGTGCCACCCTCATCATCAAATGGGGACAAAGAGTGAAAACTGAAGGAATCAAGATGCCCCATGGAAATAACCGTGTGGATGAAGAAGATTGCTACAAATACCAGGGCACCCTTCAAGTTAACAACATCAAACACAGATGACAAATAATGACAATGGATCATGCCCTTGAACCACCAAGTGATGTTGAAAGTTCTACTTATCCATGAGCATAGATGGATGTGGAATGTTGCTAATATATCAAACAGTTGAAGAAGAAAAAAACAAGAGTATTGGAAGAATATCTGATGGACAGTGAAGCAGATACACTGAAGCTAGGATACCATGAAGGCTTACAGAACACCAGAGAGACTAAATTAGTCTACAAGAAAGACCAAATGAAGAATATAAAAAGAGATGCAGCAAGGCAACGTTTTACATGACTAGTACATAAAAAAGCTAGCGGACAAAGCAGATAACAAGACCTGATAATAGCTATGAACAGAAAAATTGAAGGAAGAGATAGAGGGTCTTAATTCAGGCTGCATAAACCAAACCTTAAGAATAAATGCATACAAAGTCAGAATTGAGAAGTCTGCAAAGAAGCTGAAGAAACAGTGGATTACCTACTTAGCTGCTTGAAGAAAACCTCACACTGACTGCAAACAATGGCATGACAAGGTAGCAATAATAGGACATTGGAATTTCTTGTAAGTGAGAAGTGGTAGGGCAACAAAATAGAAAAGTACCTTGCTCAGTAGTAGTAACTGTGAAAGGAATCTTGGAGTCCTAGTGGACAACCATTTAAATATGAGCCAGCAGTGTGCAGCAGCTGCCAAAAAAGCCAACACAGTCCTAGGCTGCATCAACAGAGGGATAGAATCAAGATCACGTGAAGTGTTAATACCACTTTATAATGCCTTGGTAAGGCCACACTTGGAATACTGCATTCAGTTCTGGTCGCCACGATGTAAAAAAGATGTGGAGACTCTAGAAAGAGTGCAGAGAAGAGCAACAAAGATGATTAGGGGACTGGAGACTAAAACATATGAAGAACGGTTGCAGGAACTGGGCATGTTTAGCTTAAGAGAAAGAAGGACTAGGGGAGACATGATAGCATTGTTCCAATACCTCAGGGGTTGCCACAAAGAAGAGGGAGTCAAACTATTCTCCAAGGCACCTGAGGGTAGAACAAGAAGCAATGGGTGGAAACTAATCAAGGAGAGAAGCAACTTAGAACTGAGGAGAAACTTCCTGACAGTTAGAACAATTAATCCGTGGAACCACTTGCCTCCAGAAGTTGTGAATGCCCCAACACTGGAAGTCTTTAAGAAGATGTTGGATAGCCATTTGTCTGAAACGGTATAGGGTTTCCTGCCTAGGCAGGGGGTTGGACTAAAAGACCTCCAAGGTCCCTTCCAACTCTACTATTGTATTGTATTGTATTGTAAAATGAAGAAGCTAATGTGCTCTGGGGCTTTAGAATTCAAATAGGCAAGCACCTGCCAGATAACAACCCAGACTTAATTGTCAAGAATGACCCCCCCCCCAAAAAATCAGAGACGACAGAAGAGAAGAGAAAAAATTAGGGAAAATAGAAAAATACAAAGACTTGCAAATAAAACAACTGTGGCAAAACAAAAACAAAATGGTACCAATAGTAGCAGGTGCTTTGGGTGCCATCCCAGAATATCTGAAGGATTACTTGTCCCATAGGCTTTGATAAAATCATCATCAGTCAATTGCAAAAGTCAGCTTTAATATTAGTAATAATATTTTATGTTACTAATCAACAAGGATATGAGCAAGAAATAATGTATTGAACAAATATACCACTTGACTCCCAGGGTCCCTGGATGTAATTTACACTATGGGTTCTCCAATTCGTGTATCAATAAGTGTTCTTTTAGAGAGGGAAATACTAGCTGATAGACCAGTTGCAAATGTCCAGCCTTTTCTATATCCTCACCTTTCAGATCCCTCACCGCTATTTCTCAGCTATGCCCAAATACCTCTCTGTTGTTTGCAATGATCTTTTGATTATTGGAATGGTATGTAAGTCTAAGTGATATTGCTATTGCTATCTTGCTTGATAATTTTACCAAAAATGGCTTGATTAGCTTGATTTCACACCTGGTACTTTACCTGGAGATGCTTAATCTGACTGAATCTGGGTTTCCTGAAAACAAAACAGGTATTCTTTCACAGACAAAAAAAATATATTTGTTTTTTGTTATTGCATTTTTTTTGTAGATATAGCCTTATAATGGCCTTTTAGATGAGAAGATTTAAAATTAGAGAGTTCATATGACTGCATGTTGATAATGGCTTGTTTAGGGCAACAATATGACTAACCCTTTGCTGCCATCTAGTAATCCTCTGGATTTTTGCAGCCCATTGATGGTTATCTCTCAGGCTATCCTTCAGGTTACCTCTCATCCTTATTGAGAAAACAGATTAAAACAAAGCAATGATGTTAGCATAAATTAAAAAGAAAAAAGAGACAGAGAGGGGCTTGTGGAATGCTAATGACTCTTTGTTATTTCTACTTCTTTGCTCAGAATTAATAAATACATTCCTTTTTACTGGAATTATAAAATTACTCTTGTTCATGTTATGTTTGTAAGTTTGAAGTACAGCATTCTATTGATATTTGCAGGCTTCTGCAGTAAGTGTTGTAAAGCTTACATTTTTGTATCCATCTAAATGACAGCAGCTCAGAACTCCTATCAGATATGTATATAAAATCAAATCTGTATTTGACAGCTTATTTCCTGCTTTCATTAAAATATTACCTGAGATGAAGAAAAAAGTCAATAGCATTTTAGTAGAAGTAGTTAAATTGGCATTGCTGTATTATCATGCAAACACTGTAATGAAATACAAATAGCTGCAGCACCAAAGGGGAAAAAATAGTATTTAACATAAAATATGTAAAATATAGTGAGAAAAGGACTACATATATTGGGATGAGTAAAATTGGATCTAACAAAAATAGAGGAGAGGAGAGGATAACATACTTAATAAATAACTATTTAGTATTAATATAGAGTTAATTCAGTCTTTAAATTTAACGTCAAATCTACACCATACAGAAACTTTAAAAGCACATCTCTGCTCTTTGGGAGCCCATGGGTTTTTATTCTTTTGCTGCATTTAATTCCTGTAATTTAAACTGTTTTTAAAAAAATATTTACAACTGTGTTTTATATTCCTATTTTATTGCATTGCAAATCACCCAGAGTTGCTCCCGATAGTAAGATGGGTGGCATGTAAATTTAATAAAAAAAAATTTTCATTTTCTCATTTATCAAAAATAAAGACTTAGAAAAATAGATAGCATACCTATCTCTCAAATCCTTAATAAAAAAAACTGATAGTTAAAAATCTGGTTAGACTTTTAATAAGTCTTTTTTTTTTTTGGAAGACTGAACAGAAGTAGTAAAGCCAGCAGGATAAAATGCAACAGGAATATGTGAATATTTCCTCTGCTGTCAGGAAATAACAATTTCCTGCTTCAGTGTAAACTTTGATATTTGAGCATCTGTTATTTGCCTCTCTTAATAATCCAGATTAATCGCTTCTGGTAGGGAAGATTTACTTCAAACTAAATAATTATTTCCATTTTTCCAAACATGGTATATTGTTTCTCCAGTAGTTCTTTGGAGCATAAAGTTGCACAATATTTTAAATAGGGATGTCCAACCTTGGGAACTTTAAGACTTGTGAATTTCAACTCCCAGAACTCCCCAGCCAGCCGTGCTTTACAATATCAGTTGCCTACAATAAATAAGAAAACATGACACTGCTTCTCCCTCTGTTTCTAAAGATAGTGCGGATGAGAAACAATTTTCTGGCTTGTCACAAAGGTCTTTTGATTTATACTTATAGCTCCAGTGGCTTAAGGGAACTCTTATAGGGTGGCCCTTAAAATATCCTAAGAAAGGACATGACGAAAGGAGGACAAAAAAACCCCACCGCCAATAACAACAACGAAATCCACCTCCAACTTAAAAAAATAACTATAAAAAGTAATGATGGATGTGTATGTATCAAAACCATCAGATGACTTTTGATATTTATGTCCTTTCCTGCACTGTTAGGTGTCTAGCAAACTTTTGAAAAGCAGCCTTTCTTTTGTTGGTAATGTTCCCGTAAGCCATCTAACCAGTGCCATTTCTAGCAAAAATTGCCACTGAATCTCTGTGGAAAGTGCTATAATGTACCACTCACTTATACTTTATCTTAATAAGCAGCACACTTTTCTCTGGCACATACAATTTTCTATGTGCCTTTTCCTCTCTTCCTTTCCTTTCACACATATAAAGCTTTCTGTTTTCTCCGTATCTCTTGGCTGCCATCTAGAGAGCATACAGATTTTTGTAACTAGATATGGCTGCCCCAGTTATGATTTATAGAAGTCTGAAGACGAGACATAGAACTGAAAAAAGCTTAGTTTGCCAGAGGATAGAATGGAATACAGGGCAATCAAAAAAATCCAGAATGTGTAGCTTATTTCCAGACATCAGCTAACCAAGATTCTTAATTTTAAATGGCCACTTGGCTAGTTGTAGAACATTTAGATATTTTCCAAACATAGCCAAACTTCTATCTTCTTCTATAAGAATATAGAGTTCAGATTCAGAGGAAAAATGACTTTTGGCTTGAAGCTGCATAGGTAGCATAGGTAGCAGATACCTGACTGGACCAAGGAATTCAGATCCAATGGCCTCAAATCCTGAGAACTGGAAATAGAAATGAAATGTTTGTTGATCTTTATTTAATTATGCGGGATTTCTTATTCCTTTTCAGTCCAGCTTGTGTTGTGGCCTACCAGCGGAGCTCATGGGAGATTCGGACAGTGAGGAGGTTGGTGAGGAACATGGGCTGGGGAAGGCTCTGATCAGGGCTCTGTGTTGGAGGCATAGAGGGGGCCAGGGCCGTATGCCAGTTTTGAGCTGCTTTCAGAGTCAGTGAGGCAGAGGAACAGCTGGAGCCTTTTCCCAGTGTGCGCATGCGCATACCTGCCAGACGAAGGGAACAGCTAAAGAACAGGAGCCGACTTGGGAGTAAGATCACCGGTGGATGATCAATGGCCCCTTCCAGAGGAAATAAAAGAGGAGTGAAAGGAAGTGGAGTTTGCAGGAGACAATTAGTTCGTTTAATTGGTTCGTGACTCTCCTTGCCACCTTTTGCAGATATCGGCCTGTCAGCTCTTCAAGCCAGATGAGGTCTGTGACTGTAAATCCTCCCTTGAAAGACTTTGTTAGATGTGAATGAGAAGAATTCACAGTAAATAAATAAATGGGTTTTTTGTCGGGACAAGGAGTTTGCTTTATGCTCTTGGGAAACCTAGGTCAGAACAGCTTGTTTCAGTTTTATATCTGTTCATATATTGTCGTTCCGTTCACCTGTTTGCTTTATTTGAAGAAGAATGAGTGATAATGTCGGCCTCTAATATCTCAATGCTCTCTAAAATTCTTACTTTGCTGTTTATATTAGCAGGTAACATTATTATTATTTCCCTGCTACGATAGCAGAATCCTGGATATCTTGGTGGTCTCTGAGCTTGGTTGTTTGCTTGTGGACATTTCATTATCCAACTAGGTAGTGTCATCAGTGCGAGATGGTGTGAGGTTTGCTGCCTGTTTAGCCCCCCCTATGTCACCAGTTTGGTGTGGGTTTTGGTGGTTCTTTGATAAGAACATTGTGTTCTGCCTGTTTGAAATCACACCCATACTGGCATGGCAAACTACTATATATATAAACAGCCAGAAAATCCAACACACTGATGATGCTACCTAGTTGAGTAATGAAATGAGTCCAAGCAAACCATTGTTCTCAAAGAGCACTAAGAAATACCACAGTTCAACTCTAAGTTATAGACTTTTGGATGGTGTTTCTCTCAGTATTTTCTACAGCAGAAACCTACAAACAAACAAACAAATAGGTTTATTCCATTTCTTAACAGCAGATGCTTGATGGCTTTTCTAAATAAAAATAGTGCAATGTTGTCTATTAAGTGCAATTTGCAATACCGGAATTCTGTTTTCTAATATAATATTGGCTTTGTCAACATAATTAAAATCTTGTTCAAAATCAAGATGGGCAACCTCTAATCATTACACCAAATATGTGTCTTTGGGGCCACTTCAAATGATTAATATTTATGTTCTTTCTTGTGATATCAGTAATATTATCTGACCACCTTGACTTCTTATGACTTCTTTTCAACCACCCTTGACTTTTTCAAAAATTAGAGTTTTCTCCAATGACTGTGTCTTCAATTGTCTGAAATATCTAAACATTAGCTTCGTAACTATTTCAACTCCAAGGTTAACTACAGAGCAACAATCAAGTAAACAATACCCCAGTCAATAAACTGAAAGAGCCATCAATAACTTGCCTGGACTACTGCAGCGCTCTCTACATGGGGCTGCCCTTGAAGAGCACCTGGAGGCTTCAGCTGGTCCAGAATGCGGCCACGTGGGTTATCATGGGGGTACCTAGGTGCTCCCATGTTACACCCCTTTTACGCGGCCTGCACTGGTTGCCGGTTGTTTTCCGGGTGCGATTCAAGGTACTAATTATAACCTTTAAAGCGCTCCATGGCTTAGGCCCAGGGTACCTGCGACCTACTGCCTGCCATGCCACCAGTAGCCTCCCACCATCCAGTGTGATCCCACAGAATTGGCCTCATCAAGGTGCCGTCGACCAGACAGTGTTGGCTAACGACCCCCAGGGGGAGAGCCTTCTCTGTGGGAGCACCTTCCCTCTGGAATGAGCTGCCCCCGGAGCTTCGCATAATCCCCGACCTCCGGTCCTTCCGACGCACCCTAAAAAGTTGGCTTTTCCAGCAAGCTGGCCTGGCCTGAACAAAATAAAATAAATGATTGATTTAATTGTTAATTTTAATCTAATTTTTAAAATGTTATTGTTAATATCAATTGGGTTTGTTTTTGGATACTCTATCTAATTTTCTTTTTAACTTTTGTAATATGTGTTTTTTTAAATGTTGTACGCTGCCCTGAGTCCTTTGGGAGAAGGGCGGCATATAAATCCAACAAACAAACAAACAAACAATGAATAAATAAATAGCCCAACCAAAGAGTCTCTAAGACCACTCCCACCAATACAGCAAGTCACCCAGAGGTGCTATTCAGCAGGTTCTGACCAGTTCTGGAGAACCGGTTGTGGAAATTTTGAGTAGTTTGGAGAATCAGTAAATACCACCTCTGACTGGCCCCACTCCCGTCTATTCTCTTCCTCCCGAGTCCCAGCTGATCGGGAGGAAATGGGGATTTTGCAGTAACCTTCCCCTGGAGTGGGGAGGGAATGGAGATTTTACATTACCCTTCCTCTGCCACGCCCACACAACTGGTAGTAAAAAAAAATTGAATCTCACCACTGAAGTCACCAGAATATAAACTGACAGCAAACAGCACTCCTTACTACATTTATGATATTACCTAGTTAGGGCAATGCAATGTTGGGGGGGGGGGAAACAGGCTCAGACAGCACCAAGAACCCCTCACTTCAACCCTCTTATTGGTATCATAATTATTTATCGGTATTTCTAGTTCAACTTCATCCAGCTTTCCAACCTACTCTCAACTATTTCTCTGAGCAGCACTGTTCAGGGTTATCATTTTGTCTTTGTTCAGCCTTTTGGATGATGCAACTATTACAGCCATCTATTACAAAACAGAGATCATGACCTTACTTTTGCTGGCAGTGTCATATCTCTACCCTTTGATAGTTTGTCTCTATGCGGCATTGTCTTTCACGCAAGCAGCAAATGTTTCTTTATTTCACGGTTGCACTCACCATCCTTATAGATTTTGGAATCTAGGAAGATAAAGTGTACTATCACTTCCACTCTTCTGTTACCTATTTATGTTGGAATAGTATTAGTGTTGACTTAATCTTAGTTTTGTCATACTAAGGATAAGGCTGGATTTTGCATTCTTGTCTTTTAACTTCAGCAAGAGATTCTTTACATTTTCCTAACTTCTACCAATCTAAGTGATATCATCAGCATAACTGATATTAATATTTTTTTCCTGGCAATTTTAATTCCAGCTTCTGTTCCTTTGAATCTAACATTTCTTATAATAATACAAGAGAATATTTGTAGCTCAGGAGGTCCTTGGTGCTCTTTGAGCTTGGTTATTTTCTTGCGGATGTTTCATTACCCAACAAAGTAACATCATCAGTGCCAGAAGGGATTGGGGGTTTGTTCTCTGTTTATATAAAAGTGGCTTGCTCTACCAGTATTGGTGAGAGTGTTCCTGATGGTTCCTTGCTATTGCTTAGTGTTTGATTGATGGTCTAATATTAATCTTGGTGTTAACCTCTATTACCAGGGTGTTGATTACTGGCCAGAAGGTGTTTTAGCTTTCTAGTTGTCTCTTTTGAATGTGATGTAATGTTTATCTCTATGTGCCTGTTGATGGCTGATTTGTCTCAATGCCAAGCTTTCAGGATTTCTGTAGCATTTGGTTTTAACTTGCTCTAGGATGCTCATAGTTTCCCAGTTGAAACCATGGTGAAACTTGTCCATGTGTTGTGCAATTAAGGAGTTTTCATCATGTCGTCTGACTAATAGCAATAGCACTTAGACTTATATACCGCTTCACAGTGTTTTCACAGGCCTCTCTAAGCGGCATATTGCCACCAACAATCTGGATTCTCATTTTACCCAGCTTGGAAGGATGGAAGACTGAGTCAACCTTGAGCCTGGTAATATTCAACCTGCCAAATTGCAGGCAGCTCGCAGTCAGCAGAAGCAGCCTGCAGTATTGCTTTCTAACCACTGTGCCACTATCTCGTTGTGATAGTTGTGTTCATGGATGTACTCTCTAGTTGCCTCTTTCTCCTACAAAAGTGGGACAGTTACCCTGCATGTTGTCTTTTGTAGATGACTCCTATTTTTTCTTCTGGGACTACTGGGTTGTTTTTTTTTGTTTACTTAAGATGCTTTGGAGCATTTTAGTTGACTTTATATTCAATTCAAATTTTCACTTCCCTGCCAGCACAAAGTTCTTCAACTCTACAATATGCAGAGAAGGTGGTACATCTATATTTTTAAGGGCTGCTCCTAGTTGGTTGTGATCTATGCAGTCAAAAGTCTTACTCGATACATATTCCAAATTTATTTTGGGAATTCTCTTGTCTTTCCTATTATGCATCAAAACTTTGCAACGTGATCCTGGGGTGTTGTACCCCTTCCAAAACCAGTATGCACCTCCGGTAGTTCTCATTCTGTTGTTGAAATCTGGACAGCAAAATCCTGACCATGAATTTAGCCAGGGTTTAAGATTTGGTAAGCACAATTTAAAATAGACCTCAGTTTACACAGCCATTTGTTTAGCAACTACCCAAAGTTACCACAGCACTGAAAAAAAATGTGACTTTACGACTGGGTCCTTGCACTTACGACTGTAGTGGCATGATGGTCGCATGATCAAAACTCGGGTGCTTGGCAACTAGTATGCATTTTAAATGGCTGCAATGGTCCCAGGATCATATGATCACCCTTTGTCAAACTTTCCCAGGTGATGTCTAACAAGCCTTGTCAATAGAGGAAGCCTCTATTGACTGTGCGATTCACTTAGCAACTGCAGTGATCCGCTGAACAACCAAGGGGGGGGGGAACTTTGGCACAACTCACTTAACAAGCACCAGTGGAAATTCTGGTCTCAATTGTGTTTGTATTCAGTTATCAAAAGTTCTTTCGTACTGCTTTTTTTTTTCCAGTATTGGTATATAGATTGCTCTTTTGCAGCCCTCCGGCCATTGCTGTGTTTTCCACATCAATGTAAGAATCCTTATACTAAACTTATACAGATTTTGTACAAAAAATAGTCATGGGGGAATTCCATGAAAGGTGTCAGGTGCAGAATATTTGTATTAAGGATGGAAAAGCTTTCCTTCCTGTGGCTTGTGAGGAGCTGTTGGTTTGATCAGTACTCTTCTGTTTACTCCCCCAGCTTATGTTCACAGCTTGTACTGCACCAGCAGCAGTTAGAAAAAGCCTAGAGGCATAAATGAAGCTAGGACTGTAACCTGGACCTTGAGGTAAAACAATCTGTTGCTAGCGGGCATACTAAATAGTTCACAGGCTATCTATACTGTTGAACTACATGGCAAAGCATCTGCTTGCTGCCAGGTTGATTGAGCAATAAATAAGGGTACGCAAGAGTTTTATGGCAGATCATGGTAGCAATAGCAATAACACTTAGACTTATATACCGCTTCATAGTGCTTTGCAGACTTCTCTAAGCGGTTTGTAGAGTCAGCATACTGCCTCCAACAATCTGGTTCCTCATTTTACTGACCTCAGAAGGATGGAAGGCATAAGTCAATTTTAAGCTTATGAGAATCGAACTGCTGGCAGTTGGCAGAATTAGCCACACACAGAAATTAGTGCAAAACCTAATGTGACCAATTTCTCCTGTCCGGAAACACAAAGCAAGTCTATAAAGTCAGTTTCAGAGTCCAAACACAAGTCCATGGGCTGAGCACAAATAATCAAAACCAAAATCCAAGTTCAAGTCAGATTCTTGTCCATTGCAAGAATTACAATGGCAAGAAACTGATGAGTTATTCCCAGCAATGCAATACTCCACATGCTATTTTGCCACTAACTGGTGCAGCTCATCAGGAGGAATGAGGCTGCTGCCTCATGTGTAACCTCACCGGCCTTCATTGTGTCTGCCTCCTCTCAATCCTGCGCATTCACGGCTCAAGTGGAGGAAGTAATTCCTTCACTATCCCCACTGGCCAGTTGCAGCTGTGTACCTTCTTCGCCCTGCTCTTCCTATGGGACTTCTGCTCTCTCAAGCTGCAGCTGCACCTCTCCTTTTCCTCCGTCACCCAGTCATTTGTCCAATTGCCCCTCTGATGACTTCTCCATTGAGCCTAATGTCTCCACTTCTGGCTTGGAGCCTTTGGCAACTTCTCGTCACTCCTTCGCACCCTTCTCCAAAGTCCCTGAAACCAGCTCTTTTCCATTGCCTGAGCTGGGGAGACCATCACACCTTTCTTTCCATAGTTCTTAAGTCAGGGGTGTCCAAACTTTTTACAAGGAGGGCCAGATTTGGTGATGTGAAAATGTGTGGGGCCGATCATTCAGCCTGACATTCTTTGAACCCTTAACATTAAATGCGAATTAACTACCGTATTTTTCGGAGTATAAGACGCACCAAGATTTTGAAGAGGCAAATTAAAAAAAAAGTTTTTGCACTCTCCCAAAAATGGCCCATTTTTCACGAAAATGGGCCTTTTTTTTAAAGGGCATGAATAGCCTTTAAGAGGCTTCTAGAGTGCTCCTGGGGGCTAGGTGGGGCAAAGTTGAGCAAAAAATGGACCGTTTTTTGCTTATTTATGCCCTCCACAGCCCCCAGGATCACTCTGAAAACCTCCTAAAGGCTATGCACAGCCATTTTGGTGAAGGGGGCAGAGTTTTGGGAGGCAAAAAATGCTGTATTCAGTGTATAAGGTGCACCCAGATTTTTAGCTTCTTTTTTGAGGGGAAAAAGATGCATCTTTATACTTTGAAAAATACGGTATTTTATGAAAGACTAAACAAATAACTCCAGTGGGGAGAAGAGGCTGCGGGCCGCTTGAAATTTGAAAAAGGGCCACATTTGGCCCCCGGGCCGCACTTTGGACATGCCTGTCTTAAGTGAATCACTGTACTGGTGAAGTTAATAGGATGGATCTGGCTTCCTCGTTGACTTTGCTTGTCAGAAAATCGCAAAAGAGAATCACATGACCCCGGGACACTGCAACCGTCATAAATATAAACCAGTTGCCAAGCATCTGAATTTTGATCACATAACCATGGGCAATGGTCAATAAGTGTGAAAAACGGTTATAAGTTAAAATGTATTTGAATATTAATAGCTCGGGTTAGTAGTTAGGCTGTTGGTTTGAGCTCCGAGCTTGGCAATTTGGTTGCAAACATTTCGTCAACATTCGAGGAGACATTGTCAGTGTGTTTTGAGTTGTGCTTGTCTGTCAGAATACTAGTCTTTAAATATCATTTTATGTGATGCAAATTAATCTGAATGTTGTTTGTTCATATCTTTCTGGTCTGATTTCGGACTGTTTGATTGGCTGGCTGTTGTTGGCCTATAGTTAAGTACCATCATTGTGATCACAGGCACTCAAACCAACAGCCTGAGGTTATAAGTTACTTTTTCAGTGCCATTGTAACTTCGAATAGTCACTAAGCGAATGGTTGTAAGTCAAGGACTTCCTGTAGTGAAGATGATTTCCTTTATTTTAGTTTACCCAACATGGGGAAGTGGTATTTCTATGCATCTAGAAGCGATAAAGAGAACAAGGGCTCGGGAATCAAATTAGGCTTGAATCAATATCACATTAGTTTCTTCAGAGTGTTTGTCATTACTGAAGTTACATTTTTATTGAAACCTTTCACGAGGGTGCACACTTTCGTGGGGGCTCTTCTTGGAAGAAAATAATTCCGTTTACCTCTTTAGCCTCCTAGCTCTGTCTTTTCAGTTAAGGATACAAAAGAAATCTACCATGGATTTCTCTGGGAGAAATGTGGCCTGTGGTTATTAGGGCTCTGTAGATGTTCCCAGAGGCGTCTTGCTTCAACCAAGATTTAAAGAAAGTGTTTCTTTGAAGCTCTGTTTGCAAAACAATATAGAGCTTTTAGCCCTCTGTCCCATGGTCTCATTCAGCAGTTCAGCAGTTCTAGTAACGGGGAGAGAGGCTTCCATATAAGGGCTCTCTTGCACAACGTCTTTCAACAATTTCAGCCAAGCGTGGAAAATTTCCAACAAGGTTCTCTACTTACCATGGGATTCTTTGACAAAGCACAGGTAGTCCTCGACTTATAACAGTTCCTTTTAGTGACCATTCAAAGATACAACAGCACTGAAAAAAGTGACTTCTGACCGAGATAGTGCAGTCGTTAGAATGCAGTACTGCAGGCTACTTCAGCTGACTGCTAGCTGCGGTTCGGCAGTTCGAGTCTCACCGGCTCAAGGTTGACTCAGTCTTCTGTCCTTCCGAGGTGGGTAAAATGAGGACCCAGATTGTTGGGTGCAAAATGCTGACTCTGTAAGCTGCTTGGAGAAGGCTGTAAAGCACTGTAAAGTGGTTTATAAGTCTAAGTGCTATTGCTATTGCTTTTCATACTTATGACTATAGCAGCATCCCTATGGTCACTAGATCAAAATTCAGACACTTGGAAATAGACTCATATTTATGACAGTGGCAGTGTCCCGGGGTCATGTGATCCCCTTTTGTGACATTCTTACAAGCAAAGTCAACAGGAAAACCAGATTTCCTTAACAACCGTGTTACTAACTTAACAACTGCAGTGATTCACTTAACAGATGTGGCAAGAAAGGCTGTAAAATGGGGCAAAATTTCCTCAACAAATGTTTCACTTAGCAACTGAAATTTGGGGCTCAGTGATGGTCGTAAGTCGAGGACTTACCTGCAAATTGGGTCATTTCTATGGCACAAAGCATTTTGTGGGGGTAAAGCAGTTTTATTGTGCTCTCATAGTGGAGGGCAGTGGTGCAATTCAGCCGGTTCTATCCGGTTCAGGTGAACTGGTAGCGGTGGCGGCGGGAGGCTCCACCCATCTTCCCAGACATCATCATATCCCATTTTTGATGCTCCGCACATGCGCAGAAGGTCCTGCGCGGGTGTGTGCTCACATTTGCAAACCGGTAGCAAAGGTAAATTGATTTCACCCCTGATGGAGGCACTGAACAGGGCTTCATAGCACCCATCTTTTTCTAGTCAACATTTGCATACAAACATGTGCCCATATGTTCAACTGTTAGTGAACCATCTGAAAAAGAACATCCTTGGAAATTACACCAAAAGGAATAATTATTCCTGGGATACACTTACATCTTTAAAAGGTAGCCATTCGGCTATTTCTGCCACTGGATCAGTCCAACTCAGCCAGGATTGAGGAAGCAATCATGTCCCCAACTGATAATCATGAGCCTCAATGTGGTTAGAGTGCAGTACTGCAGGCTACTTCTGCTGCCTGCCAGCTGCCTGCAATTTGGCAGTTCAAATCCCACCAGGCTCAAGGTTGACTCAGCCTTCCATCCTTCCAAAGTAGGTAAAATGAGGACCCAGATTGTTGGGGGCAATATGATGACTCTGTAAACCGCTTAGAGAGGGCTGTAAAGCACTTTAAAGTGGCATATAAGTCTAAGTGCTAAGTGCTATTTATTGTTATCACATTCTTTTCTCCCCTTATCCAGGGTTGTTGGAAGAAGGCCAAGAGAAGGAAAATGCCTTCCTCTTTCCTTAAACTTACATTTGGCCGTCAGAGAGTCTGAGGTCTTTTGTGGCATATTACCAGATTACGATACACACCCAAGATACAAATTGCATCAAAAGTATCGGTTTAAAGTGGTACTTAGAGTTTGTTAAGTACACAGAACAGGAAATGAAAACATGGCTTGGTATTAGGCTTGAAGAAAAAAAAACTACACTTCAAAAGAGGAAATGTGAATAAATGAACACTGGGTAGGCCCATTTAAGATCTCAATTAGGCCTGGGAGAAAATTAAGTTTGAAAGGAACCAGGCAAAGCTTGAACACATACAAAATAAAATTGAACCATAATATCACTCAAATTACATAAAAGAACCAAAGCTTCCAGCAAACTCCTTACTTATATTTAACTTCAAGAAGAGGGTAGCTGCAGGTAGAAGAAATTAATTTACAAGCCAATTGTGCATGTAAGGTTTTGATCTCATGGGAATCTCTAGTGCTTGCACTGTTAAAATGTTATGCACTGTTAAAAAGTATGTAGGGAAATTTGGAGATTTAAAAAAAGATTTCTCAAACAATATACCCTGTTTCCCTGAAAATAAGATCTCCCTGGATAATAAGCCCAATTGGGGTTTTTGAGTGCATGCACTAACATAAGCCCTCCCCGAAAATATTGCAACACAGCAGCAGCCTGAGGTAACCATGCTCGCTGCCTCCTGCACCTCAAAAATAACAAGACCTCCCCAAAAATAAGGCTAAGCACTTATTTCGGGGGTCAAAAGAAAATAAGACCCTGTCTTATTTTCGGGGAAACATGGTATATATACTCAGCAACAAAATCTACCCAGCACTCTGGGACAAATCCAAACAACTAGCCCTCTGGAGAGCCGAAACAGAAACCTCCTACAAGACAAACAAACACACCAACAAACTACACAGACTAGAAAAACAGCAGAAGCCCAACCCCCCTCCACAGCAACTCATGAAACAAACAGTACACAACATATCAGACAGAACCCTCACCACAGCTGAAACCAATGTCCTTTCCAGAGGATTCAACTTTGCAGTCGCCCCTAAACACATCCCCACTGAAGACATCATATGCAGAGTTGAAGCTACACTCACCAAAATCAACCCAGATGAAGCCAATAAAATCAGACTTGCAGTCAGCAACGTCCTTTGCTCCAGTAATCCACCCAGAAGCAACTTATAGCAACAAGAAGAAATAGCACTCGCCAACCCGAGAAAAGACAATAACATAATAATTCTCCCAGCAGACAAAGGTAACGCCACAGTGGTGATGAACACGTCTGACTACCAAGCCAAACTATCCAACCTACTCCAAGACCCCACTTACAAACCTCTAAACACAGACCCCACCACCTACCTGGAAAAAAACCACCAAATCCAAAATAAAAGCCTCTCCCATCAGTGAAGAGATCCAGCAAAGAATTATCCCCAGAGAGAAATCTTCCAGATGCCCCAAACTCAATGGCCTCCCCAAGATACACAAAGAAGGAACACCACTCAGACCCATAGTCAGTTCCATAGGCTCACCTCTACAGAATCTTGCCAAATTCCTCGCCAAACAACTCCAACTCTATGCAGAATCCATCACCTCACACATACAAACCTCACTCCACTTCATATAAACAATAAAGAAACAAAACCTACAACCCAGCGACCTACTCATGAGTTTGAATGTCATCTCCTTCTTCACCCAAGTGCCTATAAAAGAAGCCTTGACAGCTATCCAGAACAAACACAACCCCCCTAAACACATCCTGAACGTGACCAACCACTGCCTAACCAACACATACTTCATCCATAATGGACAAAGATACAAACAGATAGAAGGAGCACCCATGGGATCACCCCTCTCACCTGTCATTGCAAACTTATACATGGAACATTTTGAAACCAACGCCTTAGATAAATCTGAACACAAACACAAACTCTGGCTTAGATATGTTGATGACACTTTCGTGATTTGGCCACACAGGAAAGAAAAACTGGACAACTTCCTCCACATCTCAACAGCCTACACCCCAAAATACAATTCACCATGGAAATAGAAGCAAACAACCAACTTCTCTTTCTTGACGTCCTAATCTACAAAAAACCCAATGGCTCCCAAGACATACCATCTACCAGAAAAAAACACACACCACCCTCTACTTAAACACACAATCCCATCACCACCCTGCACAGATCAACCCTGTAGCCAAGACCCTCATCTCCAGAACCAAACGCCTAGCCAACAAAGACCACCTGAAAACTGAATTACACACTCTTACAAACGTATTAATCTCCAACGGATTCCAAAGAAAAACAATTATCAACCTAATCCAAAGGGAGACTCCCCCCAAAAACCAAGACACAGAACAGGACAATGGCATCGTCCTCCTCCCTTACATCAGACACCACGGATAAAATCAGCAAAATTTACCACAAACACAATATCAAAAGAGCCTTCAACACTGATCCAAAAATAGCCAACATCTTAAGAAACCCCAAAGACAAAATCCAGCTAGAAAACCAAGGTTTCTACAAAATACCATGCAAAATCTGCCCTGCAACATACATAGAACAAACGAACAGGAGAATAAATGCACGCATCGCAGAACACAAGAATGCAGTAAGAAAAAAATTAAAAACTTCCTCCCTTTTCCAGCACCTTAAAGCTACAGGACATGAAATTAATTTTGAAGGAACAGGTTAATCTCCAAAACAGAACACTTCAACAAGACAATAATTATGGAAGCTATTGAAATAGAGAAACACCCTCACAACATGAATAAATGTGATGATGCCTCCTGCCTACCAGACATCTGGAAACCAGCCCTAGTCAACAAATGACCTCACCCATCACCCAAGCCATTACAACACGAAACAACAACAGACACACAGTCAGCACCAATCAGCACCAATCTACCAATCATGATACAACCACACAACCAATCATTCCACTTACTGAAACAAAGCCAACACTCCACACACATCCCACCAAGATTTATAGAAAGGCGGCAGCTCCGATCATACTTTAAGCCCAAAACCCAGCCTTAAGTTGGCGAGTGAGACCTCGCTGAAACATTGCCAAGACAATCTCAATCTTACACAGGAAAAGACCCGAATACAACAATACATATATACATACATACTTACATACACACACACACACACACACACACACACACACACATATATATATACATATACATGTATGTGTGTGTGTGTGTGAGAGAGAGAGAGAGACAGACAGACAGACCAGGGGTGGGTTGCTCCCTCTTCTCTGGTTTGAATGCGAGCAGGCCAGTGGGCGGTTTAGTGGCCTGCCTTCTTTGCTAGTTCGGGCGGGTGGAGAAAGGAGGCATGCAATAGTCAAGGGCGAAGGTGCTCCCCTTCGCCCTTGGTGGCAGAGGTACTTTATCACAAGCCTCCTTTCTTTCTCTGCCTGCCCGAATGAGCGAAGGAGGTGCTGGCCCCAAACCGCCCGTTCGCCCGCATTCAAACCAGCCCACCCCCTCTTGTCTTTCGGCATGGGGTCTCTGGAGGGGGAGGGACGTTCATTCCAAAAACTGGCTACTTTCCTTCCCTCCTGCAGCTGGAAAACAGACATTTTCACAGCGGCGGCAGAAACACAATCCCGGGCAGTCAGTTCTGGCTCTCCCTTCCCCAAGCATGTCCCGTTGCTGCTGGAGCCGCTTTTGCTGAATCCAGCGCAGCAGCGATGGCAAGAAGTGGCTGCCAGCAAAGCTCTCAGTGATGGCAAGAGTCCCACCATCGCACAGGATTCAGCAAAAGCGGCTCCAGCAACGAGACCAATAAGGGGTGGGAAATCCATGCAGAAGGAGGAAAACACATGCATTCCCACCCCCTCCATTGGAAACGAGGCAACTGTCAAGAGAGAAGAGAGCAGTGCACGCCACGTGGGCTTGTGCAGCAGCCGAAGAATAGGAGGCGAGGTGACCACAGTGTGTGAGTGTCTGTGTGTGAGTGAGAGAGAGAGATAGACAGAAAGAGAGAGGCACAGAGAGAGAGGAAGGGAGGGGAGAGACAGAGACACACAGAGAGACAGAGGTGGGGGAGGGAGGAGAATGAGACAGAGATACAGAGAGAATTACAGGGAGAGAGGAAGGGAGGGGAGAGACAGAGACACACACAAATAGAGAGAGAGAGAGAGAGAGAGAGGAAGGGAGGGAAGAGACAGACACACAGAGACAGAGATGGGGAGGGAGGAGAGAGAGACAGAGATACAGAGAGAGAATTACAGAGAGGGAGGGGGAGGAGAGAGACAAAGAGTCACACACACAGAGACAGACAGACAGAGAGAGAGAGAGAGAAAGAAAGAGAGAGAAAGGAAGAATTGGTGGCTGATTTGTTTTTTCTTTCCTTTTTTTCTTTTTAAAAGAAAGGCACTCTTTCCACTTAGACCCAGGAGCCTGCTCTTAAACTTCCCAGACAAAATTTCATTTATTTGTAATAAATGTAATAAATATTTCACAATATATAATTATGTATTGTTTTTGTGATTAATCACCATGCTTTAATTATGTTCAATTTATAACAATAAAAATACATCCTGCATATCAGATATTTACGTTACGATTCATAACAATAGCAAAATTGCAGTTATAGAGTAGCAATGAAAATAATTTTACGGTTGGGGGTCACCACAACATGAGGGACTGTATTAAAGGGTCGCGGCATTAGGAAGGTTGAGAACCACTGATATAAACGCTTATATTTGGGCATTTAGGGTTAGGGTGGGAAGGTAACAGTGCTCTGTGACATCATGCTGGCAACAGAAACGTCTTTGGACAGCGCTGGCTAAATAGCCTTGAAACACAGGGTACATCACCCCACAGAGTCGGCAACAATTAGCAGAGTAAAATCCACAGAGACGTCTTTATGTTTTTTTAAATATATATATATATAGAGAGAGTGAACCAGACTAATGTCTTACTATCAAGGTCAATGAAATGGACTAGGTTAATCTTGACCTCTATTTCAAACATTTTGGTTTTCTTCTATTAAGGTATCAATGTTTTTAGATGTGACTTTTTTAAACTTGATGCTTTTCTTATAGGATGAAGCACATCATTGATTAACTTATTATGATTTATTCATTTATTTAATCAAATTTTGAAACTACCCAACTCCCGCACAGAGGGACTGTAAAAAACCTCTATTATTGATTGTCAGTAGTTATATAACTGGAATGGGAGAATGGAAAAACAAGCTGGAAATAATAATCATGCTCAGGGAGAACCCCGTTGTATGCAGAAATATAACCAAATTTTTAGAATCCGAAGAAAACTTTAGAACAATGATGGGTTGACCCAATAAAACTACATGGTGAAGCAATAGCAATAGCACTTAGGCTTATATACCACTTCACAGTGCTTTACAGCCCTCTCTAAGCGGTTTACAGAGTCAGCATATTGGTACCAACAATCTGGGTCCTCATTTTACCGACCTCGGAAGGATGGAAGTCTGAGTTAACCTTGAGCCAGTCAGAATCGAACTGCTGGCAGTCGGCAGAATTAGCCTGCAATACTGCATTCTAACCACTGTGCTACAACATCTCTTGAAGACTAGTATGATATAGTAACATAGTATACCTTTTGTTTGCAGAGGTCTCAAGTTCACTTCGCTCCATCTTTGAGTAAGGCTGACAAACAGTAACTCCTGCCTGAATATTTTGTTCAGCTGAGGCACTACTCACCCAGACAACTGAATCTTATGCGACTGACTAAGGCAGCTTCTTATTATTAATAACTCTGCCTGGGAATGGAAAGAAAATGAAAATGGGAGAGGATCCAAAGGAACTATCATGGCTGGCTGGCTGGCTGAAAAAAAACAACAACTATGGCATAATTATACTACATCGTGTTTCACTGATAATCTACTCTGGCACCAAAATGATGCCATTGTTGTGGACCTGGAAGGAATGGGAGGCAAAACAGTGTGTGGTGTGACATGAGAATACACGCCGTGTAAGTTTAGAAGATGCTGAGATACATTTATTGATCAAAGAACGAAAAACAAAGAAACCAATGGGAGGAGAAGAGAGACGGAGAGATTTTGAATGTGTAATAAGAAAATCCTTGATTGCTTTTATAATGCTATCAGAGCAGCTGTTGTTCCACAGTCTAAATTATATTAAATCTAAATTGTCATTCTGCTTCTTCTTTGTGTTGTTTCTTTCTCTCCAGTTCTATTAAAAGGAGTTATTTATTGTAATGGCAGAATTTTTCTTTCTCTGGGAACTCTGAGCAAATCTCCATGAAAGATTCCAAAACCTAAATTCAAGGTTCACGTATACAGCATGATCTGTGCGTATACTGAATAGGGGGGATGTCTTCAGAACAAGGTTTCTCCCGTCTTATTCTTTCATTGTTCAGTTTCTTCTGCTTTGTGTTTCTTTCTTTTAGTTCCAGTTTTATTCAGATAATAACCAAAAGCACTTGCATGCACAAACCTTGATCTCTTCTGCAGACTGATGCAACACTACCTTGACTGAGTCTCTCTAGCACGGAAAATTGACTCTCTCTTTTTTTAATCTAGTTAACGTGTACAGTTGCAATACTGCATAAAAAAGGAACTGAGGGTGAAGGTTTGTTCTCTGAGCTTGTGGGTTGGTTTCCAAATCTTGATGTCAGCATCCCACATAATGGACCCATAAAAAACAGAACTCTGAGGCAGGCAGGTTCCTCAGAGAACAGTTTATTGGATACTTCATATTGGCACAACCGGTGAAAACCAACTGTGAAATTTCCCGCTGCTTTCACCTCATTAAAAGTAAAAGCTTCCCCTTTCCCCCAGGTCACTGGTCACGCTGTCCAATCCAGTTGCTGGCCAGTTGCTTGGTTACTTGCTCCACCTCTCACCAGCCACCTGTGAGAATGTCCTTGGTTCCCACAGGACAACTTTGTTGTTTTGGCTACAAAACCCCATCTAACTATTTCCCGCCTCTCACCATTGTGTGGCAACCCTGAAGCCTCCAAGCCGGCTTCAGCCAGGTTCACTTCAGGGTTGACAGTTTCATTTCCAGGCTAGATAACATCTTCAACAGAGTTTAGGGGATGTCAGTGTTCTTCTGTTTATAAAGGCTTCAGGTATGGGTGTGTCAAGTGAGGGTCTTGTGATGGATCTTGTGATGGTTCAGGTGTGGGTGTGTCAGATGAGGGCCTTGTAACGGGTTTTGTGATAAGGGGGTTACATCAGGTAAGGATCATTGGGAGTGCTGGTGGGGGGGGGGATTGCATGGATTGGTTGAGGGTCACTGCTGTCTGTGGTTGGCTGTGCGGTTGATTTGGATTCTGGGGAGTTCGCCGGCTACTTGCAGGTCAGAGTCTCTGTTGATAGAATTGCTTGTGGAGTGCCAGGCTTCAATGAACTCAGGACTGTGGCAGGTGGTAGCATGGCTGATAGAAAGGAACTCTTACCAGTTCATGCCTGCAACTACACAAAGATTTGTTTTTGTGAGATGTTGTCATTGCACGTATACATATCTGAGAGGCAAAGCATACTGAGAAGCTGAGTCCTACAGCATATGACACATCACAGTAAAATGACTTCTTTTTTGAGTCACTCTGTCTGATAAGTGTTATAGCTGAACTAGTTTAGATAATATCCACCCACCCATTCACCTCTGCTACAAGTTTTATTTGATTTACTGGAAAGATTGAGCATCTAAAGTTATGCAGTTCAATCCTAGGCACATTTACTTGGAAGGAAGTCCCACTTTATTCATTGGTTATTTCATTCAGGCGTTTTGATTAATTTGGTCACCCAAGTAATCATGTTTATATGTTTATTAGATTTGTATCCCCTCTTTATTGCTTTATAAGTAACTCAAGGTGGCAAACATTCATAATACTCTAGCCTTTTCCTCTTAAATTACTGTTGAGAACTAAAATGCAGGTTTATCTCTGTGTTTTGGTATGATAGAAGCACAAAAGAAAATGAAACTGGTTTTTATATATTTTTATATAATTACTTTTTAAAAAAATATTACGAAATTGTTATTTTATAAATAATTTTATATAATTTGCATTTTATATAGTTTTCATTTTGTTTTAGCAACAAGAATAAAATTCAAAACAGGAAAACATACATCCAACCCCCCCAAAAAATGTGCGTAGAAAAAAAGGGAAAAAAACCCAATCCAAATATCAAAGAAAATTAAACATATATATTTTTTTAGAAAAAATGATTCATTTCAAAATTTATCTCACATTTCCTTTGGCATCATAAAATACTTGAAGTTTTAGCAATCAGTTCAAAGATGAGTATGTGATGGTCTAAAACCATGTATTAGTTGACAGTGTTACCCTGCTCCTTAAAGCAGAAAGGTTTTTGGGGAAACAAATTATGTTTATATTTCATTTGATAATTTGCATTGTATTTATATAGAAACAACTCTGAAAATATTGGGATATCTTCTCCTCCAATAACTATATTGTCTAATTTCCTGTGAGAAAATAAAAATAAAAGCATTCCTTTTGTTAATTGAGATGGCAATTCATGTATTCTTTTAAAAATTAAATATTTGTTAATAAACATGACATTGGAGTGGATGACAAAGCTCATGAGCCTTCTTTTAAATAAGTGACTTTTCAATTTAAATAGAATGATGTAATGATATGACAATGTAAGAGCTAGTGTGATGTAATGGTTAAACATCAGGAGGAACTTACAGGGGTGTCAAACTGGCGGCTCCTGGACCGGAGGCATCACACACAGGCCATGCCTATCCTGGCTCCACAAAGGCAAAAAAAATAATGATACATCACCTGACATCACATGACATGATCGAATTTGACACCTGTGAACTAGAAGACCCAGGTTCTGTTCCAATCTAAGTCATGAAAGCTTTTGGGGTGATTTTGAGCCAGGCACTTTCTTTCAGCTCACCCTACCTCACATGGTTGTTATAGGGAAAAATAGAGGGATTGTATTTATACTGTTTTGAGCAGGATAGAAATTGAATAGATTAAAAAAAAAGTCACACCAGTGAGTCATCTTCAAGCTTTAGCCGGACATGTAAGGTGAAGGTAACATTCTTCTACACACAAATAGAAATCAGGTGTCATTGAATGTACATGGAGTTAATTCTAAGTAAATTTTCATAGGCTGAAGATATAGAACTCATCTACAAATCTGCATAAATTCAGCTTCAGGCTAGTTAGCTAAATTTTCTTGAGGGATGCTTCTATGTGATGCAGCCTTCCATTGTTTTGAGTCAGACTTTAGTTGTTTTGAAATTAAATTGGTATTTTAAATCTTCTCCTAGCAGAAGACTTGCCATTTTCACAATGTGCCATGCATAGGTTTAAATGAGCCAATAACACAACATGGGGAGGAACTGCCCAATGACTAGAGGATGCCTTGGGTTAATGTGAACATGAAAACATCTCCACAACAGGGTGGGTTCTGGCTGCTGCTACTGCCGGTTCGCTCAGGGACGCACTTTGTGCACTTCATGCGTGCACGCACATGTGCAGTACTAAAAAAACAAGATGGCGGCTCCTATGGTGCCGCCGAGAGAACCAGTGGCAGGCCAAGTTACTACCTATTCGGCTGAACTGGTCCGAACAGGTAGGAACCCACCTCTGTTCCACAAGGTGTTACCCACTGGCACAGCTGTTCCCATATTTCCACCATGAAGAAGTGGAAAACTTCAGCCAGGGTCATTCCCATACTTGCTGACATCAGGCAGGGGTGCTACCACCCCCATACGCCATATGGGGAATGTATATGGAAAGCGTGTCTTGCTTTCTTGGGAATCCTCTCAGGCTTGAACTAGGAGGGTGAGATGATGGAGAGTTCAGCCTCCATCATTCCATTTCAATAGATCAAGTGCTGATGAGGATCTGTTGAAGGAACAGAAGACAACCTCTCCTATTTCACACACTGCTCAAGTTCTACTGATGCATGGGCCCATGAATCTAGCCATCTCTCAGAGCTTCCCCCAGAGTCACACCATATTAAGAAGAATAAATGAAGGAGCGCATTTCCCCCCTCCTCCCATTGGTAGGGATATCAACCATTAGTTGTGTTGGTGTTGCCTACAGTAGAACATTACCATTGTAGGTTGTATTCAGCTATTCACTTTAAGCAAATTTGTGCAGCCTTGTTTGGTGTATTGGTGAAGGCACCAGACTAGAAGCCAGGACATGATGAGTTCTAGTCCCACTTTAGGCATGAAAGCCAGATGGGTGACTTTGGACCATTCACGTCTTCTCAGCCTAATCCACCTCATAGGGTTGTTGGGAAAATAAGAGGAGGAAAGAGTATTGTGTGCATTTGCCACCTTGAGTTATTTATAAAAATAATAAAGGCAGGATCTAAATAAATAAATACATACATATCTGTGTTTCCCTCCAAATAACCTGGTCTTATTTTCTTTTTGGTCCCAAAATAAGCACCAGGTCTTATTTTCGGGGGATGTCTTGCCTGCTTACCTTCGAGCCACTACAGCCATGCCTGTCATACTCTGACACCTGTTGCCCTATTGCCCGACTTCTGCGGCCACTCACGACCAGATGCCGTGTGACTCATCACGTCAGTGCAGCCACTCATGGCAGAATGCCGCGAGGCTCATCACACTGGTGCTGCTGCTTGTGGCAGGATTCTGTGTGATGCATTGTGCCATTGTGCACCCGACCAGTGGCACCAGCATGATGAGCCTCAGGGTGTCCAGCTGCGAGCGGCCGCAAGTGGCTGCAGAAGAAGTTGGGCAGCTGCTTGACAGGTATTGGGGTGTGGGAGGCCTGGCTGTGGTGGTCCTAAGGTAAGCGGGTATGGGGCATAGTGGGGCCACTCCACCCCCCCACCCCTGCCCTATCTTGATTTTTATGCCTGCATCTCACCTCTCCTCGTACAACCAGATGGTGGGCGAGGCTTAACTGGGGCTTATTTTTGGGCTAGGGCTTATATTAGATATAGGCATGAAAATCAGGCTAGGGTTTGTTTTGGGGGTAGGTCATATTTTCGGGAAAACACGGTACACACACATACGTACGTACATGTTGAACTAGTTATGTGAATGTGCCCCAAATCAATTTTATAAGGAACACAAGGCTGGTTGAAAAAGGGCAAGGTTTATTTTCTTAGCATCCAAGTCAACAAGGCCCCACATGATTTTACACACACACACACACACACACACACACACACAAACACACACACACACACACAAACCATCATTTTAAATGCAGCCATAAGGACTAGAACCTTACGCAAGTAATATCCAAGGTTTTATCAAGAGCATGTGGTCCTCATAATACTTCATGTAATTGACTTGAATGTGTTATTCGTGCCTTGAATAGACAATTTGAATTATAATGTAGAAATGTGAACTATTGAATACAGTTCCAATTTTAATTCTAGGGGGAAATTGTAGACTAAATGTGGAATACTGGGGATATTACATAAAGTATCCAAGGTAAGAAAATCAGAGAAGTGCGGTTGAGTCTGACATTGACTCAGAATATGTGACATCGACTCAGAAAATGTGACATCACAACATATAATTATTATACGTTTTGCATATAAGACAGCCTAGTACCACGTTGCCAGGCTGAAAAGCCTCTCCTGGTTTCTGAGTTGGAACTTGACATGTGTGTCACATCATAATTCTTCTCTCTTTGTATCAAGAGCTGGGTCAGGACTGCACAAAGAAGATATTCTGCTTCACTTCCACCTCATAATGCGAAGAAACCCTTGTTAAAGTTTAGATTATAGGGTCTGTTGGCAGCTTTCCTATAATATGTCTTTGATGGAAAGAGAAATTCTGTAATAAGCCCATGATGAAAAGCCCATCAATTGAGTTGGTATCACATCGCCATGGCAACAATGTAGTGCTAATGAAATTGTAACTGGCAGTCATTTTATAAGGAGCATCTCAAAATGGGCTCTGTAGAAGGAGGATTTTGATTGGTCGCCAAATCTTTTAGACCTTGGATAGAATTTCACGAATACCTCCATTGTAACCGACTGCATCAACTCTGTCCTTAAAATAGCATATTCTAGTTGAATCTTCAAACAATCACATTTCTGACATTTCTGGCTCAGAAAGGAACTTATATGATGTACAGTTATTGGTATATGCATAATGCTACTTGTACCCATGCTTCACACACCAATGCATTGTAAATGGGACGATCCATTATGTGCAGAGTGTTATTTCAATCCTCCTTCTGGTATCTTTCATCCCTAAAATGGACTTTTTAAAGTCTGGGAGCAGAGGTCTTCTTAGGTAATTTCTCATGATGTGTTGCTGCCAAAAAGAATAATGAGGCATCTTTGGGACTCTTTGAGCTTGGTTGTCTATGGAGATTCTCAGTCATCCAGGTTATGGTTGTCCCAAAGGTGCTTTTTTTTCAAGAGGCAACTGGACTTTCTTGTTTTTCTTTGACATTTCACTTCTCCTCCAAGAAGCTTCTTCGACTTTGACTGGATGGTGGGGAATGGAAGGATTTATACTCCTTGCAGACAGCTGGTCATTTGCATCCTTTTAGCAAGTCTTTAAGCCACCTGGAGGTTTATTTGTGTCATCAAGGTCACTTGAGTGGTGCAAATGGGTGTAGAGCCTTCTGGGAACTAATGACTGAGCTTGGTGTTTTCTTGCAGACATTTCATTACCCAAACTAGGTAACATCATGCAGATGATGTAACCTGGTTTGTGTAATGAAACTTCTGCAAAAAACAACTAAGGTCAGAGAGCACCAAGGACTCCTTCATTTCAAGGAGTCTTGAAAGCTATAACTATTCTCATTTATCAAAAGGAATAACCAACCTCAATTCAATGTTTGAGAATCAAACACTTTACAGTCTTGCAAGATTGAATCTGGGTTGATCACTGGGATCAGAGATTTACTCTTCCGAGCTTTCGGACCTTTGCTGGAGCCCATCTTCAAAGAACTTCTCTCTACTGGGATAGGTGCTTTGGGCTAATCTGTGAGTCATATTTATGTGGTGCCTTCCTATTGGTTGATTGATGTGTTGATGTCTGGTGATTGGCTATTTTCTTCTTGCGCTGCCAATCTTATCGGTTCCTGAGTACTTGATAAAGTGGTGGTAAATCAGCACTCCTGTTAAGTGACAAGAGGCCCGTTTCCCAATTATATAATGTTTTAATAATCTGTAAGCAACTTCTCTGGAATCTTGCCATTAATATAAATTCTATTTTTACTACTCGTAGTGTTTTGCAGTAAGTTAGTTCAGAAGTGGTGGGTCTCTGTGTATCTGCATTGAGAAATCAACATTCATTTTGGAGACAGAAGATGCATCACAGTTCAGAAATAAAGACTGAAAATAACAATCAGTGGGATTGGATGGTGCCATTTTTATTGTGCTGATGTGCAATAGGAGTTCCTCAACCTTTTAAGACTACAAATATTGTTTGTTCCTGTTTTGTACTTTTAAAAATATCTGTGAACAAATCAGCTTTTGCAAAAATACCATCCATTTCCATTGTCCCTATTGGTAGCTAATCTACACTGTCTGGAACACCAGACTGGAAAACCATTTTCTTTCAAGAAATGCCTAAGAAGTGATTAGCTGAGGTTCGGTAGTTGTGAGGCATGTTGCGATTCTATACTGAACAGTCTTATAACAGTGCTATTCCAATATTTTGCTGATGTTCAACATGTTTTCTGAGGAATATAGGGACTTTATTACCCTTTCCGTTGTTTTAAACATTCATTTTGAAAGATTAAATGATGTATTGATTTTTGTCAGAATTTTGGGACCATTTAAATGAAGTTTACTGATGCACAGAGACTTCTCTTCAGAATATAGGTATTTCTTGGTTTCATTACAGTGATCTCAATTTTCTCTCCAAATGCATGAATGGAAACATATTTACTTTGCTCTGGGATAAATGTTTAAGCCCAAATCAGATTTCATTTGAATATACAAGTGGCTGCCCAGAATGGAGGTCATGTACTAAGATATTTTTGAGCTCCTATCAGTCAATTCTGGTCACACACAATTGAATACACAGGAGACTGACTTCCAAAAACCAAAGTGTTGGAGAAAACAAAATAATCCACAAAGCGTCACAGGTTCTTTTTAAACTATTCCCAATTTGAATGACTCCACTCAAAAAAGCCACAAAAGCACTGGACCCCATATAACTGGAGTTTTATATCTTCTTATAAGGATTGGGGAGATGTTTTATTTCAAAAAAAACCCCACCAAGGTACAAAACATACAGTATACCTATGTCTATCGTCTTATAGTGTACTCTATTCAATTACTATTTATCCCATACAGTGCTATCTATACTATATTCTACTACTATTATTGAACTGTATACTATTACCTGTACATCTATGCTACAGTTTTAGGCATTTATTTATTTTGGAATTTGAGGATGGGGAAAGAAAGCTCACTTGAGAAAGCTCACTCAATAGGCTACAGGGATAAGAGGAAGATCCAAATTCCAGAGTGCAGAGATTAAGTATTGAAATAGATATATGTTTTAAGGGAAGAAATATTTAATCCTCTGTCCTTGGGAATGCCCCTGTGCAGATTTCTCATCTTGCTAATCTGTTGTACTTAGGATACCTTGTACACAGGTCATCTCTCTTGGAATGCAGGTGCTTTTATTGTCACTGTCTCTCTGAGCAAGTTCTCTCTTTGAACTCTCTGGTGGGTTGGATTTTTTGTTGTTGTTGTTGTTGTTATTCTCTTCAAGCTCCCTCTTTCCTGTTCCCACCAGTGAATCAAGTTCCTCTGACATTCTTTTTCCCCCCAAAAGATATTTTTTTACTTTATTTTATTTATTTCATCAAGCATGTATTAGACAACAGATATACATATAGACATGATTTTGAATACATGAAATGGATATGAATAAAAGGGAACATTAGGACAGGGATGGTAGGCACGTTGGTGCACTTATGCACACCCCCTTACAGACCTCTTCGGAATGGGGTGAGGTTGACAGTAGATAGTCTAAGGTTAAAGTTTTGGGTTTTGGGGAAGAAACCACAGAGTCAGATAGTGTATTCCAGGCATTGACCACTCTGTTGCTGAAGTCGTATTTTCTGCAATTGGAGCGGTTTACCTTCAGTTTGTAACTATTGTGTGTTCGTGTATTGTTGTGGTTGAAGCTGAAGTAGTACATTGGTAGGACATTGTAGCTGATAATTTCATGTACTACGCTTAGGTCAGACCAAAGGTGGTGTAGTTCTCATTTGTCTAATCCCAACATTTCAAGTCTGGTGGCATAAGGTCATTTGTTGCGAGCAGAGGAGTGAAGAACTCTTCTTGTGAAATATCTCTGGACTCACTCAATTGTATTAATATCTGATATGCAGTAAATGTAAATGTAACGTAAATGCCAGGTAAAAGCTGGAAGAAGATGAACTGAATCATCACTGATGACTCACAGCTGACCCATCGCAAGACCCTCACTTGACACACCCACACCTGAAGCCCTTATAAACAAAACAACATTGAAACTGACATCCCCTAAACTCCGCTGAAGATGTTACCTAGCCTGGTAATGAAACGTCTGGAAAGCAATCCGCAAGCTTGGAAAATGAACCTTCCCCATTATACGAGCTACAGATATTCACCAATATTGCAAAGAGCGAAGATTGCCTAATAAAATGTTTACTTGGTCTCCTCTTTTTTGTACCTCCCTGTGCCTTCCACAAATCTGCGATGATCCTCCAATTCTACAGATAAAAAAAGTGGGTGAGGGGAAACTTACTTACTTCCCTGGTGCGTATCATTCACATTTGTTTACAAGACAGTCATTTCAGTAGGCTTCATATTGATTCATGATCAAGCCTGACAGGTATGATAAATTTCCTGCTCCTACTAATAAAGGAAACCCTTCTGAAATCAGATATGGATCACCATTTGTAATAATCACATACGCAATTTGCACAACATTTCTCCTGCAAATGTGCTATTTGCACCAGAAAAGTATCCCGTGGGCTCTTTTCTCAGCATTCTGTAATGTTTCTTTTGGTGGTTGACTGAACATGAATTAAACTGACTGAATCCATAAGCTTCACTGCCTTTGTATTAAGAAATTCAAAGTTTATACAGCAAAAGTAAACAAAACCTGCTATATTTACTTGTTTTTATTTTCCATGAAAATCCAGTGATTTTGGCAAGATAATCCTCTCTCTCAATTATAGAGTTAGATTCAAAATTGAGGGGACCAAGATTTATTGGATTATGTGAATATTTCCAGTTCTTTTCACTTCTCTGCTAGAACCTTATGCTCAATGTGTATGAGGTTTCCCCACCCTGATCTTTTATCTAATTAGGAACTTGGATTTATCTCTTGGATGATCCCAACCAATCAGGGATCATGCAAATGCAGTAATTTTACAGTCCATGTAATGGGAGAAGTTCAGTAGATAAAGTCACAATTCATTAAATTGAACTACGCCAATAAAGGAGTAAGACTAGAATGTATACTTTTTATTTATTTATATAGAGCACTGCACACCAGAACAACTAGACACAAGAACAGGTTTTTTCCCAATGCCATCACTCTGCTAAACAAAAAATTCCCTCAACACTGTCAAACTATTTACTAAGTCTGCATTACTATTACTATTAATCATCTCATTGTTCCTATCACCCATCTCCTCCCACTTATGACTGTATGACTGTAACTTTGTTGCTTGTATCCTTACGATTTATATTGATTGTTTCCTAGTATGATTTGATTGATTATTTGTACCCTATGGCTATCATTAAGTGTTGTACCTTTTGATTTGTGATGAATGTATTTTTTCTTTTATGTACACTGAGAGCATATGCACCAAAGACAATTTCCTTGTGTGTCCAATCACACTTGGCCAATAAAGAATTCTATTCTATTCTATTCTATTCTATTCTATTCTATTAAGCTTTATGATGAATTTATATATAGATTGGAATTATATATGGATTGGAAGAAGATGAACATGGTTTTAACATTGTAGGATGATTCATTAATAACCTGGACTAAGATGAAATATAATGACAACAGACACAACACCCAGCCTTAACTAGAGTGGGACAGAGCTATTAGACTCAAGCAACAACAATAAAGGAATCAACACGATATGTCACAGACTAGCATTTCATGGAACAGCCATGAAGACCTTGGAAAAGATATTTAGATGTTGTGATGTATCTATTTGTATGGAGATTAGAATAGTGCAACTAAATTATTACTCAACAGAAGCAAAAGTTGGAGTATGAAGGGATAGGAAGAGTATTGACAACTTTGAACTATGGTGTTGGAGAAGACTCCGGACAATATGGATGGCCAGGAAAACAGATAAATGGATCATTGAACAAATGTAGTGTTTCCATTCCTGATCAAGTTCAAATTATCATATTTCAGATACATTATGCAAAGATCTAGATCTCTGGAGAAGGCACTAAGGTTGAGAAGGTGGAGGGAAGGAGAAGAACCGGACAAAGCCTCATGGGTGGATTCAGTTACAGTGGCGGTGGGTGCACCTTTGGAAGACCTGAAGGACCAGGTAATGGACAAACAGTCATGGAGAAAATCTGTCTGTGATTGCTAAGAGGTAGCACCAACCTGAAGGCAATACAATCATTAAATCATTCAATAGCGTTACTGATAGTAAATTAAAAGTTGGGACATAATGAAAGACATACATTTTGCCAGGAAAGACATATCTTAAAAGCAAATATAGTGCTAGAAAAAAAGGGGGAACAATTTAGATTCATTCAGCTTCCTAGATCAAAGCCATGCTGGAATTTTTATTCCTACAGAATAATGTACACATTTTTTCTTAGTTTCCAGCAGAGATTCTTCTTGAAAAAAATATATGATTTCACCTTAGGAATACAGAAGAGACACATATGCCTCAAAAATATCACCAAGCAGGATGATCTTGTATAGAAATGGATTCGGAAGAGATTCCCTCTTGGGAAAGCCTACCGGTCCTGTTAATAATCTTGCCACTTCTCGGCTAACCATGACAGATTTACATTCTCTGACCCTCAAGCTGCTCTTCATTTGCATGCCCACTAGGCTGTAACCAATCTGTCTGCAGTAATTAAAAATAATATAATAGGGGATGTGATATATTAATTATAAATAATATTTCATGATTTTGTAGCACCTTCCACTTAAGCATTCATAGTGACAACAGGTCTGCTGCAACGATAAAATATGAATGCTGTTGGTGTGCCATTATCTCAGATATAACATTTAATAAGAAACTGTTGTCCTTTAAATAGATTATTAGCCTGCCTAACTAGCTGCAGAATTGTAGCATCAGAGGTCACAAACTAGAGACAACTTATCAGTGGCCGTGGACAAGAGAGTGTGGCAGTGGGATCCAAGAACATTTCTGTCTTTTTTTTTTCTGCCACTGTGGCACATTGCCAAAAATGGCCTTCTGTTAACCACTTCAGTGCTGTCATTGAAGTACCCAGAAAGTTGCAACTACTGCTCCATCAAGGATGCAAAGAACCAGCACCTGATCTTACAGCAACACTGATAGACAATTACCTCCTTCAACTGAGATAATCTCTGCCTGCCTGTTAGCTATAGCAGAAAGACATCCAAGAAATGCATAATAATAATAAATCACAAAATACAAAAGTTTGCAAATAGAAATGGAACAACTATGGCAAAAGGTAGCAAAGATAGTACCAATACAACTACCAATGAGCCATGGTGGCACAGTGGTTAGAATGCAGTAAAGGTAAAGGTTCCCCTCACACATATGTGCTAGTCATTCCTGACTCTAGGGGGCAGTGCTCATCTCCGTTTCAAAGCTGAAGAGCCAGCTCTGTCCGAAGACGTGTCAGTGGTCATGTGGCCGGCATGACTTAACACCGAAGGCGCATGGAACCCTGTTCCGACTCGGTAGATTGATAAAAATGCCAAATCCAGTCTAAACGTGTGGCTGGCACAGCAACCAACCAAAATAATTTTGTTTTTAATTGTGTATTAAATAAATAGCCAACAAGAAAAAGAATACACAAAATTATGAAAGAAAGGGGAAAAGAGAGAGAGAGAGAGAGAGAGAGAGAGAGAGAATACATTTACCGATATACATGTAGAAGTCATGATTCATGACATTCAACTATTAGCCAATCTATATTAATCAGTTCTGCTGACCACAAAATAGCTTGGACCATATGTTTGCCATTTTAATGATTTTTAGAGAAATTTAGAGAAATAGTTGTGTCAAAATTCCCCTCTTATGGAATGCTTATTGCGTATATACAACCTGATGCCTTAGGGCCACATCTGGCACCTGAAAACATTGAATGTGACTCTCGGAGTTCTCCAGAAATTGTTCACAAATCGTAAATTTTTTAATGACAGGAGTGGTTCTTTCCCCCCACCCCCTTGGTCCTGTCCACTTTTGGTGGCCAAGTGTAGTCCAGTAAAAGATGCATACAGAATCTTTAAATGTCCTAGCATCTGTCTCTTAAGGCTTTGCACAAAGGCAGAGCGTCTGCCCGTAAAGGTGAACAGGGATTAATGTATTATTTCATAGCTTTGTCATAACAAGCACAACAGAGAGTTCTAGCTGTTGTGCCCTGTAATGGAGAATTTAATAACAATTGCATTTTCTAAAAGGCCTTTAAAATAACAGAAAGCCTGAGAATCAATTGACCTGGAATTTTAGAATCCATGACACTTTGGAAATTCTACAAGGGCCTCCTTTTTTCCTCAATACAAAAAGAAATCTGATCCAATACAATTAAGTCCATTGCCATCTAGTGATTACCCTACATAACTACATAGGACATTAGTCACACAATATGCAGTATAAATGATTGCGATAGGAAGTGAGCTGGTATGAACATAGCTATAAACTATTTTGTGTGTATGTGTGATACACACTCATGTATGTATGTATGTAGAATTTTTGCCTACCAAGGACATTACTAAGCAATTTTTTAGAGATCCAACTTGGTCTAGTAGCTAAGACACCAAGCTAGAAACTAGGAGACTGTGAGTTCTAGTCCCACCTTAGCCATGAAAAACTGGCTGGGTGATTTTGGGCCAGTCACTCCCTCTCAACCCAACCCATCTCATAGGGTTGTTGTTGGGGGGGGGGGAAATATATTTGCTACCTTGAGTTATTTATAAAATTACAAATCTAATAAATAAATAAATGTCACTTAGAGAATGCATTTTGCATATTATTTGCAGACTATTTGCATTTTTCTGTGTATTTTCCTCTAATATATACATAATGCACAAAGTTCTAAGGACAGCTTTGTTTCAGTCCATGTATTGGTTTGCCATAGAATAGTGGGGAAAACGTCTGATAAAATAACAGTTGATCAGGTCCCCCCTCCCCCGTGCCCAAAGTCTGTCTGTTCCTATTCTAGCAATGGTTAGCATTTATATCCAACTGAAGCTGTATTTGTATTCCAAAAGCATCTTATTATGCAGCCAGCTTTAAGCCAAATCAGACACCACTTTGGAGATGTTTGCTGGAACAATATTCCAAGATAATGCTGGTAGGGTGAATATGTTGTGCTTCACTCACATGCTCATTACTATATAATTCATAGGTTCTCTTGATATTTTATGCTGTTAAGAGTGTCTGAAAAGACACAACCATTGTATGGCTACTGTAATGTTGAATCTCAGGCTTAACTCTATGGGAGGTTCTGACACAATAGAAAATGTTAATACGGTGCGGCAGTAAATACTATATCTGTTATTCACCAATGAATAGTAACTCCGCTGTTTTGGGAAGCAGAGGGATTAGCAGGCTATTTCTTTATGAAGATCACTAGGTACGTGCTATTTAGGGGGAACTTTTTCTCTCTCCAAATGGATGTTTTTGTGTGTTGCACATTGATTGTGCAAGTCTTAAACTTCTGCACTCATTTCTTGCTATTCTCTATTGCGATCCAGCCAATTTCCGAGAGCTTCAACAGTCAGATAATGGTTCACCTATACAAATTATATCAGCATCTATATTCACAAAGGCAATAGCAATTTGGCACAATTTGCCGTTGCTAGTGCCAAAGTTCCACTGGTCTAAAAAGCTCAAAGCTCAGAAAAGAGACATTCTTTGACTATGTGAACAATAAAATGATTTAAATCTCTTAGGAAATTAATATATAAATTGTATGTGTTAAAATTCACATAAAGAAATAAACAAAGAGAAACCATCACACCAATAATGATGTGAGGATTAAGCACCGCAGGAACTAAAATCTGGGAACATATTCTTCCATAGTCTGCAGCAAGGAAAGCAAGCTGATGTATGATATATAGCAGAATTAACTAGAAGTCCAGAAATGCATAGAAGGAGAGACTACTGGTATGTATAGCATTAAGAAATGGAGATTCCCCCCACCCCCTCGAGTTTCAAAATTCCTGGAAATTTAGAGAACACATCCAGAGAAGTCACTGGTAGGAAGGGGTATATGTAGATATTCAACAGGCCTTCAAGCCATGATCATATAATTTTGTCAGGCGGGTGAATATGATGTCATAATAAAGGAGACATTTGTTAGCCCTTCAGTGATTATTGCATTTCCGTTGGGAAAAGATGGAGACAATTATCTCTCTGTGTGTTGTATGCTAGAAATCCGATATGTAAGAAGCAGAGGTGGGTTGCTCCCGGTTCAGCCTGGATCAGGTGAACCAGTAGTAGCGGTGGCGGGAGGCTCCGCCCACCTGCCCAGACGCTTCTGCATATGAGAGCGTGCTTGAACTGGTTGTAAAAAAATTGGCACTGGTGTGAAGGAGCTTCCTTTCCGCTAGATGAGGGGCCATGTGTTTTACTTCATTAACGCACTTTGCACAGCCCTGTTACCAGACGTGGTTTTCACTTATGGTTTGCAAATGTGTGTGTGTGTGCACAGATGGGTGTGCTTTGCTCACAGGTGCCCTGTCATGCATGTGCCCAGCCTTCTGTGCATGCGCTTTGCTAAAAAAAAATCCTTAAATAGGATGAAATAGAGCCAGAGTGGGTGGGCAGGCCCACCTGTGATTTCTGCTACCGGTTTGGGCAAACCAGTCTGATCCGGTAAATGCTACCTCTGCCCGTTACATACTATGCTTTTTGATTGGTTCTGAGGAGTCAGGGTGGGGGTGGGGAATTCCAATTTTGTGATGGTGTGAAATAACAAGACCAGCAAAGATGGAAGGGAAGGCATAGAATATTTAGTCCAGCCTCCTGCTCAGTCTGGATCTACTACAGCATTTCTGAGAGATGACCATCCAACCCTTGTTTGAAAATGTCTGTGAATGAAAACTGACTACATTATAGCTGTTCGTGAGCTGACAACTCATATGTCAGTCTGTCTAGGTAGACCAGACCAGACAATTAGCTCCAAAGAAAGGCTTAAACTACATTTATTGAAATTGGTTGTGTTGTGTATTATAGTTTTCCCTCTGGTCTGTTCTACCAGAGGGCGCTGTGCTCGATGCTGATTGGTTCCCGGTTTGACAGCCCGGCATATATAAAGGCTGTCAAAGCAGGGCACAGCTGTTGCCTGTTAGCTACGCGCGCGTAATGTGAAGCCGCGCTGGCAACCTGTTATTCAATAAAGTTGTTAGCTGCTTTTAAGTCCTGTCTCTCTCTGTCACCCGAGTTCTACCAAGCTAGAACAGGTTATAACCTGGGTGGTATTCATGTATCCTTCTCTATCGGTTCGCAAATGTCAGCGCGCGCGCAAAGCCTTCCACACATGCGCTTTTGGTGAAAAAATGGCCTAAATGGAATGCTGTAGAGCCAGGGCAGGTAGGCGGTGCCCCCCATGATTTCTGCTACCGGTTCGGGTGAACTGGTCCGAACCGATAGAATATCACCTCTGGTTGTAACTAATTGGTAACAAAAACTTGCAAGTCTGATTTTGTTGTACCTCCTCCTCCTTCTCCTCCTTATACTCCAGTGGATCAGAGAGGTGTCTGAATGAGCTGTTTCTGAAAGTCATTTCATTCTGGACTTTTAAAAAAATGCTTCTGTCCCTTTTGCTAAGATAATGGTTCCTGCATATCTCCATCAAAGTAAACTTCTTTACTATCTACATCATATAATCAGGAAGCAGTGGTGTACCACATGTGGGGAAAAGGGAGTGCCTCCCACCCCCGAGTGCAGTCAATAAGGATATGCACTCTCTGGCAACTTGGGGTCACAAGGAGATTATTCAGAAGTGTAGAGACAGGTTGCTACTGCCAAAATGTGGATTAGATACTTGGTAGTTAATGGCATAGTATGGCCACAATGGAGGAGGAAACTGGGAATGATCTTCTCTGGGTTTCAAGTATATTAGTTATGTCATTATCAAGAGGTTTAGCCTGTATCTCCTTCGTCATAGATTTAGGCCAGAGTCACTTCAAAATAAGATGGTGGTGGCAAATAAATTTAATCAATAAAATAAAAAATAAAATAGGCCATCAGAGATGGCATGCATCATCTGAAGGTTTAAAATTGAAACCTATAAAATATGAAGCAACAATAAAATGAGAAAATAAGAACAATACAAAAAACAATGCAACTTGTACAGCAAAATGAAAATTAGGAGTCATAGAAAAATTAATACAAACAGTTGAACCAACGTCTAAGAAAATGGAAGAATATCATCATAGAATTAAGCAATTCTAAATAGATAAGCAGCTTCAGACAAATTAACTTTTTTTTTCACTCTTAAATAAAAACCAGCTGAAAACACATAACCAGCTGAATCCCTTAAAAACTGAGGAAGAAAAACATTTGAAATAACCAAGTCAGGGGAGGGTTTCAGCCGCCATTACTGCCGGTTCGCTCATGCGCGTGGCACATGCGTGTGCTGGATGCATGCTGAACACGCATGTGCAGTTCAATGGAAATTGTTCTGGCAATGCACAGAATTTTTAAAAAAGATGGTGGCGACGGCGGCAACTGGCAAACTGGTTCGGGGGTATGGCCAGCCTGGATCGCTGCTGGTTCTGCGACCCAGGCCGGCATACCACTATCAGTTTAGCCAAACCAGGCCAAACCGGTAGGAACCCACCTCTGAACCAAGTACAACACAATATAATGGCCATATAGATATATAATATAGAAAAACAACCAAAACCCGAACAAATGAAAAAGACTGTAATACCAACAGAAACGTACTGTATTTTTTACTTTTTTAGCATGCTCTTATTCTATTGAAATTCATTGTAATGTTCATTGCTTATATCAGGGATGTCAAACTCGATTTCACTGAGGGCTGCACCAAGGTTGTGTTTGACCTCAGGGGACCGGGATGGGTGTGGCCAGGGTGGGCATGGCCAGCTTGACATAATTTGTGTCGGGGTGCCTGTGGTGGCCCGAGCACTATGCCAGCAAGAACAGGCCTGCAAGCTCCATTTTGGGCTGGGACAACCTACTACAACCCTCTGCCAGCAAAAACAGAGTTTTGGTGGGGGGCTGCATGAGATGCTCCCAAGCTCTGTTTTCACTGGCAGAGGCACCGCGGGCTGGTCCTTTGCTGTTTTCAAGGTGGCCCCTTGGATGAGATCTAAGCACCTTGCAGGCCAGATCTGGCCCATGAGCCTTGAATTTGACACCCCTGGTCTACATCAATGCTGAGAAGCTGTAGGCAAAATCACCTAGAGCAGTGGTTCTCAACCTGTGGGTCGGGACCCCTTTGGGGGTCGAACGACCCTTCCACAGGGGTCGTCTAAGACTATCGGAAAACACATATTTTCCAAAAAATACGGAAAACATAAAATAATTTTATGGTTGGGAGTCACCACAACATGAGGAACTGTATTAAAGGGTTGCGGCATTAGGAAGGTTGAGAACCACTGACCTAGAGGAATGCAATTCCTTTTACCTACAATTCCGATCTTTAGTAATGACTTAAAAAATGGAGTTTGGATAGGATAAGTGTGGAACACTAGCAATAAAAAGGAAAAAAAATTGAATACTTATTTAGAATTGAACTAAGGAATACCACTAAAATCAAAGCACTCACAATGAAGGAAAGTTATAACTATTTGGGTATTTTAGAAAGAAATAATATTCGGCATGCCCAAACGAAAATGGGTAAAATAGGTAAAACAAATGAGAAAAGTTTAAAATTGAAGCTGAATTGTGGTAATAAAAACAAAACTATTAATATTGGGGCTATTGCTGCACAGCAGCTATTGTTGACTGGACATGTTAGATAGTTTAGGCCATAAAACCTCAAAATGTATGACAATATCTCCTACACTATGCCCATAATAATGACAACATAAATTGATTGTATTTACCAAGGAAAATTAGTGGTCATGGTCCATTGCAAGCAGAACAGAAAGTGGAGGATGAAATCTGAGGTCCAAATGATTACACAAAAGCAAACAAAGAGTGGATATGAGTAATTGCTTGTAATGAAAACATTCAGAATGTGACAGAATCAACAGTAGTGTATAACACTGAAGAATTACAAGGGAAATGAACAACTGGAAAGATAGACCTCTGCATGGCCAATACCTGAAAGAAATTGAAGACAAGGTCAACAGTAACAAAATTTGGAACAGTTTCAGATTGAATTCATCAAGAAGAAAACAGAAGGATTAATATTTGCAGCATAAAAACAAATGGAACACATACAATCCCCAGATACAATACAATACAATAGCAGAGTTGGAAAGGATCTTGGAAGTCTTCTAGTCCAACCCCCTGCCTAGGCAGGAAACCCTATACCATTTCAGACAAATGGCTATCCAACATCTTCTTAAAGACTTCCAGTGTTGGGGCATTCACAACTTCTGGAGGCAAGCTGTTCCACTGATTAATTGTTCTAACTGTCAGGAAATTTCTCCTCAGTTCTAAGTTGCTTCTCTCCTTGATTAGTTTCCACCCATTGCTTCTTGTTCTACCCTCAGGTGCCTTGGAAAATAGTTTGACTCCCTCTTCTTTGTGGCAACCCCTGAGATATTGGAACACTGCTATCATGTCTCCCCTAGTCCTTCTTTCTATTCAACTAGACATACCCAGTTCCTGCAACCGTTCTTCATATGTTTTAGTCTCCAGTCCCCTAATCATCTTTGTTGCTCTTCTCTACACTCTTTCTAGAGTCTCCACATCTTTTCTACATCGTGGCGACCAAAACTGAATGCAGTGTTCCAAGTGTGGCCTTACCAAGGCATTATAAAGTGGTATTAACCCTTCACGTGAACTTGATTCTATCCCTCTGTTTATGCAGCCTAGAACTGTGTTGGCTTTTTTGGCAGCTGCTGCACACTGCTGGCTCGTATTTAAATGGTTGTCCACTAGGACTCCAAGATCCCTCTCACAGTTACTACTACTGAGCAAGGTATCATCTATACTGTACCTGTGCATTCCGTTTTTGTTGCCTAAATGTAGAACCTTACTCTTTTCACCATTGAATTTCATTTTATTAGATAGTGCCCAATATTCAAGTTTGTCAAGATCCTTCTGTATCTTTAGCCTATCTTCTGGAGTATTGGCTATTCCTGCCAGCTTGGTGTCATCTGCAAATTTGATGAGTTCCACATTTATTCTCTCATCCAAATCATAGATAAATGAATTCATTGAAAACAAACTTCAAAATGGAGCTTGGAGAGGATAAATGTGCAACACTAGCAGTACAAAGATAGACAGACAGACAGACAGACAGACAATATAGATGATAGATAGCTAGATAGCTAGACAGACAGATAGATGATAGATAGTTGGATGGTATAGGCAGAGAGACAGACATAGACTATGCAAAGAGACAAACAAGATGGTTGACTGATTAATCAGTAGCTGCAGCAAATTGTGAATGCAGATTACAAAAAAGACAGGGGATGAATCGGAATTTATGCAAAAATTATGGATTTGATGACCCAAAGTATTAGTAGGATCATAATGTTCAAGAGTGGTTTGGAAACATTTTAGGATATTTAGAAACTTGTACCAACATATGAAACACAAATATGCTAGACATTTCAACAGTTGAATAAAAGGGACTTTTATTTATAGAAGTGGCAATGTCAAATAACACTAGCTGAAAAGGAACTGAAAAAAATTGCAACATATTAGGCACAACTGATGCTTCACAAGTGAAATGCAGAGATTATGAAATAAAGGGGCAAAATTTTTCCCCATAATTATTAGAGCAATAAGAGCTATAACATTGAAATTGTCAAAACATCTACAAATTGGAATTATTTGACCTCATAACAGTTAAAAAAAAACAGCTTTGCTTAGAACACATATGCCGATATTTGGACAATTCACAGACTTAGGGCTTCAACCTGAATTAAATTGAACTGAATTATTAGCATTTGCTGAGCATTCTTCAAAAGGGACCATATTAACAACAAAACTAAGTGCAGAACAAAAATAAAGGAATAGCTATCCAATTTGCATATACAAAGCAAATTCACAAATGTCTAGGAAGCTCTAATTCTAAGAGAATAGTGGAATACTAAACAGCTAACGATTTTACCATAAAAAATAATAAAACTACCTCCTGAAAGGCCTATTAAAATATGTAACTATTACATCAAGCAAATTCAGGCATTGCAGTGGTAACGACTGTGGCAGGAAAGGTTATAAAATGGGCAAAATTCAAAAGTGTCTCATTTAAAAACAGAAATTTTGCCCTCAATTATGCTCAAAAGCCGAGGACTACCTGTATTACAGGTAGTCCTCCACTTATGACCAAACTGAGCCCAAAATTTCTGTTGCTAAGTGAAACAAAATTTGTTAAGGGAGTTTGCCCCATTTTACAACTTCCTTGCCACAGGTGTTCAGTGAATCATGGTAATGGTTAAATTAGTCAAATTGTTGTTAAATGAATGCAGCTTTCCCAATGCCTTTGCTTGTCAGAAGGTCACAAACGGGGGTCACATGACCCCAGGACACCACAACCGTCATAAATATGAGTCAATTGCCAGGTCTCTGAATTTTGATCACATGACCACGGAGATGCTACAACAGTCATAAGTGTGAAAAATGGTCATAAGTCACTTTTTTCAGTACCGTTGTGCCGTGTTTCCCCGAAATAAGCACTTGGCCTTATTTGGGGGAGTCTTATTATTTTTGAGGTGCAGGAGGCAGCAAGTATGGTCACCTCATGGCTTCTGCTATGTTGCAATATTTTCGAGGAGCGCTTATTTTGGGGGGGAGGGTTTATTTTAACAGATGCGCTCAAAAGCCCGATTGGGCTTATTATCCGGGGAGGTCTTATTTTCGGGGAAACAGGGTAACTTCAAACGGTCCCTAAATGAATTGTTATAAATCGAGGACTACCTGTAGTATATAACATAAAAGCTTGAGAGGCCTGTGAGTGAAACCAATCCAGAAGCCACAAGTCCTCAAGAAGAGGACCTATTCCTCACAGAATCAATACAAATGTTTATACTCACTTTTTCAGCTGTAATGTTTCCTGCTACCCCGTGGGAGATCAGTTTGCCACTGCTCATCAGAAGCTTCCTATTTTTAGATATCTTCATGATGAAGAAGCTCATTCTGCATCCTATAATGATGTTCTTGATCAAGGCTGTCCCTCAGCATCTCTATGATACTCAGATTGCACTTTTACCAAGTTCAGTATCTTTGAAGTTCTTCACATGAAATATAGCACAGCCATTCTTGCTGTCCAGAAATATATTAAGACTGGCATTTTATGTTTTGGAGATGGCTTTGGTTTCCGTGGAGGCTAAAGCTTGTTTTTTTTTACTCATCAGCTCCTGGTTAAAATTAATTTCCTTCCGTATAGGGCTGATTCCTTTGATCTTTAGGGACTGCTGTAAATCAACGTGGCTTAAGAAAGCTACTGATAAATCAATTTATTGAGTTTTTTTTCAATGGAAAGCCTTTGCTATCTAGGCTTTGGAAATGCCAGCTGCAGTCTCGAGCAATGGATCTGGGACATGGACCTTCAATCTAATTTAAGCCTAGTGTCTTAGTTCTATGATTTGGGAGATCTTTTCAAAAGGATTAGCGCCAGCCTCTTATTTATCATCTATCACAATATTTCACACATCTTTTACTTTTAGCTTGGCTAGATGCACTGCCTTCATTGGTCCACTTTGGACACTAAAAAAATATTCCAATGCACCAGTGCCTATGCCCATATGGGGATGACTCAATAGACTTTTTGAGTCATATTCTCCTTTGTTGCTTCCTGTACATGGACTGTGGGTTGACTCTCATCCACCCCATCACAAAAAACATTTTCAGGCAGAGATCATAAAATTTACAATAATATAATAAGAAGCCAAGTACATCTTGTCAGTTTTTCCAGTTTTGTGTATCTATATTGCCAATAATAATTCTTCTAGTTGAAGATTCTGATTTATTTGCTTATAGCGATAGCACTTAGACTTATATACTGCTTCACACTGCTTTATGGCCCTCTCTAAGCAGTTTACAGAGTCAGCATATTGCATCCCAAAATCATTTCACCGACCTTGTAAGGCTGGAAATCAACCTTGAGCTAGTGAGAATCTGCCAAACTGCTGGCAGTTGGCAGTCAACAGAATTAGCCTGCAATAGTGCATTCTAACCATTGCACCAACATGGCTCTTATTGGTATTCTATTTTATTTGCTTACCGGTATTCTTATTTTATTTTATTCTATTACTAGCTGGATACCCGTGCTTTGTGATGAAACTATGTAATTGGGCAATGCGGGAGAAATCTGGTTCACTTCGGTTCAATCTGTGGGCTTAGTGGTAGTCAGTGATTGAAACACATAAGGGAATATCACTCCCACTGCCTTGAGTCCGGCAGCAGTTCCATAGGTGGAAGGCATAGACATTTTGGTGAGGTACTGAAATTTAGTACTGTAAGGAGCTCCTGAGTGAAGGAGTGGAACGTCTGCAGTTTGAACTGAGATAACGGAATGTGAGGCAACTGGCAGTTGGAACAGTTTTTTTTTTTCAGGAGGTGAGGGAGAGTAGAATGTCTAACTCCTTAGTATCAGAGCATGCTAATAAAAGGCAATTGGCAGTTGGAACAGAGTTCTTTTCAAGTGGGGAGGGGGAGTAGAACTCCTTAGCATCAGAGCATGTTAATTACTGTATAAGAAATACTAATGATCTGATGGTCATTTCAAAAAATCCTTTCTTAGTGAGCACGTAGAAGCCAAGAGGAAAATACATGACAAATTTCAAGTTTGCAGGCTTTACAGTTCTGGAGATGAATGAGTGGTATTTGACATATATGTATGAATGTATGTATGTAAGTATGTATCGGTGGGTTTCAAAATTTTTTAGAACCTATTCTGTAAGTGTGGCCTGTTTTGTGGGAGTGGCTCGGCGGTCATGTGATCAGGTGGGAGTGGCCAACTTGGAAAATGTGGTGAAACTCACTTAACAATGCTCTTGCTTAGCAACCAAAATTTTGGGCTCAATTGTGGTCATAAGTTCTCGTTTTCTTCTTTCTTTCTTTCTTTCTTTCTTTCTTTCTTTCTTTCTTTCTTTCTTTCTTTCTCTCTCTCTTTCTCTCTCTCTCTCTCTTTCCTTCCTTCCTTCCTTTTGTCTCTCTCTCCCTTTTTCTTTTTTTCTTCTCTCTTTCCCACTTTCTTTTTCTTTCTTTTTTCTTTCTTTCTTCCTTTCTTTCTCTTTCTCTCTTTCTCTTTCTGTCTCTCTCTGTCTCTTTGTGTCTCTCTGTGTCTGTCTGTCTGTCTCTCTCTATGTATCTCTCTCTCCCTCTGTGTGTGTGTCTATCTGTCTGTCTCTCTCACTCATACACACAAAGACACAGAAACAGACACACACAAATACTGTAGTCACGTTGTTGAGTATTCCTATCACATTTGAAACACTCAACAACTGGCCTGTATTTATGGTTTTTTGCAGTATTCTGCAGTCATAAGACCAAAATATATGGTTAAAAGTACCTGCAGTGGCACTTGTCCCTGGGGAGCTCCGCAGAACATCACAAGACCAATGCCACCACATCTGCACTCGTTGGGGACAGGTCCTCTTCAGAAGAACGAGGCCCCGCTGGTCCCCCATGCATTCCTCATCTTCTGGCACAGCCCATGCTGTGGAAAAGATAGGCGCGTGCATGACTCGCACAATTACAGGCCCGGAGAGTGAAGCCTCTGCACAAGCCCAAGCGAGTGAGAATAAGTTACAAAGTCTCCAGGATGAGGGATGGAATCTTCACCACGGGACAGTAAAGCGCTGTCCGCCAGAGGCAGCAGGACCAAAGCCCCTCTCCAAACTGGCCCTTCCTCCCTCTGAGGGTGAGGGACCTGGCTGCCCAGCTGCCTCTGGCTTCCCTGCGAGAGAATCTTCGCTCTCCGGGGCTGTAATTGTGCACGCTGTATGCGCACGCCTATGTTTTCCATGGGGTGGGGGTGAGGATGGGCTCCAGAGTCGCTCCACGCCTTGGAAAACATAGGCGCACCTGCACATACTGCACAATTACAACCCCGGAGAGCAGAGACTCTTGGAAGGAAGCCAGAGGCAGTGGGCAGCTGGGACAAGGGAGCGCGACCCATGCGGCATGTACAAACAGCAAAAGAAGGAACAGGGGGGGAGTTAGGCTGTGTGAAAAGTCCCACGTGGAACTCCTCTCCTGTTCTTTCTTTTGCTGTTTGTACATGCGCTGGGTTGCACTCCCTTGTCTTTCACCGCTGCCTCATTTCCAATTGGGGCGGGGATCCATGGAGAGGGATGGAAAAGATGGATTTCTTCTCCCCCAATTGGAAATGAGGAGGCTATGAAAGACAAGGGAGTGCTACCTGTGCGGCGTGTACAAACAGCAAAAGAAGCAACAGGAGGGGAGTTCGGCTGTTTGAAAAGCCCCGTGTGGAACTCCTCTCCTGTTCTTTCTTTTGCTGTTTGTACATGCCGCCGGGTTGCGCTCCCTTGTCTTTCACAGCTGCCTCATTTCCAATTGGGGTGGGGATCCATGGAAAGGGACGGAAAAAATTGATTTCTTCCACCCGCCCCCAATTGGAAACAAGGCGGCTGTGAAAGACAAGGGAGCACAACCCACGCAGCTTGTTCAAACAGCAGAAGGAACAGGAGGGGAGGATTCATTGGACAAGCCCACGGGCGTGTGCTGCTCTCTCCTCTGACAGCTGCCTCATTTCCAATGAAGGGGGTGGGAAATCCACGTGATTTCCTCCCTCTGCGATTCTCCATCCTCCCTCCGCGCGCTCACCAGCCAAAACTTCCCGGAAGGCTTCTGCTGGTGGGCGAGCGGGGGGTGTAGGCCAGGGGTGGGACCGTTCCGGTACCGGGCCCGCGGAAGCCCTGGTACAGGAAGGCACACTAAATTCTTTCAACCAGTTCATGCGTACCGGACAGGACCGGCTGAAACCCACCTCTGGTTGGTATGTATGTATGTATGTATGTATGTATGAATGTATGTATGTATGTATGTGTGATTATTGTACTGCAGGAGATTTTACGTTCTACATTTCATTCCATTATCATGTATCAATTGATTGTTATCAGTTAATGTGTATATCATTTACTTTTTAGATTTTTTTATTGTTGTTTTCTAGCCTTGTGGTTGTAACAAAGTTACTTTTTTGTTGGATTATTAGCAACAGCCAAAATCTTAAAGAAGCTGAACAAACCAAGGGTTAATTTGTCATGATTCTTTTCAACACATCCTAGACATACTGGCCACCGTTTCAACTTTTCCTTTTTGAATGTGGAGATGATATTTGCTCTCTTCCAGTGTTTTGGGACCTCACCCAGTTCTCCATGAGTTCTGCAATCATCTCTGCTAGTTTATGGAGTACCATGGGATGTAATCCATCTGGCCCTGAAGACTTGAATTCATTTAAATTAACTAAATTATCTCTTACTTTGTCTATGCTAATCTGCAGTTCTTTCCACACTGGTGTAACACTGTTCAGCTATGGCTCAATTTCCCTCTGAGAGAAAACAGATGCAGAATAAGAAACGTTAAAACGTTTTGCTTTCTCAGCATTGCCTTACACTCTCTCTCCTAGTAATAGAACAGAGGTGGGTTCCTACTGGTTCTCACTGGGTGGTACAACCGGTTCATCAAATCTACCGAACTGGTTAGAAGAGGTTCCACCGGTGGACCAGGAAGCAAGTTCCAGAATTCCTGCCCCGGCCCTGTCGCTCGCTCGCTCACCCCCGCCCGTCTGGAAGCTGCTCAATTGCCCCACCCGACCTTTTGCTTTGCAAGGATCCCAGGCTCGCTTATAGCACAGGGCCGCCAGAAAGCATGGGCGCGGGGGTGGGGATGGTGGTGGGAGCTTACGCGGCCGGCATATTTGACAAGTTCGGGGACCTCGCAAGGCCTTTGCAAGGTCCCTGGACTTGCCTAAGATGCCTGGCCGCCAGAAAGCACTGGCACTGGGGTTTTCTTGCAAACATTTCATGACCCAGCTAGGTATCTCACAGCAATGACAATAAAACATCTGCAAGCAAACCATCGAGGCCACAGGGCATTTATTTCTTCATTTATTAAATTTATATGCCTCCTGTCTCGTGGTCATCATGAACTCCTCATCAGGACCTTCCACAATGATGGGCGTCAGAATTACATCTCCACAATCTCAAATTTTATTTATTGTGTATAGAATATTTTTAATAGGGGAGGAGGAGCCAATGTCGCGACGATACGGACGTGCGGTCTCAATGCTCCAAGACCGCAGCCGATACTTTTGCCACTGGGAGGTCCAATCGGACCTAAACCATCCCGTAGAGACAGTGAACAGGAAGAATATGTCTTGCTGATCTCAGAGACATCGCAAAGTCCCTGATCGATCGAAGAGAAGTTCTTCAAGCCTGCTATAAAAAGTCCAGTTTCAACAGAGACTGCCTATGAAAAACTTAAAGTTAATTTAAATTTGAGAACAGAAGAAATAAGCAGCGGAATTAATCTTTGAGTGGTTTGGGACAGTAGATTATCTTACTTTTTAAATGTTATTTTCATGGATGGAATTTACGCAAGCCTTTTAAAATGAATGGATTAAGTTTTCTTCTTCTTTTTTCATTATTAGTTTTTGCAACCTATGGACTAAAATTCTCCTTCTTCATTACTGCGTGTGTTTTTCCCTTTTTCTTCTATTTTCTTCTATTTCATTCAAGAACTTGACTTTTTAAAAAACCTTGGAATAAAAAAGATAGAAAAAGCAACAAAGAAAATTGTAACAACAGAGGGAAAGACGATACTGCTACTCGGAGGCTGGAGGTTTGTGTATTGGAAACAAAACACTTTTACTTTCCTCACTGATTATTCTGGCTTGGCATTTCAAGGTTTCACTGTTTTGTCTATAGAGAGTGATAAGAAGAAAAGCATACAGATGTTCCTTTGAAGTATATCTTTAACCAGAGAAAATAAGACCTTATTGCGAATTTATGCTTAATTTTGTAAAAACCTTCCAAGCCAGAGCATCAGTGTTTGTCAGCTGGAGATAATGGCACAATCTCAACAGCAGAAAGAAACTTCAAGTTTGCAAAATATATTGTTAGAAATTCAGAAATTATCACATTTGAGAGGATGGAGAAGAAGTTGGAAAATTCTAGAGCATCTAACAGTAAAATATGATGAAGAAGTTGGAGATGTTTATCAAGTGGAAAAAGTGGAGGTTAGAGTCCTAAAAACTAAGAGAAAAATGACCACAAAGAAATTAAATCCGCTGATATCTATGGTGATTGGTTTGTGTCTGGAAATGGAAAGAGTGGAATATGGAAAGAGGAATTAAATGGAGGGGAACTCTACCCCAGATGGCAAGATACAGAAGAAGAAAAAATAAAAGAATTTATGGATTTAAAGAGAGAAATTTTGTTAGCAACATCATTGAAAACGCCACTGACAATTAAAGATAAGCTGATTAAGGAAACAGAAGAAGGGTATCGAAATTACATGAGAGACTTAATAAGCAATGAGTTGCAAAGAGGAGTCCATACAAATTGATTAAGGAGATGATTAGAGGACTGATACCACAAATGGCAGAAGACATGAGATTGTTTTGCTACTGGAAAGATATAGGTTGATAGATGAAAGTGTATAATCTAAAACTAATTAAACTTAATGAAAATTAGTGACAATAGATATAGTTAAATAAATAATTGATAATGATAATAATGTATACATATGTATTGCTATGATAAGTAATAATTGGATATGAATATTGAATGGTACCTATGAAAGGAAGATTAGAATTTGTTTTGGTTATATATAAAGGTTAAGAAAAAAGAACTAAGTTAAATTTAGTTAAATTTTGATTATTAGGGGGGGAAACGTTATGATAAAGGACACAGTCAAATAAAGGAGGGATAATGATAACAACGTATATATATGCATGGGTAGAACATAAGGAAAGTGGATGTAAATTGTAAACAGTGATTTGGAAAGGAGAAATAGAAATTTTTGTTACTAAATATTACGGATGTTTAGCCAGAATAGGCCATAAGGATTCAGTACTATTGGAGGATATTAGAAATAGCAAATGAAATGCCAGTATGTGCTTATGTTTTAAATCTTGATATATTTTATGATGAAGGACGTTTAAACAATTATAGTCAAATGAAAATCGAGGTATGATGATGATAATATGTATAAATATATCTGAGTTAAAATACTTGAGTTATATGAATTATGGTTGATGACTATGGAAGAGATGCATGAAAGTCCTTTGTAACCAACTGATACACTTTCTACAGTATGTAAAGAAGGAGGATTCTTTGTGTTGTGACTGTCTTGAAAAAAAAAAGTTATATAGAAAAAAAGAATATTTTAATTGTTTTATTTTAATTTATTATGTATAGAATATTTTAATGGTTTTATTTTAATTTATTGTATGTAAAATATCTTTTTTTAATTAATTTTAGGGATTTTTTATTTATTTATTGTTTATAAAATATTACAAGAAATGTTATTCCTTTTTACAAATGTTTTATTTGTGATGCAATATGTTGCTTTTAAGTGTACAGGTTGGTGCATGGTTTATGTGTCTCAAGGTGGCTGCTTTTCTATGAGCAGGCCAGGTTGGTGCAAGGCAGCTTTGCCAGATTTTGTGTGTTTCTGTATGATACCTGCTTGTTTAGGGAATTGTGAAGTGGTTGCTAGTTCTGTGAGCTTCCTGGCACTGTCCTTTATAATTTCCCACAATGCCTTGATGGTTTTTATTCCAGTGGCTTTGTCTTTCCTGTTCTTAGGGTTAGGGAAAAAACTGGTTTCATCTGCAGTCTTTTTGGGGGAAATTGTTATTTTTTGGTATTTTCCTGGCACTGTCATAGTTTGTGTGTGTATGTGTGTGTAATGTCCCGCAGTTATCTACACATTAATAATAATCAAGTACTAATAATATTATACATTTTAGTGACCTTTCCTTACATAATTGGTGTTTTCTTTTATACTTTTAGATTTCTAATTGCTGTTTCTGTTAGTTAGCAATTGATAAAACAAATCCCACGTGAAAAAGTATTCGAAGCCTTCTTGATTTTAATTGTCAATTTATTCATTCCTGCACATTCTAATATTTATTCATTTTCATACCTTTGTTTTTTACACTGTTCTGCAAACACAATTCCAGCAGCTGTTAACATGTGTAAAATTAAATATGTATTGTATTCCCTTTGAACTACAAGTAGTAAGTAGTAAGCTACTTACCTTCTGTAAGTAGCTCTTTTATTGTTTTGTGTACTTATTTTAATCTTATTTAAGTAGTAAGTGCACAAAATAATACATTTCCTTTTTTATATCTTCTTTTTGTAGATCATCCATTGGGGCAAAGAATTCAGTGACATCATCTTGTCCACTCCCATCCGGTCACATGCCTGCCAAGCGACTCCCACTCGGTTACATGACCGGCAAGCCACTCCCACTGGGTCACATGGCTGGCAAGCCACTCCCACTCAGTCACATGGCTGGCAAGCCACTCCCACAAAGCAGGCCACACCTACAGAAGAGGTTCCAAAAATTTTGAAACACACCACTGTAATAGACCTATATTTGGTTGGCTTTCCCTTTAATTCCAACATAACAAAATAATTGTTTGGTTGCTGTTGTTACTTATAACATCTTGCAAGCCTGAGTTCTTTCTGAATTTTAGTTTTATTGAGATAGCTCCTAGATTACTTTGGTCATGTTCCCCGCTTTCCCTTCATATAAATTTCTGTTCTGCATTTTAGAGAGCTCTGCATGTATCCATTCCAGTGGTGGGTTTCTACCGGATCGCACCGGATCACGCGATCCGGTTGGAGAATGAACCCGGAAGTAATTTCCTGCCCCGCCCCCTTGGCGTTTTTTGCATCGGGGCTGACTCCCCGCCACCACTGCTGCACAGAATCTCGCCGCTGCTCCACGGAATCCTCCCGTTCCTCCTCTCAGCGATCTTTTGGGAAGTGAAAGAGCTGAGAGGGGGAAAAGCCTCCCATTGAAAACAGCGCTGAGTGAGGTGGGGGATCCTTGCTTTCCTCCTCTCAGCGATCTTTTGGGAAGGGAAAGAGCTGAGAGGGGGGAAAGCCTCCCATTGAAAACAGCGCTGAGTGGGGTGGGGGATCCTTGCTTTCCTCCTCTCAGCGATCTTTTGGGAAGGGAAAGAGCTGAGAGGGGGAAAAGCCTCCCATTGAAAACAGCGCTGAGTGGAGTAGGGGATCCTTGCTTTCCTCCTCTCAGCGATCTTTTGGGAAGGGAAAGCGCTGAGAGGGGGAAAAGCCTCCCATTGAAAACAGCGCTGAGTGGGGTGGGGGATCCTTGCTTTCCTCCTCTCAGCGATCTTTTGGGAAGGGAAAGCGCTGAGAGGGGGAAAAGCTTCACATTGAAAACAGCGCTGAGTGGGGTGGGGGATCCTTGCTTTCCTCCTCTCAGCGATCTTTTGGGAAGGGAAAGCGCTGAGAGGGGGAAAAGCCTCACATTGAAAACAGCGCTGAGTGGGGTGGGGGATCCTTGCTTTCCTCCTCTCAGCGATCTTTTGGGAAGGGAAAGAGCTGAGAGGGGGAAAAACCTCCCATCAAAAACAGCGCTGAGTGGGGTGGGGAATCCTCCAGTTCCTCCTCTCATCGATCTTTTGCTAAGGGAGGCTTCTCAAAATGGGACGCCCCATCTCTTTTGCACCCTTCAATCCGTCTCTCTCTCCCTCTGACGTCCCCCAATGGCTCAGCATGAAAAACTGGAGGGAACCAGATCTTGGATTATGGGGCGGCTTCGGGGTTTAAGGTGAATTATTCTAAGACAAAAATGTTGCTTAAGAATATGTCTAGTACTCAAGCTGAATGACTCCAGCAGTTATCGGGTTTTGAAGTAGTTAAAAAAGTTAAATATCTGGGGGTTTATTTAACAAACTCTAATACAAAACTTTATAAAAATAATTATGAGCTGCTTTGGCATAAGGTTCAACAAGAAATGGCCTCGTGGAGGAAATTGAAGCTGTCCTTCTTAGGAAGGATAGCTGCGGTTAAGATGAATATACTACCGAGGTTTTTATTTTTGTTCCAGATGATACCAATAATTAAAAGAGAGGCTACCTTGTTAGAGTGGCAAGGGGATATAAATAAGTTTATATGGGATGGGAAAAAACCCAGAGTTAAGTTGAAGATTATACAAGATGTGCGGGAGAGAGGAGGATTGAAAATGCCTAATCTGATGTTGTATTATGATGCAGCTGTCCTGGGAGCAATTAGTAACTGGATAAATATGACGGAGGAGAGAATTCTTAATCTAGAAGGATATGATCTGCTTTATGGTTGGCATGCGTATTTAATGTATGGTAAAAAGCAGGATTTTGTTTTTAGAACGCATATATACAGGTCTGCGTTGTTAAGAGTCTGGAAGAAGTATCAGCCAAATATGCAATGTAAGATTCCTGATTGGGTAATACCAAGGCATATGATAGAAAATATTAGTATAACACAGAGGCACGATGAAACTACATATGCCCAACTGTTGGATTGGGTAGATAATCATTGGGAGCTAAAGTTGATAGATGAACTAAAAGATAAAAAGATTGTTCAGACTTGGTTTCAATATCAACAGTTACAATTTAGGTTTAAGGAAGATATGAGGATAGGTATTGAGAATACGTATGATGAGTTGACTGAGCAAATTAGGGACCAAGGACAATTTCATATTAAAAGAATATATAATATCTTGATAAAGAGAGACTCTGCTTCTGAGTTAGTTAAGGACTGTATGATAAAGTGGGCACAGAATATAGAGGAGCCTATAATGCTAGATACATGGGAGAAGATTTGGATTAGAAACGTGAAGTTTACGCAAGCTCAGAATTTAAGGGAAAATTTTTACAAGATGTTTTATAGATGGCATTTAGATCCAACTAAGCTGTCTAAAATGTATCCAAATCACAATCCTAAGTGCTGGAGGTGTGACTGTTCAAACGCTTCTTATTTTCATATTTGGTGGTCCTGTAAGAAAGTTAAGGCTTTATGGATTAAAATATGGTGGATAATGCAGAAGAAGATTCTTAAAAGAAAAATTAAATTTGCTCCCCAATTTTTTCTATTGGGCATAGTACCTGACTGCACTGTTGCTGAAACTAAATTAATATTGTATATGATTACAGCAGCTAGACTGCTGGTAGCACAATATTGGAAGAAAGCAGAATTATGCTCTATAGAAGAATGGATACTTAAGGTAGCAAATCTTGCCGAAATGGATAAAATTTCTGTATATCTAAAAGATCACTCTTACGATAAGTATATTATAGATTGGTATCCCTGGATTGATTTTGTAAAATTAAGGTACGGTTCAAAGGAAGTGTCTATGGGATTTGGTTGAGAAATGTTTCATAAATATGTAGTAATGGTTTTGGAAAGGAGGTTATGATGGTTTTTTTTTCCTTTTTTGTCTTTTTTGTATTATCTTGTTCTTATTCTGATATATGCATATTATTATTGGGATATTTGTTTTTCAGATTTGCTGGTAACTGTGCTTCTGTCTCTATCTGGGAAGTCAGGGGTTGGGTTAGGGAGGGTTAGGGTGGGGAAACGGGGGGGGGGATGGGGGGAGGGGGAGGGGAGGGAGAAAATGTATTTATTTACAAAAATAATTAAAAAAAATATCATTAAAAAAAATGAAAGAAAAACTGGAGGGAACCGTGCAGAGGAAAAGGAGGAGGAAGGAAAGGGGGGAGAGAAACGGGGGGGGGGGAGGAAGAGAGAGAGAGAAAGAGTGACACACAAAGGGGGGAAGTTGGGAGACCTCCCTCTAAATACTGATACCCTCTGCTTTTGGGGGGAGAGGAGAGGAGGGTCCTTGGTGAACCTCTACCCCCTATTCCCCCTATCCCAGTTAAGCCAGCTAGGTTTGGGACCCAGCCTTTCTAACTTCATTTGGGATCTTCTAACATCCCACTCCCACCCGGTCACATTGCTGGCAAGCCACTCCCACCCGGTCACATGGCCGGCAAGCCACTCCCACAAAGCAGGCCACACCCACAGAGTAGGTTCCAAAAATTTTTGAAACCCACCACTGATCCATTCTAGCTTCTTTAGAGTTATCCCCTTCTGGGAATATAATTGCATCTTCCGTATTTCACTTTGTAGACTTTCCCATCTTTCCTAGACACTTTCTCCATAAGTATCTGAAGATACTGGATCTGACCTACTGTACCTTCTTTTGAAGTTCACCAAACTCTACTTCTTTGAAGTCCAGTATGCAAGTCCGACTCTTCTCAATTCCTCTTCTCCTGAATCACTTTTTCTGAGGTTAGCATTCCCAGCAGATGTCAGGATTAGGTATTACATGTCCCTTGGAAATATTGGTCATGTGGAGCAGAAAAATCTCATCTGTACCTTCTGCCTGCCCCTATAATAAATTCCCACAATGGGATCAATGTAATTTTTCTCTCCTTTTGTTTCTCTCCCCCCGATACTGTCAAAAGGGTTTCCATGCTCTGATTCCTGAATTTCTGTACAAGTACATAAAGAAAAGAAAAGACTAAAGCCAATAAAAAGCCATCTTTCTATTGGGCCTGTTCTAGTTTGTTGGAACAAATTGTAGCTGTTTAGTGTTATATTCTAATTGCATTGTACCATCAAGTTTCAGTGATTTATTTATTTTCTTTATTTACTAAGTTTATATGTTATCCATCTCACTAGCCAACAATGCCTACCACATTAGAATAGAATAGAATAGAATTCTTTATTGGCCAAGTCTGATTGGATACACAAGGAATTTGTCTTCAGTGCATTTGCTCTCAGTGTACATAAGGAGAATAAAATACATTCATCAAGAATAAAAAAATACAACACCTAGTGATAGTCATAGGGTACAAATAAGCAATCAAGTCATTATATATGTCTTTGCTAGTTTGGTTTGCTAGTTGTCCCTATTTATTACTGAGATTCTATGGGTTTCTACAGAAACATCTGGGGTTTTGAGTACCACCTACTGGCATCTCCAATGTATTGTTCTGTAAAACTCTTGAGTCCTATCCTGGCCTCCTGTCTCTCCCTTTGAGTTGTGCTTTCTTGGCTCCAATTCTTGGCTGAATATTTGGCTCTGGGATTTCGCTACCCTCCTTCTTTTGTGCCAGTTTAATACCCTTCTGATTAGCATGGAAAAACACCTGCTAACCTCTTATCCCCCCCCCCCCCAGTTTCTATAAGAAGTACCCTCATTTCTTCCTATGAAAGTGGAGTCCAAGCCTTCTTGGTAATGCTACTTGCATAGCCAGATGTTGACTTCCTGTTATCTCATATTCATCATGACTAAAATGGAAGGATGAGTGGGGGAGAAATTGCCCACGATCTCAGTCTTTTACTTTCCTGCCTAAGTTCTCACTGTCTCCAGATATTCCTTCAAGATCTCTTTTAGTCTCCTGCAGCTACATAATTGTTGGATTTGTATTCTTTTTCTCATTCAGGGGTTCCAAGTGGGATATAGTACATAGCACTTCCTCCTCATTTTCCTAATAATAATATGCAGTAGAGTGGGCTAGAAGAGTGTAAGTGGCCAGAAGTCATCTAATAAGCTTCAGAAGCTGAACTTGAACTTGATCTTCAGGTCCAGAGCACCATTCTCTATGAATAGTAAATAGCAATAGCACTTAGACTTATATACCGCTTCATAGTGCTTTTACAGCCCTCTCTAAGTAGTTTTACAGAGTCAACGTATTGCCCCCAACAATCTGGGTCCTCATTTTACGCACCTTGGAAGGATAGAAGGCTGAGTCAACCTTGAGCCTGGTGAGATTTGAACTGCCGAATTGCAGCTAGCAGTCAGCTAAAGTAGCCTGCAGTGCTGCACTCTAACCACTGCGCCACCTCTATCTAAAGATGCATGTTTAAGTTGACATGCTTTTTTAAAAAAATCAACTAAGCTTGCTACCTTATTTAATACACTGAAACAATTATTTTAGTTCACCTTTTTCTGTTGACAAATGCTGTTTTTCTAAACATTTCATCACTGACTGAACTTACCTATATGATCTCCGTATTCCGTAAGTCATGTTATTAAAATAAATGGCGGGTGTGTGTGTGTGATTGGGGCAGCAAAACCTGGAGGGATCTTATAACGCGCCCTACAGAACTGTATTTCTCATTATTTGTTAAGGAATGCCCAACGCAGCAGCAAAGTGTCTGAGGCCAGCTGCCCTAAGCCTCTCATACCATACCACTCAAACAGAAATAATCAATGAAACTTCCTGGAATTTTTGAGAAATGTATTGAAGTTTTTTGAAACCATCCTTTGATGGTTTAATATTAATTTCTACATAGTTAAGGCAGTAAGATTTGGAGGATGCGTGAGCATGTATGAGGACTGACCTAATGCCCCTATCCAGTGGTGGGATTCCAAATATTTTCCTACCGGTTCTATGAGAGAGCACTTCACACGCGCACTCACGCTTTATGCACACATGCGCTTAACGTGCACTTCGCGCGCGCAGCACTCAAAGACCTCCCTTTAGCTCAGCTGAGGCTCGGCAATCCGCTCTGCCGCGTGAATCAGCTGAGCTAAAAAAACCAAGGGAATCTAGGACAGGGAATGACAGGGGCGAGAGGGCGGGGCCAACCAGAGGTGGTATTTGCCAGTTCTCCGAACTACTCAAACTTTCCGCTACCGTTTCGTGTGAACCAGTCTGAACCGGCTGAATACCACCTCTGTTTAAATGTTATTTTTATATTTGTAGAGATGTTTAGAGGGCCTTTATTTGTTTTTTTCAGCTGAATATACTTACAAGCCCATCTGCAGTCTGAAATCTTGGAAGACCACCTTAGATCAACTATCAGAGATTTCTGAAGTAACTCGCCCTGTCTCAAACACAGTGGGGTAAATTACCTACTTCTGGGGATAGAGATAGTTCTTCAGTTTCCAAGCAGCCCTTATAAAGCCAAAAAAAAAAAGTCACACTGTTGGAAGGAGATGGCCTCATTTTGCCTGCAGTATTCCTGCAGTATTTATCAGTTTTGATGGACTGAGGAGCACTGAGGCACATACAGTGAGATGGAGGCTCTGCCGTGTCTTATCCCCATGACACTATTGCTACTCTAAAAGGGGGGGGGAAACCACGTCGACACAATGGACACAAAATGTAGCGCAGGATTCTCCCATGGATGCTGTATATTTTTAATCTCTTAATTTGAATTTGGGCCACCACGGACATAGATCTACAGGGATAGCTTTACATTATTCCACCTCCCATACGTCTTGCACATGAATGATAGTAGTTAAATGCTGGGAGCCCTTGTGCATAATTAATTTTTAATAATAAACCATTAATACATATAATCCATTCTGAGCTGATTTTCTATGCTGTAAACTGGGTCCCAAATGAGTTGTATCCCCTCCCCTACACACATGCTAATTTTCCACCATGCTCATGAACTTCACCGCACTTGCACTGGAACAGATTGACTTGCTAATCACTCTCCTGGGTTTCATCCAACATGTTATTCGCATCTCCTTCCCTATCTCTTAAAAAGTTCTCAAATATTCAATTCTACAACTCTAGAAGACCACTAAGCTATTATCTGAGAGTGCTAATCGCAAAGGTTAAGATATTAATATTCTAACTTGAACTTTGAGGAGCAATGACATTCAGAGAAGGCTTTCCTCTGCATGGTTAATTTGGCAATTTTGCTGAAAGGCGGAGAGCTGATCCTAGCAAATGGAATAGGTTTGGAAGTACAGTTAACAAAACAGAAAGGAGACAGAAGAGAATATAGAGTTTTTAAGCCATAGCAGCACAGGCACAGTTGACTACCCCTAAAACAATCACTGAAGCGAAATTTGGATGTTTCTTCGTTTTTCCACTTTTCCTCACACAAAGTTGCAAAGCGCTTCAGGATTCTGTAGGTCAACAGGATATCCTCTGAAAAGTAAACATAACAAGCAATGGGAAAAGCTGCCATGTTTAAAAAAAAGATCCAGTTTGGCCAAGGGTGGCAGAAAAAGAACTTCCCACAATGCATCTCTATGGGAAAGACAATTGGCCAATAGTAGAGAATGCTGTGATTTGCTTCTTACTAAAAGCCCCTCCTTCCTGATCATGTGATCCACACCAGAGCATAAGCAACCCCACCCTATGCTTTCTAGCATAACATTTGGTGTTCTAGCATACACCAAACCACAATTTGGTAGAATAAAAATGCACACATACACAAAGGCAGCACTAATGCAACTACTGATCAGGTCTCACTCGTATTCATATGCAACAAGTATGCACCCACCCTTATTAATACCTGCAGTGAGTGTATATAAAATACACACAGATGCAACACATTTCTTCATTAGACAGAATAAATACAGATGTTGCCTAAGATCAGGATTAGTTAAAATGCAGGAAAGAATGTAAAAAAAACCCATGCTCTGCTTCCTTTCCTATCCTATTTCTTCTTAGCACTTTTTGAAAGAGTTCTGAGGATTCAAATAATTTCCCTGCAACATTACGATGTCTGAGTTGTGTAATATAACAATTATGATTTTATTGTGCTAATGTTGAATTTCAAATTTTGGGATGGCCAATGTAATTGAATTGGCTTTTTAAATAGTGATTTGACAAGCGTGGCTTGGGAAGATTGATGCAGTTGTGCCTACCTTATAATTCAAAGTGCATTTTTCCACGCACAGTTTATTTTTCATTGTGTAACTTATGCTCAGCATACATTAACTTATGTAAGCAGTTTGTGGAACAAAATACCACAAGGAGGTAATCGCTACCAGATTAGATTATAGTTGAAAAGAATTAAAATCATGAGTTTGTTCCAAGCAAAACAGCTAAGAAGTTTGTGTCATCTTAACAATTAAATGTCTTAGCTATACATTCAAACATAGCGATCACTGCTAGAAGAAAAGAATATAATTAATATTTTCCTTTTCCTCTCTTATGATAAAATGCAGCAGACCTAATACATTAAAAAAAATAAAATAAATGAGGTTGTCAATTCAAAACATCTGGCTTGATTATAATATCTCTGTTTCACTAAAATGTAAATGAAATCTCACAGTTATATTGACATAACCATAGTTATTCTCCATAGTTTGAATTCTCTCTCTCTCCCGCCTTCCCTCTGTCTCCCCCCTCTCCCCCTCTTCTCTGTCCCTCTTCTCTCTTCCTCTCCCCCCCCCTCTTTCTCTCTATGTATATTTGTGTGGACCAGAGGTGGGTTCCTACCGGTTCGGACGGGTTCAGCCGAGTAGGTAGTAACTTGGCCTGCCTTGTCCCTGAATCGGTTCTTTTGGCGGCACCATCTGGTTTTTGTTTCTGTGCATGTGTAGAAGCAGTTTTAGTTCTGCCCATGCGTGTAGAGTGATCAAGCGCATGCAAAGCATCCCTGAGCGAACCGGCAGTAGCAGCTGGAATCTACCCCTGGTGTGTACCTATTGTCAAAGTATTTCATAGCAAATCATCCTCTAGGAAAAGGAGGAAAAAACAATGTACAACTAAGCAAGCACAAAGTTGGCAAGATGTTTTACACATCAAACATGGTTGATAACTGATTAATAATGCAGAACTTAGCTGTAACAATGGTGGCTTCTCTCAGTTATTATGTATTTTTTATTTTCCAGGGACCTATTTCGAATCCTTCATTCAAATATATCCCTTTTTTTTTTTTGCAAGATGATTGTCTTTCTCTGTGTTTCAGTAGATGTTAACAACACAATGGAATTTTTGGTGTTGATTGATATGTATTGATAGCACATAAGTTCCTTGATGGTGTTAAAAAGCCAGAATGTAGTGCTTAGCTTAGTGAGCCTCTCAGTGACAGGAGACATGTAATATTCTCACTGGGATATGTAAGTACCCATCTCCTGGATAAATAATTTAAGAAATTGTTGAGAAATCATACCCATTATTAGGATCTGTGCTCAACAAGTGCCATTTTCTCTGAATCGTATTTGTATTTTGATAGGTATTGATTTTATGAGTAGTAGCAATGAATAATACATTTCATCTCCCTTCATTGCTCATAACAATAAGCGGACAGAAATAATGGACAAATGGACATTCCGCTCCATTCCATTTCCCCCCACTTAAATGGAAACATTTTCTTCGAAGACCACACTCTGTCTTCTTCTAAGGGAAGGATGGGAACGGAGAACCTGATAAGAAGGCTGAAAGACAATGGCTGTTTAGGGAAGGGAATGAATATGTCTGAAATTCTAAAAGCAGAGATTTTTGTTTTGCTGTACCCTGGACAAGAAAGATGACCCTGGATATGCCATGTTTGCCCTGGTTTTACAGCCAGCTGTATCTAGAGGCAGAATGAAACAGTAGCCTCAGGCACCAAATCTGAAAGGGCAGCAAATCATTTGTTATTACTTTATCATTATTATAGATTTACTGTCAGGGATCTGGAGAGGGACTTATGGGTTTCCCCCCCTGCCTTTTATGCTCAGGTAATTTGGAATACTTAGGATGGTCTGCATTGTGGTTTGAATAGGTATCAAGAATGGCCATTGTCAGCTGTGCTTCAGAGTGCAAGGAATTCTGATCCTCCACAAATTTTGCACCTGGATGAATAATGATGTCTCTCATTTGTAGTTAGTTTCTTCATTAAGTGAAAGAAAAGGATATCATTAATGTGAAGCTTCCTTTAGATAACACTCTCACTGCTTATTTTTCTGGGGTGAGAGACCTTACAACTTATGTAAGCATTTTATGGCTAATTGTTAAAGTGAATTGGAGGACACAAGAGAAAAATGGCTTGGTGGAATTAGAGAGTGATAAATTTTCAGAGATCTTCTCAGAAACATGGGCAGAACATGGCAGCCTCTTGAAGCAAATGAGAGAACAAAAACGCACAGGTTACCATTATTTCAAGATGTGTAGCCTGATCTTCTAATGCAGAAGTAAATTACTTGATGTCCTCCAGAATTTTTAAACTACAAAACCTGCAGTTCCTTGCTATTGACTTTGCTGAATGGAAATTTTGGAAACAGAAACCCTAAATATCTGAGAGTCCGCTCATAATTTTTCTCAACTTATTGATAAATCTATTTTTAAGGGATGCGGTGGCTCAGTGGCTAAGACACTGAGCTTGTTGATCAGAAAGGTCAGCAGTTCGGCGGTTCTAATTCCTAGCGCTGCGTAACAGAGTGAGCTACCGTTACTTGTCCCAGCTTCTGCCAACCTAGCAGTTCAAAAGCATGTAAAAATGCAAGTAGCAAAAATAGGAACCATCTTTGGTGGGAAGGTAACAGCATTCCGTGTACCTTCAGCATTTAGTCATGCCAGCCACATGACCATGGAGACATCTTTGGACAGCACTGGCTCTTTGGCTTTGAAACGGAAATGAGCACCACCTCCTAGAGTCGGGAATGACTAGCACATATGTGCAAGGGGAACCTTTACATTGACCTTTATCTGAGGTTTTATATAATTTTTCTGCTACTTGGCATCCTCCTCATGTATTGAAAGTACAACAACCAAAATTGCCACTGTCTGTCCTTCTTTCCTGCCTTCCTGCTTTCCTTCTTTCCTTCCCACTTAGTTGTTTTTTGTAAACAGTGTCACATTCCCGGAGACTAATTAGAGCAGTTGTTATGTCAAAGTGCCTTAATGCAACAAGAACACAACAAAATATTGAGCATGAACATAAGCATATTTATGTGATGCTTTTTTGAATAGGAAATGGAATGGGATAAAAGAGCACTGCCAAGCTGGAGAACAATTTTGAATTCAGAGGAATGTTGGCAAACCCTGTGTTAGCATTCAGCCAGTGCGTAGCTTGTATTCAGTACACGAGATAGGGACTTTTGAAAAAAACTTACATAAAGCTTTATCTACTTTCCTTCTTATATGTCATCTCTGATTAAAAGAGGAACTCCTTCTACCCTTATGTCATATCATAAATCAAAGAAATCCATTAGAAGTCAAGAAGAAAGATATCTCCTACATGCACCGTGTATATATGGATGCAAACACTTACATACAGGTGCACATAGAAACTCCATTTTAAAATGAAATCAGCTCCCAGAAAATTCACTAGATTAATTAACAATTAATAGATAATTTTCCAGTGTATTTCATTTGCATAATTTTGAACTCACTCATTAGATTACCCTTTGTAACCTGGTGCCTTCAAATATAGTACAAGACCTTGCATCCAGTAATATACTCTTTCCATGATGGAGAACAAATAATTCAGTATATTTTCTAGTCCTCTGAGAATTTTTTTTCTGTTTAAATGCTTCAGGCTAGACTCGTTTTCTGTGATGTGTTTTTCCGTTTTGTTTTGTTTTTCTTTTGCATTTTACATTAAAAAATACTTTTTAAATCATTTCAGTCCTTTAATGTCTTTTAATATCTGTAATGGATATTACTCTTCTTAAATGTTTTATGATGAAATTCTTGTGTTTTTCTCCCCCCTCCCTTTCTGAAATGTTGTACACAATCATTAACAGCTTTCACTGCTGGCAAAGCAGTATTACAAATGATATTGTAAGGATACATGTAGTTGAAATAATCTTAAAAAATAGGTAAAGGTGTCCCCTGTCTAGTCATGTCCAACTTGAGGGGCGGTGCTCAGCTCTGATTCCCAACCAAGGGAGCCAGTGTTGTCCAAAGATGCTTCTTTGGTCATGTGGCCATCATAACTATATACCAAGGCATAGAGAACACTGTTACCTTCCAACTGAAGTGGTACCTGTTTATCTACTTGCATTGTATGCTTTTGACAGAAGCTGGGGCAGGAATGGGAACTCATCCCATCACGTGGTACTTGGGTCTCAAACTGCCGGCCCTTCAATCAACAAGCCCAGGTGTCTTAACCGCTAGACCACATGTCCCTTTATTTTCATCATTCTTCTCCATTAACTAAAAGTCCTACAGCTAATGGGGACTGCTGCTAAGAAATTATACTTTTGGATTACAGTCTCTCTCCCTCCCTTTTGCAGCCTGTGTTCTGACCTAGGCTTCCTTAAAAAGCATGAAGAAGAGTCTTGGTCCCGGCAAAACCTCTTTTTATTTACACAACTGTGAATTCCTTTCATTCTTGGTTAGCAAGGCTTGGCAAGCAGTCTTTCAGAGGAATATTTATCAACACAAACCTTATCTCGCTTGGAGAACTGCCAGATAACTAGTTTCCAACCGCAGGGCAAGGCAACACTTGGCACAGAGTCTCTTATAATCACAAACATAATTTTCCACTCTTGAAATGACCAAAGGAACAAATTGTTTCCTGCAAAAGTCCACTCCCTGTTCACTCCTCTTTTGTTTCTTATGAGAGGGGCCAACTACCTCCAAGGTGTGGCTTTACTCCCAAGTCGACCCTGCTTTCTTAGTTGTTCTTGTCTTCTGGCAGCTCTGCGCATGTACACACTGGGAACAAGCTCCAGCTGTTCCTCTGCCTCTCTGCTGTCTAACTCCCTTTCTGCCTCTGACACAGAGCCCTCATCTGAGCTTTCCTCAGACCCCAGGACTCGCCCACGTACCTGCCCAACCTCCTCACTGTCTGATTCTGTGGCCAGCTCCGTGGCCGCCTGAGGGCCACAACAGCCTGCATAGGCAATCTTCATTGATGATGAGAATTACAGCCCCAAATATTTGACACTAAATGTTGGGAAGAGTGACATGAGGCACCAGGCTCTGGGAAGAAAAAAAAATAGTGGCAATATCCTGCTCTTGAATCCTCTTATTCCTCGCCCAGGGAAAATTGTAAGGGTAACAAACTTGGTATCTTTTCAGAGCCAGCTCCTGATAGATCTTGAATATCTAGCTCAAGCTTGATGTGCTTTTAATTTGGAGAGAAAGTTGCCTGAATAGTATATTCTTCCAGGACATCCTCTCCTAATGTCAAGTGAAATTGCTCTAATATTAGAATGGATCGACATATCCAACATACATTGCAGAATTGAGAAGCAGAATAATTTAAGAATCTCTGTTGATGTTTCCAGCCTGTTGTAGGTCTGCCACCACTTTATTTAAAGAAAAAATGTGTTTTTTTTTTCACATTAAAAGTAAGGAAGGGAGGAAATATAGATCAACTATGAAGCTGTAACTAAAGAAATGAAGACTATTGTTTAGAACTTCATCACCAATTATATAAAAATGTTTAGTTGTTTTCCAATAATTAGATTTTTTTCCCTGGGTACTTTTTTTTGGGTAAAGCTGCATAATATTTTAATTTGTTGCATTTATGTACCTTCACTAATAGAAATTAGATAAATTAATAAACAAACAAATAATAAAGCTCAGATCATCATCAAAACACAGAATAAAGCTAGTTAAGCTCCTGAAAGTGGATTGGCATTAACATAAGAGAAAGAGAGAAAGATTAAATACCATTAAAATCCCAAATTGCTTGAAGAAACAAACAGGCAAGATTTTCAAATACTCTAAAATAAAAGGCAATTTGATAGATTCATATAACAGTAGTTCATTTTTGTGCTTTGTAATCCAGAGAGTACCACATGGAAAGAAAAATTCTGTCTGGCTTACCAATTCATTACTCCTTTAAACAAAACAGAAATGCATTTTGGAGTGTTTTCTTTAAGCCTGCCCCCAAATAACCAGACAATAAGATTTCATTCCCATAGGATCAAAACAGAGAACAAAAATGGAAGAGTAAATGGTTATAAAATATACCTGAATGCTACACAAATTCCAAATATTTAAAATGTGTGTTGTTGATCAGGCTTCTCACTTCTGGCTTTACTTGTATAAATGTTTGATGGATTTTTGTTCGATAAGTACATGTACTTTTCCCCCTTGAAGCATTGAATCAGTCTTCCTTTCTTTCTGTCCAGTTATTATTTTCTAGCTGCATACTATAATGAGAAAATCTTATTGAACTGCTGAGAAGGGGGGGGGAGAGAACTGACTAATAAGGAAGGGATATGTGTTACCATGAAATATTTACTTTATAGCATAATCAAGGTTCATATTGTATCTGAATCCTGCATATTTCTGTGGTGCATATCTGAGTTATTGACATACTGTTGGTTTTATACATCCCAAGGTGCATGAATTATTGCTGCCGTTCACCATTTTATATTTCTAGTTCCACAGCCTGTAGTAACACATTACTCTTAGCTCCTGGAGACTATGTGGGACTCTAGCAATGCTAGTTATTGATCAGGACATGTTTGGGGCTTGCCTGCTTGGTAATGCAAAGATGTGCTAATTTGCTCAACAACATAAATCCCCAAAGATGCTTGGGATTTCTCGTCTTTTTAGCCCTGCCAGGTGGTGAGGCCGTGCAGCTACTCTGTCACGTAAAATGAAACCCACGCCTGAAATCTGAGACAGATGTTGTATTATAGATGCAAAGTACACTGTACAGAAATGAAAGAAACGAAACAGGCTACGCATTATTAACAAACATGTTGCCCAAAGGAAAGTTATTAATAAGTGATACACTGAAAAGGGGGTACGAAAGACTGAATGCTTAATCCGCTAAGCACTGCCGCCAGGCGATATTAATTTATTTTCCGATAGTCGTGTTGAAATGAATGGTGGAGGCTTGGTGGATTGGTCCCAAAGCAGTAACCATGTTGATTAATTCTTGTGATAATCCCATCCTCATCTTTAAAGGGATAAAAAAATATATGAAACATTAAACAACAACATGCACAAAAAGAGAGGTTCTAAGAGTGGGGGGGGGGAAGCATGAAATGGATGCATTCTTTTATGAGGCAAGGAAATGAAAACTTGTTTAATTCTTATTTGGATCACTTTGCCAAGAGAAAATATGAGCACAGGGATTCTGTTTTTTAATGTATAAAGCTGGAAGCATTAAAATGATACCACTAATTAGCACTTAAGAGCTCTGGCATGAATGCATTTTAGTTCACATAATGCTTAAAGGCCTTTTCTAAAGACAACTGGAAAATCAATGGAGGAGCTCCCTTTGGGATTTTAGATTTAATTTTTCCAAGGTAAATTCCCGTGGGAACGGTGGCAAACATAGCCCTTGCTTTGTAGACACCGTTATTTGCTTCAAATGGTGTCATTCTCTCTTCTAATTCCAGTCTCTGTTTCATCTCAGGTTGTTCTCCCCTCCTCCTCCTCCTCCTCCTCCTCCTCCGGTTTTGTGAATGGCAGTTTGTTTAATTTTCATACTTAGATATGTCTTTATGGTGCATTTTTATATCATGTGTGGCAGTTTTGCACACCAAAGATGATTTGCAGGTACCTCAGATGTGCTTTAAAGTGTTTCATCTGATTTCCTCTGAGTGAAATGGGGAGGTCTGACTGGGTTAGGATCAGTGGTGGGTTCCGGCAGAGACTACTGCCAGTTCACTCAGGGGAGCGCCGCGCACGCGCAGTACAACTAAAATTGCTTTGTGCAGAAGCAAAAAACAAGACGGTGCCACCTATGGCACCGCCAGGAGAACCAGTTCTGGGGCGTGGCAGGCCTGGTTCCAGAGACCTAGGCCGCCAAGCTACTACTGGTTCGGCCGAACCGGACCAAACTGGTAGGACCCACCACTGGTTAAGATGTGGTTTCTTTGCCAAGGACTACTTATTCCATGTGATGAAGATTCACCAGAGGTGACTTAGGAAATACAGTATGGGATAGTCCCGTATTTTAGAACAGTACAGCTGACGTTTAAGAGAAAGTCAAAGGAAAATCTTCCAGTAGACCAGTTGAATCCTAATTTAAAGAGAAAAAGTCTCATCAGAAAGGACAGCAATCAACTGAAAACTATCCACAATTGTTGGGAATCATACTGGTAAGAGATGCAGCAAGCCAAAAGATCATCTGGTCGCAAACTTAGCCATATGGCAAAATGTAGTGTAGCTTATCTTATGGCAATTATTTCTAAATGTGCATGGAAACAGATCAGAGCACAGAAATGTATGCAAATATATTAAGGTTTTCTTCATGTCTTTTGCTAAAGTCTTCCTCCCTCTTTCTTTCTTTCTTTCTTTCTTTCATTCATTCATTCTTTCTTTCTTTCCTTCCTTCCTTCCTTCCTTCCTTTCTTTCTGCAATCCTTCTTTAGGAGATCATTTGTATAATAGTCACTCAGAAGATAAATTATGTACACAAAAAACTTTTGCAGCTTGTAAGAAATCTAGGGGAATTTTCTTTTTAAGTCTGTACTGGGATAACTTCCCCAGCACCTATTGATCCACTGGTCTGCTTTAGAGTCTTAACAACATCTCTTAATCAGCAGATGTAACTGCTAGTGGTGTTTTCTATTATCCAAAATGAAATTGGGCAGGAGGGTGGGGGGAATAGAAAAATAAAGGCAACAGCCCAAAAACAATGGAATGATTAAGTCATAATTTCCATTTTCTCATTTCAATAGTATGCTTTCAATTCAGAGTGGGAGAGTCCGTTTATATATCTCTTTACCTGCTACTAGTCACCATTCAAGAAAAGACCATACTTGAAAAATGCTAAGAAATTTCACTGTAAATGAAAACCTTTAGAACAGCGATGATGAACCTTTTTTGGCTTGCGTGCCATAAGTGGGGGGAGCGCAGGGGGGTCGTGTGTGGATGTGCCACACCCATAATGCAATGCGCTCCCCCCAGTGCGCATGTGCGCACTACAAGCACTCCCCCCCATTTTTACATGCTTTTTTCGCCCTCCCCAGGCTCCAGAGGCTTTATAGGAGCCTGGGGAGGGCAAAAACAGCCTCCCCCGCCCTCCTGGACGCCCTCTGGAGGCTTCAGGGACCGTCAGGAGGCTTCCCTGACACCTTCGGAGCGCTCAAAATGACCCTCCAAGCAAACCGGAAGTGACTTCCGGTTTGCTCAGAGGATCATTTTGAGCATTCCGAAGGCTTCAGGAGGCTTCCCTGAAGCCTCTGGAGCAGTCAAAATGACCCTCCGAGCAAACCAGAAATCCGTTCCTGAACTTCTGGTTTGCCCGTAGGGCCGATTTTTTGCGCTCCGGCGGTTTCATGGAAGCTCATGAAGCCTCCGGAGGCCCTCGGGGGAGGGAGGCTCTTTTCACCCTCCCCAGGCTCCTATAAAGCCTCTGGAGCCTGGGGCGGGCGAAAAATGGTGAACTCAGCTGGCCAGCGCATGCATGCGCACTGGCCAGCTGACAGGGCAGCACCTTGCGTGCCCTGACAAATGGCTCTGCATGCCACCTGTGGCACGCGTGCCATAGGTTTGCCATCACTGCTTTAGAAGATAAAATTTAAAGGCTTAAGGAGAACCCTGGATCAAACCCAAGCCTCACTGGGATCGCTATCCTGTTTTTAGAAATAATCTAGATGTTTGTTCCCTTGGTTTTGTTCTCCAATAAAACACAATCTCTGACCTGAATCCTTAGAGCATGTATGCACTATTTCCACCATCCTTTTTTGATAGATAATCAGTACTGCATAAGAAAAGTCCTTCTGGATCAGGTCAAGGCCATCTGGATCCAGTATTGTTTCTTACAGTGGACAACTGGAACTTTTCTGGTACTTAGCTTCCTCCTGCTTTTCTCATAAATTATCTCCTTTAATAGAACTGTGTTGAAAGTCCACCAAGTGGTTGGAAGATGGAAAAGATCAGTGATGGCAAATTTATGACACACGAACATACCACTAGGCCCTGGTTTTGCTCAGTTTTTCTGTGCTCTTGTGTGTTCCTCTTAAGTGTCGTGCCAGGGTGTTCATTCTGCTCCTGAGTGGCCTCTGGAGCATCTGAAAAGCGCACAAGAATGGGACCCGTTTTTGTAAGCTTTTCAGATGCATTAGAGCATGGCTCTCTTGAGCAAGTTCCAGACGGTCCAGAGCAAGGGTGGTATACACTTATCTTCCCTACCAGTTTGCAAATGTGATCCTTCTGCGCCAGTGGTCGGTTTCAAATTTTTTTAGAACCTCTTCTGTAGGTGTGGCCTGCTTTGTGGGAGTGGCTTGCCAGCCATGTGACTGGGTGGGAGTGGCTTGCTGGCCATGTGACTGGGTGGGCGTGGCCAACTTGTAAAATGTGGTGAAACTCACTTAACAACTCTCTTGCTTAGCAATCAAAATGTTGGCTCAGGAACTTTGGCATTGAAATGTGCAAGTCTTAAAGCTGTCAGGTTACAAGACCCTTGCAGCCTAACCCTTTAGGGAAAAAAAACCCAGGGGTGTTCAAACTTGACAGCTTTAAGACTTATGGACTTCAACTCCCAGAATTCCTCCTCAAGTCATGTTGGCTCAGGAACTCTGGCATTGAAGCACAAATGTCTTAAAGCTGTCAAGTTACAAGACCCTTGCACCCCTCATCCTTTAGAAAAAAAAACCAGGGATGTTCAAACTTGACAGCTTTAAGACTTGTGGACTTCAACTCCCAGAATTCCTCCTCTCGCTCTTCATTTTGATGATGTGCGGACGGGTGTGGGGAGGGAGCTGGAACCAGTTCTAAACGGCACTGTAGATTTGTGGAACCTCTTCTATAGAAGAGGTTAGAACTGGCAGGAACCCAGCCCTGTTCTGCGCATGCTCTTTTGGTGAAAAAAATGGCCTAAATGGGATGCCGTAGAGATGGGCACAGTTGGGCGGAGCCACCCATGATTTCCACTACTGGTTCGGAGTGATGGGATTCAAAAGGAATTACTATCAGTTCTGTCGGTGTGCCTTTGTGGGCATGGTGTGGCTTGGTGGGCGTGGCAGGGGAAGGATACTGCAAAATCCCCATTCCCTCCCCACCCCACTAACCTACTTTCCAGCTCTGTTCTCTTGTTCAGAGCAACAAAAGCAGATCGGCTGGGAGGCAACAGGGACAGTCTATTTGTCAGTTCTCCGAACTACTCAAAATTTTCGCTACCGGTTCTCCAGAACCTGTCAGAACTGGCTGAATTCCACTTCTGTTCGGGCAATCTGGTCTGAACCCGTAGAATACCACCTCTGGCCCAGAGGCTACGTGTGAGCACATGCCATTCTTGTGCCGCCTCTGCAACCTCAGAAAATAACATAAGAGCCTCCTTCAATTTGCAGAAGCTGCAAAGGCCGCACAAGAACGGGGTGTGTTCTCATGTGGCTTACGGACCCTGTGGAATTGTCAACTTACATGAAATGGTCATACTCTTGGGTGGCCTCTGGAGCTTGCAAAAAGCATGCAAGAACAGATCTTGCTTTCCCATCCTTTTTAGAGGCTGCAAGGTTATACATGAGCATTCTCCGAAGTTTGCAAAGTGAAGGTCTCTTGAAACCTGAAATTGCCTCATAGACACATTTCCCCCCTGAAGAATATCTGTTTGATCTCTCCTCCTATCTTCTCACTCTCTGTGATCATGTGATTCCCCCCCCCCTTTTCTCTTAGACTATTTTTCCTTTGAATAATGAAAACATGCAGGAAAGCCCCAAATACTGAAACAACTCTTGGGGTTGTATTTTATAGTTTTGAATTAATAGTATTGTTCCAGGTGATCATCTAAAACAATAATGAATATTTTGGAAGTGTGGGGCCAGGAAACTAGTTCCCTTCCCATTAAATGCGCAAAAGAAACTGACTAACAATGGAAGTTAGTGTTGCTTGCTTGGGTTGGAAGTGCACAAACTACAGATTTATCTACTTAAACTCAGCAACAAAACAGTCATTAATTGATTTTAATAAAATCAAATACAATGTGTTCCATACTTTTTTTTTTCAGTTGAGTTCAAAATGGCTATTAAAAGTAGGGTAATTTTTAGCACACTATTTTAAGGCCAATTACCAGTGTGCATATTGTTTTTGCTATTGTTTTTGCTATTTTTCTTTCGCTTTTTCTCACTTTATACTCCTGCATAATTGCAGTTTTCCTCCAGTTTGATTAATACACTGTGTGAATGGTGTTTTTTTAAAAAATAATAATGAAACGTCTAATAATGAATCTTGTTTTTTTCATTATTATTATTTGACATGTGTCTGCATTGTACTCATATTTCATTTCTGTAATTATTTGACGTTTCTTTGTGTAATGCATAACACCCCATATGATAGGGCTCTATTTGTAAAAATAAATGAATTATGTAAAGAATTATTTATCTTTTCTCGGGGTTGTGTATGTGTGACACACCAGCAGAATCAAGCATTTTCTGAATTTCTGACATGTCAAGTCCAAAAGATTTGCCCTTATTGGGATAGACAGATTGCACAATATGCTTAACAAATCAAATAAGGATCACACAAAGAACAAGGGGTCAACTTATTTTCCAAAGCACTAGAAGGCAGGAGAAGAAACAATGGATGAAAACTAATCAAGGAGAGAAGCAACTGGGAATTAAGGAGAAACTTCTTAACAGTGAGGACGATTGACTAGTAGAACTTCTTGCCTTCAGAAGTTGTAGGTGCTTCATCACTGGAGGTTTTAAAGAAGAAACTGGACAGTCACTTGTCTGAAATGGTATAGAGCCTCCTGCATGAGCAAGGAGTTTGACTAGTAGACCCCCAAGGTTCCTTCCAGCTCTATTCTGATTGATTGATTAATTGATTGATTGATTGAAGTTCCATGGCATGCTAACCTTGGTTTTTAAAAAAAAAACATGATAACATTTTTTTGTGACTTTGGATGTCGTTCAAACCCAGGCCATTTGAATAATTTATGATTCAGTACACTGTATAAACCCAGAAAATGGATTCTTTAGCAATTAGGTTAAAAGTTTTGAGCAAGCCAGAAAGATGGATGGGGTGATTAAAGCATAGTGAGATGAGAGTGGGAGATTAATGTTAAAAAGATATGGTTTTCCTTCTGCGAGAGCCCCTTCTCTAACCATTTCTATTTTCTTTATCCTCTCAAAAGGGAGGCAACCTTGTAGACGGTTCAATTGTACCATCCTTCTCCATGATTAGAATTCTGGAGTATGCTTCCAGTAATTTACTGAGTGACATGGTCCCTCTGCATTAGTTATTAAGTAATCCCCAAGGAAAGAACACAAGAGGAAAGAAGGAACGGGGTGAAAATGACAGTGAAGGCATGGCAGAGAATATGAGCTCATTTGGAGTGGGTCAAAAGCCACCATTTTGTTTTGTGTACCTGAAAATCATAATCCACTGCTTCTACTATCACCAACTGAAAAGTGCCACTGCTATTGTTTCGTGCCACACGTTGCAATTTTTTTTTCCAGCTGTAGAATAATGTTTCATTCTGGACTACTGATGGAGACAGGTTAATATTTCATAGATTTATAAAGCCAGGCTCTCAACAGAGCTCTGTAGCAGTTGAGGGCCATAGCCTAAGCTTTCAATCATTTAAGTAATGACCCATATAGTAGTACTTGATTTCTGATTTCTATTCCTTTTATTATACATGCATTTTATCATCGCTGTGAAGTTTATATTGGAATTTGCAAATAACTCAATACTGTTCATATTGCTGTATGCTAATAAGGATTGCAAAGCACTTATTTGCATACTTAGATTGTACAGATTTATATTGATAATCTGGAATAAATGGATGCATTCCGAAGCAGTTAGTATGCATGTGATTTGCAAGGATAATCTGTCAAGACACAATGCTGTTACAGTCAAAAGATTCCCTTAGCATGCTTATATCAGAACACAATCTGAATTCATTTGAGCTTCTGAGAACTTGTGCTATAACACCTGATTTACCTAGAGTTGGGCTATAGCATGGAAGAGAATGTGGCTGATGTATTTGGAGTATATACCTATTCCGGTTTTAAGCTATTACTCATAATACACACCCAGTAACCACAGGAAAGTATATGGTGTTGGATCACATTCTTATGTACAGGAACATTATGTAACAGCAAATCATGCACATTATGAAGTATCTTTCAAGGAGGTAGGAAATGTATTTTTCCTATCTGCAGCCAAATTGACCCAGTTCAACAAAGCATTCTGTAGGCATGAGTAAAGGATATTCAAATTTCAGGGTTTATTCACCTCTAAGGCTCATTGGGTGACTTGGGCTAGTCACTTTATCTTAACCCAACATTAGTGTTTTAAATATACAGTGAGATGTGGTCTCTTTCTGTGCTTTGAACTCTTTAAAATGAAATGGTGAGAGATAAACAAAAGAAAGAAATCAACCAACACGTCTAGAAGACATTAGATTGGGACATTAGGTGTGTCTTCAGTGGAAAAAAAAGAGGGAAGATACCATTTTCTGGTTGGCCAATCAACAGTATGGGCCACCCACTAGTTCCAGAATAATGGAATGGTGGTCCTCCTTCCATTCCCAAACTGAATGACGGGAAGGTCAAGAAGCAGAGAAACAACCAATCAGGTCTGGTGATGGCCAGAGTCCAGATTGAGCACTTTTGTTAACTCAGTGCAATCTGAGCTGGAAACTGTAAACGTGGCTTAAGAAACAGTTCAGAGAAGCATGGGAGATAACCACCTTAGGTTGCAGTGTGGAATTGCCTGGAAGAGATTCTAATCTAATGTATTTATCTTCCTGAGCTATGATGAAACTATTGTACCTTAATGTTCAATGCTCCAGTTTTTCTATGGGATGAACACTTTTCCAGACTGAGCTCGGTTGTTATATGTTAGGATCAGAGCAATAACCAAGCACATCCTCCAAGAATCAGAGAGTAGATGAAATGCTAGAGAGGCCAATGTTACTGAGAGACCAAGCTCAAGGACTTCTGCTAGTGACCAATCAGCTTAATTGATAATGCACAATGGTACATGCATGGCATGGAATGAGCCTTATAGGACCATAAGATTTCCCAAATCACAATGATTCACAGCTGTGGTCTGAATACACTGTTCACCTGAACAGAGCCGAGGTGGCACAGTGGTTAGAGTGCAGTACTGCAGGCTACTTCAGCTGACTGCTAGCTGCAGTTCGGCAGTTCAAATCTCACAGGCTCAAGGTTGACTCAGTCTTCCATCCTTCCGAGGTGGTAAAATGAAGACCCAGATTTTGGCGGGAAATATGCTGACTCTGGAGGGCTGTAAAATCCCTATGGAGCGGTATATAAGTCTAACTGCTATTGCTATAATAATTTCATCGCCAATTACTTCTTTAACTAGAGATTCTAAGGATTCAGAGAATAAGGATCAGGCTTCCTGAACTGCTAGTTTAAGCTTGTCAGTCCCTCTAGGGTTGGAGACCCCTACCTCTATTGCATTATGTGAGCCTTGTATAGGCTTTGGTATCAACGTTTGGAATTCTGAAATTTGCATGAAAGCACTCCATTGTATTGTACAGCATTACAGCTTAAAAATACTGAATTTAAGAATCTAGTCTGCTACTATTTCCCCTGGGGAATGTAATACAACCTTCAGCCATTTTGCTCTGGACCCTTGCCCCATTTAAAAAATAAATCTTTCTTTACAAATTTGGGGAGAAAAAAAACATGGGCCAAAGAAAGAAAGGAAAACAAGTTTCTCAGAATATAAATTTATTACAGTGCCTGACGGCCGCAGATACAGCTATTTCTCTGCAGAGGGACTGATTAAGTTGTAGTATTAGTGTTCATTTATGAAAAAGGGAAGAGTTGAAAAAGAAAAATAGATATAAGAAGCTGTCTTTGTGAAACAATGCTGTAAATGGGGAGAATATGGGAGTGAGGAACAGGCTGGGTTTGAAAAAGCCTTCCTTCCTATGAAATGATTCCGGTATCAACCCTGAAGCTGACCTGAATGGTTGCCACACTGGAGCTGAGGGATAGGGAGGGGGGGGGGATTAGAGATATCTGGGGTTGTGTAGCCAAAATAAAATATTTTCTCTTCGGAACCAAGGACGTTCTCACACCTGGACCATGGAAGTAGTAGTGAGGTCACCAGATGACCAGACAGCATCTTGATTGGACCATGTGACTGATTGTTTTTGGGGGGGGGACTTTCTTTTTTAATTAGGTGAAAACCATGGGAACCTTCAGAGTCGGTTTTCACCAGATCTGTGCCAATATGCTATTTCCAATAAAGATATTCTTTGAGGATTTCACCTGCCTTGGAGTTTTCCTAATTATGGGTTTAGTACTTGGACCCTGGACACCAGGAATTTTAGAAGTACTTTTTTTGCACTGAAATCCCTGGGGGAAGTAAATCCTGATACTGTGACAACATCCCATACTCCTAACTATAATCATGGTCTCTGCCATCTTTTTGCATCAGCAACTAGTTTCTCTGTGATTCTATTTACTCCCATACTTTTCACTAAAGCACTGCTTAAGAACCCGGAGAGGATCTTCCATTTCATTTCCTCCCCACACAAACCTTTTCTTAATGTTTTTGTACACTAGGCACACTGAACTGACAGCTAGCTACAGTAAGTAATTTCAGCCCAATATGTTGTGCGATCTCACTATTTGTGATTAAAGTTCGTTGTTATGTTGAAGATCAGAAAACTGTGGGTTGGTTGAGTTAAATCAAGATTAACCCATGACCACATGTACCTTACAACAGTGTTTGTGATTTGGCCTTGAAAAATATGTTTTATCCTTTCGTATATTTTATCAGTCAGCATTCTCCTATGAGCTTTGTGTCTCCAGAATTTGATACTTGCTCATTCTAGAGAAGAACAGTGAGTGTGCCCCAGCTCTGTGCCATCCTATTTAGGCCGGGTGCATGTGTGAGCAAAGTGCATGTACGGAAAGCTGGACGCATGTTGCGGAAGGGGTGCATGTGCCCATGAAGTGAGTGGGCATGCAGGCGGCGAACAAGTGGTAACAAAATGTGAAACCCACCGCTGGGAAACTTGCCAAATGTATCCAAAATCCAGGATTCAGCATTCCTATATTTCAGAATTGAAATTAGGCATATTTGTAGTTGCTTCACAAAGTTGCTGCTGTGTTGCTGCATATCTGCCCAGAGATTCAGTAGCCCAGTCCCACCCTACCCTTCAGAGCCTGGGTAGACCATTCCCACCAATCAGATACAGGAAGGCAGTTAGCTGCAGCCGAGTCTGCAGAAAGTCACAAGTCCCTCCCCACTTCTCACTGCTTTCTTGCCCACCTGGGGTCATTCCGTATCTCTGTTTAAGGAAAGAAATATTTCTGAAATGATGACTCAACAAGTCAAAGGTTGTCTCATGAAATCCTTTTATGTATTTGAAGAGTTCACTTAAAATACAGGCATAAACAAATATCAGTCTGGAAAGGTGACTAAGCATAAAGATCATATTAAAAGGAGGCTTTAAAAACCCAAACTGTGCTGGTATATGAGCGTATAAATGTCAAGCACAGGAAATCTGGAGCAAAGGCAGTTCAAATGAATACAAATAAATTATTACATGCTAACGCTCTCTAACAGAATCTGAACAACTAACAGTTAAAGCAAATTGGCAGTAGATAAGGGTCAACTGAATTGAAGGTGGGCTGGACTTAGATCGCTTGCGGGCGCGAAGGGACTTCAAACTGATGATGAGCTTGACCCCTCCCTTGGACTCAGCCTGGTCATCTCCTGCATCAACCATGGATCATATTAGAAGAAATGAATTCTGAAATCTTAAGGAAATCTGAATTACGGTCTATGTGCTCCTAATGCAGTGCTTCTCAATTATTTTCTGTCATGCCCCCCTTAGGAAGAAGAAAACATTTCGCGCGCCCCCCCCCCGCGTGACTGTAAATAGTATCCTTTCCTTCACCGGATGGGGCTGTCAAAAGAAGGGAGCGCCCCCTCCGCCCGACCGCTTTCCTTTCGCTTTGGGACTGCAGGTCAGTCACTTGGTCAGCCGGCGGGCTGCAGGGTAGCCCGAGCAAGAGGCTGGTCAGCGTGAAGGGACATCCGCACCCACCAGGCGGCCTCAGCTCCCGCTTCCCCTTGCCCGCCGCGGCCAGTTGCAGGGCGCGGATCCCGCTCAGAGAAGGCGGAGCGGCAGCTCCTCCCTCAGCCAGGAGCCAGCGGGGGCTGGTCGGACAGGCAACCTCATCGGGAAACTCCAGTCCGCCACCTTCGCCGCCGCCGTTGCCGCCAGTTAGCCCAGAGGAGATGCAAGCGAGGCCACAAAGACCTCTTTGAGCACCCCCTCGCAGCCGCCCGCTACTCATCCCCAGAGCAAGCAAGGGTTGCAAGAGATTTACACACGGGCTAAGCCCACTTGAAAGCAAACTGTTGAACGTGGTGGCGGGACCCCGCCTGTTGCTTCTGGCTCCTCGTTTTCACCCAGATGGAAAGGGAGCCTTCGCGCCCCCCTTTACGGAGCCTCGCGCCCCCCCTGGGGGGCCCGCCCCACTATTTGAGAAGCACTGTCCTAATGCAACAGCGTTTCCCAGCCAGATCTCCCTTTAATGAGTGATCTAACTCCCAGAATTTTCCGTGGACAGGCAATTTCCTGGGAGTTGAGGTCCATACAACTGGAAGTGTTTCAGGCTGGGAGAAAGCACCACTTTCTCACTGGGAGAAAGATAAATAAAAAAATGATTATGCCTGCTACTGGTCAGAGCCAAATTTCTTAATTAGAATGATTATGTTGTTTCACATCAGCTTCATTTTAATATGTGCTATTTATATTAAGGTAGAAGCTGTTACAAAATATTTTACGCAGTAGGGATATAACCATGGTCAAATAACAAGAATGGGGGGGGGGGGTAAATTTTTGTTTTAAGCACCAAGAATCATCTTTCTGGACTGGTCCTTTTCTCTCCTGGTTTCACATAAATATTGTTCATTCGGTGCACCATTTCAACAATGAAATGCGTGTGTGGCATTGATTCTGTACATAAAGCCGGAGTTGGCTCCAGTGTATGTTAAGTTTCTGGTACATTTGAAAGACTTCTGCAACCAGCAAAGATAAACTGCTTTTCTTACTTTATATATCTTACTAGGTATAAAAATATATATCTTGTTAAGGCAGTTTGAAGGAAAGTTCTAGCTTGTGGCTCTCTCTGTGCCATGTGTTCAGAACATTCATTTAAGAAATCCCATATGCTGGATCTGTCATAGTTGTGAGAGACAAAAAGAAAACATGATTTAGGACTGTGTGTCCTACTCCAGGGCTGTGGAACTCCTGTGTGGATCGTATTTCGGAAACAACAAAAAGTCTGCTATGGTAGTTACCGAGCCCTGATTTTGAGCAAATTGGAGGATTTGAAATACAGATCGTCCTCATTTAGCATCCACGGTTGGGACTGGTGTTTTATTTTTATTCGTCAAGCAAAAATTGAAAATCAGAAGATCAAAATGTGATTTTGGGACCTTAGAGACATGCCAGTGATCTTGTACATGCGTCCTTTGGGACCCCTTAAATATGGAGTGAGGTCCACAGAAATTAAGTTAGAATTAAAGCTGTGAAGTCAATAGCTGATAGCAAATGGTAACTCATTTGCTAAGTGAAGCAATTGCTAAATGAAATTACAGCTACGCTTATAGTCTGATTTCAGCATTACTTTGCTTTACAGACCTGCGCAGGTTGGACATGAGACGATTGATCACCAAGTTGCTTTTTCAAATCATCGTCACTATGAAGAGTCACTAAATGAGGACTACCTGCATTGCTTTAAGCTGGAATGATAATTGGTCATTTTTTGCTTTTCTATTTCTGCCTTCTGCTCTCCTGGAAAGAAAAAAAACCCAGATGAACCTAATGAGCACATACACATATACAGAAGTTTGTTACTTGTAATATTTATTTAGATTAGGTAATGCAAAATAGACAAATTCATTACTGCATTATCAGGATAAACAAACAAGAATATGAACAATGCTATTGGATTAGACCCAAGTCCTATTTGGTTGAAACATTCTAAATCAGAGAACCTTGAGAATCCATCTGCTAATCAACAATTACAGATATTCATAGCATAGATCCTGAAAGCATCACATATCTGATATATGATGAATAGCCATGTCTTCCAAAAATTGCCTAATTCCATTTTGTAGGAATCCAGTTTGACCATCACTACATCTGATGAGATGGAACTTTACAGTTTGGCTATATATTATTGGATTGGGATCTTCCCCATTTTCATTTCAATCAGTAGCGCTGTATTATGACTGGGAAGCATCCATTTTTCATCCCCTCCCCATTTCCTCCCCACTGTGCACCTTGACTTTTGGTACCTTAGTCCTTACGTTTAGTCTAAACTAATAATCCCCACATAATGTGACCTTTCCTTTTATGAAGGTTGCCTCAATGCCTGATGGTTTAACTTGGCCTCCTGTAGCAGAAATAACAGAATAACAGAGTCGGAAGGTATGTTGGAGGTCTTCTAATCCAACTCCCTGCTCAAGCAGGAGACCCTATACCACTTCATATAAATAGTTGTCCAATCTCTTCTTAAAAACCTCCAGTGTTGGAGCATTCACAACCTCTGGAGGCAAACTGTTCCACTGGTTGATTGTTCTTAAGTGTCAGGAAATTTCTCCTACATCTGTTCCATTTTCCATTATTGTTTTCGAGTGGTGATGATCAGACCTGTATTTGCTGTTCAAATGTGGGATTCAAAATAGATTTATATTGTGCTTGATAATATCAACACTGTTAATTTCAGTCTTCATAATCCTTCACTAGAATCAATCTTTTTCATATTAGTTGTATGCTGGTCAAAATAAGATGTGTCACTATGACACAAAACCTCTTTCCTGTTTGATTACTCAGATGATTACTGTACATGCAAATGTGGTATGTTTTTTGCACCAATGTGAATTAACGTTTTCATCTTGGGTAAATAAAATTGTGTCTGCCCTTGCACTCCGTCAGTCATTTACCTAGTTTGGTGGAAATTCCTATTTGGAGGTTCTTAAACTTCTGCTTTTATTATATTGCATAATTTAATATCATCAGTGAATTTGTCCACTTCTTCTTTACACCAGCAATAGTGTGGTTTTTGAAAATCTTAAAATTATTATTATTTTTATTTTAGATGCAAGAGATGTATAAACTGCAAAAAAAGAGAGAGGGAGGGAGGAACAGCATTAGGTTTAACATACCAAACAATTTGAGGATAGATAATGTTGTACAGGATAAATCAGCCACAGCTGATATCCTTCCTTCTGCTATTCACTTATCACTTTGAAAAACTCTCTGTAATCATCCTTGAATTTTGGTATTTTTCTTTTATATATATATAAAAGAATATAATCTGGAAATGAATATTCTGTTTGCTTTCTTTCTATTTCAGAGATATTAAACACTGTTTCTTAAGCAAATACAGGGTATCCCAGAAGGCATGCTCCATAGACAATTTATTATATAAATGTTTAAATTGGTTACCATTTTCTTCTATATTCTTCCTTACTCATATGAAACCCTAACCTTTAAACATTCTAAATACAGAAACATTTTCATATTTTATACACACACACACACACACACACACACACACACACACGGTGGCTCAGTGGCTAAGACATTGAGCTTGTCGATCAGAAAGGTCGGCAGTTTGGCAGTTCGAATCCCTAGCACTGTGTAATGGAGTGAGCTCCTGCTATTTGTCCCAGCTTCTGACAACCTAGCAACTTGAAAGCATGTAAAATGCAAGGAGAAAAATAGGGACCACCTTTGGTGGGAAGTTAACAGCATTCCGTGCGCCGAGTACATGACCATGGAGATATCTTCAGACAGCGCTGGCTCTTCGGCTTTGAAACCAAGATGAGCACTGCCCCCTAGAGTCGGGAACGACTAGTACATATGTGCAAGGGGAACCTTTATCTTTATCTTATATACAGTATATATTAAAATGTTTCTTTATTTAGAATGTTTAAAGGTTATACACACACACATACAGATATACATACATATGTGGATATACACACCAGGGGTGAAATTCAATTTTTTTTTTTGCTACTGGTTCTGTGGGCATGGCTTCGTGGGCATGGCAGGGGAAGGACACTGCAAAATCTCCATTCCCACCCCACTTCTGGGGGAAGGATATTGCAAAATCTCCATTCCCACCCCACTTCTGGGGGAAGGATATTGCAAAATCTCCATTCCCACCCCACTCTGGGGCCAGCCAGAGGTAGTATTTGCCGGTTCTCCGAACTACTAAAAATTGCCACTACCGGTTCTCCAGAACCTGTCAGAACCTGCTGAATTTCACCCCTGATACACACACAGACATGTATGCATATGTGTATATGCATAGATGTATATATATATATATATATTGACCTTTGGGGTCTGCCTTTTGGTACACCTAGTGTATAAAAAGAGGCCATGAAGCCCTAATACACACCTTCATTCTCCCATCAATAGAAATTTCTTCTTTATTTTTGGTTAGTTGTGTATTATTATTATTCTTAAAAAAAAAAGGCAGGAGCAACTCAGTCACTAACACAATGAAGGCTTTTAGGGAAAAAAAACCCCGCTAGGTTGTGAGTAGCAAAAGTTAAAAGTTGTTGCTACGGTTGGTAGCCCTGCAGGTCTGTGGGATTCTGACTCCTTTGAGAAAATACAGCCCTCCAGACCTGACATCTTCCTGTCAGTGTTGAGCAACCATGGATGTGATTATCAAGCACCTTGATCCTCGCTTTCCACTTCAGAGTCCGGAAGCTATTACTCCATTCTCAAGAGCTTTGAAGAGCTTCGTTGCTCTTCTGCTATAGGGATCTCTCTCTAACAGCCATTCTGTGCCCTGTTGCTCTGAAGTAGGACACTCTGTACTAAGATTAAGGTAAACAAATTCTTTCCTTGGGCAGCGTTGCTTGACGTGAGACCCTAATGGTGCCTTAGCACTATATATCTATTTCTTTCCTTGCCATCTCTCTGGGAAACGTTTGGTCATCAGCAGAGGCACTCTGTCGGGGAGCGTCTTTTGGAAATAACCAGACCGAAAACGAGTTCCAATAAAATGCTGTCTATTGACATTCCCCCCACCCCTCTAGTCTCGCATCCAACTTATTATATTCAGAATAAAAATCCATTCGACACGGTCCCTATTCTGGTGACCTCTGGAAATGTTGGACCAGCTTTTTCCAATATTCTCAGATATTGTTTAGGATGGTTGAGAAGGATGAGATGGAATGCTCTGCACCTGGAAGACAATGGGTTAGGAAAATTTTTATTTTCCACAACATTATACGTACAAGGCCATCCAATAGGTTGCCTATAGTGGTGGGATTCAGCCAGTTCGCACCTATTCGGGAGAACCGGTTGTTAACTTTCTAAGCAGTTCAGAGAACCGGTTGTTGGAAGAAATCTCATTTTGTTTTTTTCCACTTCACAGGGCTAATCCTGTAAGGAAGGCAGGAAGGAAACACTCTGGTGTTGTTTCTAGCCTAATCTTTATTGCCCTGCTTGCAGAAACTGCATCTCCGGTTAACCCTTATTACATTGTAACAGCTAAGGCGGAGTGCCCATCGACATGAGTGACGTTGAGTTGGCCACACCCACCCAGTCACATGACCACTGAGCCCCACCTACCCAGCTGGTCATTAGGGCAGAGAACTGATTGTTAAATTATTTGAATCCCACTACTGGTTGCCTAATATATGACCATCCATTATTACAATAGGTGAGACCATGAATTATGTCTCCGGATTATCTGGTCATGCTGTCATGGAGGCATCCCAATTCCAAAAGCAGAGATGAAGACATATGGCCACACCCTGTGTACGGGGAAGGCAGAATAAGCACTTACAGGTACAGATACTAATGACCACCATTGAGCACTTAGCAACATTTCTGTTGCTAAGTGAAACATTTGTTAAGTGAATATTGGCCAACTTTACGACCTTTCTTGCCGCAATTGTTAAATGAATCAATACAATGGTTAAGTCAGTAACACGGTGAATCTGTCTTCCCTATTGACTTTGCTTGTCTGAAGCGCGTAAAAGAGGATCACATGGCCCCAGGACATTGCAACCGTCATAACTATGAGTTCAGATGCCAAGCATCTGAATTTTGATCATGTGACCATGGGGATGCCGCAAAGGTAAGTATGAAAAATGGCCATACGTCACTTTTTTCAATGCCATTGTAACTTTGAACGGACACTAAATGAACTTTTGTAAGTTGAGGACCACCTGTACTAATAAGAAAAAAATGTATGTTAGCATGAGTATAGTTTTAGAGGAAAAATAATGCAATCCCAGCTGTTTTTCATGGACTTCCATACGTCAGCTGACAAGCAAATTTGAAAAGTCACATTCCTGCAACAGTCAAGCAAAAGAAAAATAAAGCAGATTGGAAAAATTGGATTCGATTGTCTGATTAGCTGACTGATTGATTACTGGTATTTGACTTGTAGAACATTTCTAATAAATATAGAAATGGAGATAAACTTGGAGGAAAAAAATATTTATGGTGAGTGAAATAACTGCAAATGCAGGACAGTAAGTCAAAGATGAAGGGAATGAAACCTCTGGTGTAAGAGTGAGAAAAATCAGCACATAGCATGTCTTAGTAGCTTCTAATTTAATGCTTCTTTTAAACTGTGCCAGTTTTGAAGGCTGTAGAGTGAACATTAGTGTTTGAAATACATTTATAAAATTTATTACGAAAATTAAAACGTTCCATATATCTCTTAAAACAGTGGTGGTTACATTTCTTTATTAATAATACTCATAAATTCAAGATGGATTAATTGTTATAACAATACACTCAAAAGCCTACATGGAGATGGAATTTGAAACGTAGAAACACTTCATCTTTCCAGTATATGAAAATTAATTAATTTGTATAATATCATGTATAAACAATATTTAACCATGTACCATTTTGGGACTCATTTTTTTTTAAAAAAAAACCATGCTGACAATTATCCACATGGTTTCAAAACCATTACAAGAAGCAAAAGAGAGAATGTTTTAAAAAGTATGCTTTAAATCATATGGGTAATATTATACATATTGAATATTCATTGTGTTATATAATGTTTAATACACAACATTTACTTATTAAATAATTATCGATAATTGATGATGATAATGATGATGATGATAATAATAATAATAACAATAAGAACAATAATAAACCATACTATATGGAACAGCTTATATCCTCCGACGTTATCTTAACAGTTCCTACATCCTTGGTTAGGACTTGAGCTGTTGAGCTACCAACCAGCTCCAAAGGCTGTGAATCTCAACAAAGATTAACATAATATTAATAATAATAATAATATTAATAATAATATATTAAATGCCATCGGAAACATAACAAAATCTCACTGCAGTTGATGCAGCAGCTGACAGAAATCTTAAGAGCAGATATCAAATTGCTTTCCATAACAACGTTCAGTACTTACTATATTTATAACTCGCATTTTCTCAGAGATGCTCAGGAAAGAATGCATTTATATCTTCCAATAACCCTGTTAGGTAGGGAGAGACAGTGACTGATCCAGGTTAAATTCACAGTTGCAAAAGCTTGCTCATCCCAGACCAGCTCATAATCTACTGCACCTCACTGGCTGCTATATGAAAGTGCCTGATGTATTTCACAAAATACTAAAATAAAGAGATGGAGTGCACAGACGTGGTGGTGGGTTTTTCTTTTTCTTTTTTTCCCTTTTCACATCCTGGATCCATTTTCTCCCTCCCGCTGTTCTCTTTGCTTCTCTGCCTCTGCACCCAGTTCTTTCATTTGTCATCATCATTCCCTAGGCTTCCTATTATTTCTGCCTTAAATCAATTTGTGTTAAATAATCACCATTGTCCATGACACAGTCCACTTTATTTCTGTCTCTCTTCAGCTCGTTTGGAAGCAGACTTCGTGGTGCCTTCCTTATAAATGAGGGATATTTAAAGAGCAGTCCAAATCCTTTCAAAAAATGAATGGTTCGATTCTGCAGGCCTCTCATCTGACACCTTCACCTCCGAGGATCAGTCATGATAAACTATAACTTTGTACAGCAAATCTCAGGCTTCTGTTAGAGTAAGCCTCGGAGATTGCCGTGAAAACAGATAGAGCTGAATGCTGTCGACTTAAGGGGCCACCCAGATATAAGGCCATGGAATTAGCATAGGCAAGCTTGCTTTGCAGCCTGCAGGTTTGAGTGCACATAGCCAACAAGAAGGGTGTGTATACAGATTTAGGAGAATAGCCTTTAGCCTTAAGGCGTCATATATTGCTTGCAGGGAAAGGGGGAAGGGGAAGGGGGAAGGGGAAGGGGGGAGGGGAAGAGTGGGAGGAAGGGAAGAGAAGGGGAAGGAAGGGAAGAGAAGGGAAAGGAAAAGAAAGGGAAGGGAAGGGAAGGGAAAGGAAAGGAAGGAAAAGGAAGGAAAGGAAGTTGTTAAAATGTCATCATAGATCTGGCAATAGGAATGTAGCTAAATGAGGGATGGATATATCTGAATAATCAAGAAGCCTCAGACAGGCCATTCTTTTGCACAAGAGTCATTGAAATTAACGTCGTGGTTCCTGATAGTTCTTTTGAACAAGTTAGAAAATGTCTATATATATGAGTCTGGACTAATTATCATTTTAACCCAGAACTGATGACAGCTCTCCCTGAGAGGCAGAAACTCACAGGAAGCCTCATCACCTGTCAGGTATTGGTTCCCACAGTGAAATGGGGTACAGTGCCTTGTAGGAATGTGTCTATGTATTGTTCTGAGTTTCACCAAACTACTCTGGACAGCTCCAGGTTCTGAAATGATACTTTGCCGTTTAGAGATAAAAAAAGATATTAGCTGACCCACAATGAAGGTATCCGTCTTCAAAACCGATCTTTGAACAATCAGGAACCAAACTCATAATTTACAGACTATCCCCAACAGACATTGGGCGCTGCTTCATCTTCCATTTTAACCGTAATGCTTCTTATAAAGTGGAGTTCAAGGCACCTCGTGTCAGCCATTCTGGCTGGAGGATGCCATCAATCATTCGAATTGATTTGAGAGTTGCTCTAATGGATATAATAAGGCACACATTGGCATTGATATATTTACCAGGTCTTCCTCCCACTGTAGAGTTTGTGTTGATGATCTTGAAGATGACAGGAGAATCTTGTTGGCAATAAAAAGAGGCAAGGGGGGGAAAAAGAGAGAGGCATGCAATACAATCTTACTGCGTTGACCCCGAATCTGGCATTCAGGTTGTAAATGCTAAATCAATAAGTTCTTTCAGATATGATCTCAAATCATTCTTTGCAACTCAAGACCTATTCATACTGATCTATTTTTTTCTTCTATATTCCCTCCCTCCCTCCCTCTCTCCCCCCCCACTTGAAACAGAAACAAAAAATCTCTACCCATCCCACTCCACGCCAAACCCTACTTTTTAACCTAATTATATTTGAAATTTTGCTTAGTCTTTGGCTACAACACAGACCTCAGAGTTCGTCCGTTTATATTTCAGGCTGGGGAATGAAGGAAGCCCGAACAGGAATAAGAGGAAAACATTTGAAAATGCTTGATGAATGTAAACCCATACCTGGCAGCGTCTGTGGAGATGTATTGATCTCCACTGTATTTGATATTCAGGCCCTTGAATCAGGATGTGAGTTTGCTAAAAAGGAAGGGGAAAAAGAAAATACAAACAAGCACATTTTACATCATCACGTATTTCCCTGAAACGGTTCCATTTGCTCAGCTGTTGTAGGTCTGATACAGTAAATCTCCATAAAATACATCATTTGACACCAGAACACAAAGCTTATATTTCTTGGCTTTTTGATGTTTTGTACATTAGTAACAGCAAAATAGACTCCCCACCCCCCAGTCTACATTCTACAAATGATTAGATCCTTTTTTGGTTTTACATCTTCTTGTATGTAGTCCGTGCATAAATACTGATATAAAAATATACTGGGTATATCTAATGTTTTTGAGTACCCAACATTTGAGAAACATCATACACAATGCTGACAATCCCAGAAGCATTTATTCAGCCTCAGAGCCCGTAGGAGCATCTCTCTACTCCTCAGATTAACTACCTTAACACTGCCAGTCACCTGTAGGGTTAGTAACACTGGCCCCCTTGCTAGATACGACCCTTTCTATTGTGGTGGTGAGGGGCAAAGCTTCCTCGGGCTTCTGAGACATGATTTCTTTTCTGACATCACACATTCTAACATCAAAACACCAAAAAGGAACTGAACTGCAGCTGCATAGTGGACAGAGTGCCACATCTGCTATACCATAAATACTGCCAAATTTTTGACAAGCTGTCAATCGGTCTTTTATTTCCCTCATTGGGAAGTATCTACTTAGATCAAACAAGGGTAGCTGCAAATCTCTCTCTCTCTCTCTCTCTTGAGGGAGAGAGGGGGAGGCAGGGAGAGGGAAAGGGGGAAAGAGAGAGGGAAAGGAAGAGAGGGAGAAGGAGAGAGGGAGGGAGGGAAAGGGAGAGGAGAGAAAGGGATAGAGAGGGAAAGAGGGAGAGGGAGGGAAGGAAAGGGAGAGGGAGAGAGCATAAATGGAGAAAAACATGAGTTTGTTTCTTAGGAAAAAAAACAAAGTACACCCTGGGGCTCATGGATTCTTTTTTTTTTTTTTGGGTGGAAGAGAAAGGAACATTCCTCATTTTCTTTAAAAAGTAGGTGAATGTTACACCCCGATTTGGGAAACTCTTATGTTAGTAAGTATTAAGGTTGTGCAGTAATAAGATTTCAAATGAGAAAGCACCTGTTGGTGTAGTGGTTAAAGTGCTGGCCTAAAAACCAGGAGACTGTGAGTTCTAGTGCAATATTAGACATGAAACACAGCTGGGTGACTTTGTGCTAGTCCCTCTCTCTTATCCCAACCCATCTTACATGGTTGATGTTGTGAGGAAAATAGGAGGAGGAGGAAGGAGCATTATGTATTGTATGTTTGCTCCCTTGGATAACTCATAAAATAATAAAGATGGGATAAAAATCGAATAAATATTCAAATATGAGAATGCTTGTTGCAGTTATCAGCAGCTCCTTACATCAAAGCTCAGAAAAAGATTCTGCCCCTTTAAGGAATCTCTGGCAGGTTGTCCAATCATACTTTTCCACTTTGAATTTGGATAGTAGTGCAGCCTGGTAAATTAATACTACCTAGAATCTGCAACCATAGATACTCCTACTTAATGATGGCTAAAGCAAATCCCCGAGTAAGCATATGAACCAGAATTCATAACAGCTTGTTACTGATTTGTTACACTAAAAGCATAGTTTAAGTGATAATCTAATCAGGAATGTTCTTAGGCACAGCCAACATGTCGAGTTGCTAAGTGAACATCCGTAATCAACAATTTTGACATATTTCACAAACTGCATGATTTAAATTACTTTAATTAACCAACTAAAAGTTTTGGGTATTAACCTAGAGGAATAAGTATAACAAAGAAATACATTCTACTGGTGAATATAGAGCATATTTTGGTTCTAAATATAATTTATACTGAAATCGGAAAATTGGGTTTTTTTCTTTTACCAACATATGAATAGTTTTTGTTTATAGTATGTTTCTGATATTTCTTTTGCTACTGTCCAGAAAAGACTTTAGATTTCGATTTTAGTAATATGTGCAATTCTATTTATATGTAAACCTTACTGATTTTCAAAGAACATGTATCTGGTAAGAATGCTTAAGAGTATAACCCAACTAAATTTATTTGTTGAATTGAGATGAACCAATTACATTACTTAAATTCTTTGGCAGTCCCAATGTCTCTCCCTATCAATATACATGAAAATTTATAAAGTATTCTGTAAATGTATCATGAGCAATTAATTTTGGTCCATATGTGGAAGGAAGGAAGGAAGGAAGGAAGGAAGGAAGGAAGGAAGGAAGGAAGGAAGGAAGGAAGGAAGGAAGGAAGGAAGGACTACTGACTTTTCTCATTTGATTTTCATTTCTATTGTTTTTTCTGTCTTTCCTCCATCATTCCTTCTGTTGCCTTCCCTTTCCCTCCCTCCTTCCTTCTTTCTTCCCTTTTCCCCAGCCTCCCATTTCTTTCCACTACTATTTGAGCACACAATATTGCAATTCATCAATCATATGAGAAACAGTTATGTGAGTCAGAAGAAGTTGGAAGGAAACTTCAACATGTTCCATTTTTAATAATATCACAAAGATATTTTTGTATCCATTCATTTTAAAAGCCAGGGGAAAGGATGTTAAAATGAGTGATTTGGCTTCTTAAGGAAAGTTAACAAAATGGATAGAATCATATATATTAATCATGCTTTTCTCCTATTCAATAGTACCATCAGAATAGAACTCAATGGTATAAGTCCATGCATCAACTCAGTGAAATGAAGTAATTTTAAGAGCCCCCCCCTCCAAACCCCCCCCCCCCATAAACATTATTAAATCCTGGTTCTAACACAGTAGCTGGGAGGTTTCAGGAGCTGAAATCTATACACCTTAAAGTTGCCAAGTTGGAGAAACACCGATCTAATGCAATAATCATTGTATTATTGAAACAAATATCTCTGTATTATTGATCTTAATCTGCTTAATCTATGGCCCCTCAAATGTCTTGTTCATACTATACGTATCAAACATTGTTCAAAGATGTGATTCATCACTTAATAGTCATACAAAACCTGTGCATCAACCCTTCTTGAAAAGCCCAAAACTAATTAGCTTTAAAGTATGCTTTTCTGAGTAGGCCAGCAAATTGCAAAGATTTTGCCTTCCATCTTTACCTCTTTGATTGTCCTAACAGAATGGAATGGATACTGTGCTGCAGCAGGTAGGAGGAATGTGAATGGCAAATGATAGAACCAATGAGTAATTGTGCCTGGCTGGTGTGTGTGTGTGTTAGACCATTTAATGTTCTGTCCTTTGACCTTTTTGCCTGTTGAAACTTGAAGAACAAATCTTTCAGAGAGATCTTGGTCAACTGAGCTGGAGGTCTTATGTAAGAGTGCCATCTGCTAAATGGTTAATTGGAATGCACTCATTTGTACTATATGTATTCCTTACCATTTTGCTTTTATACCTTTAATGATTTGGGTTGTATTTTAATGGGTTTTAAAAAAATCTATTATGGGTTGTTCTATTATATACCACCCAGAGTTATTATGTCAGGTGGGTGTATATATAAAATGTGATTATTTAATCAATTTCCTAGTGTTTTAGACAGTGGTGGGATTCAAAAAAAAATTTTTTACTACCGGTTCTGTGGACGTGGATTGATGGACGTAGCAGGGGAAGGTCACTGCAAAATCCCCATTTCTTCCCGATCAGCTGGGACTTGGGAGGCAGAGAATAGATGAAGGTGGGGCCAGTCAGAGATGGTATTTACCGGTTCTCCTAACTGCTCAAAATTTCCACTAACGGTTCTCCAGAACTGCTCAGAACTTGCTGACCAGTTCTGATTTTAGGGATTGTGTGATTAAATATATAAAAGACAATGGAACATGATAATTAGAAGACTGGACAAAGAGATTTAATTTCTCTTATAAGTTTCATTCTGTAATATATCAGACTTGCCATGATCTTATCTGTTCCGCCTATTTTGTGGAGTTGAGGTAAAGACAAAAATTGGAGAAGGAGATACCAGCCACGTTTGAAGGAAAAGTGGAATGTAAATGCAACATAAACTTAGATTTTAGCAGTTTAACTCTGATTAAAAAAATGACAGCTTTGCTGCTGAGTTAAGAGCAGCCTCAATTCAAGGCAGGCAGAACAGTCTTAAAATATGAAGCCTTCCTAGTATGGTTTTCTTAGCATTACAAAAAAAGTAAAGCATTCACATTTGCATAACATTTGCTTATCCTCATATATAGGAATGGCTATGCATTTAGTGCAAAAACTTTACACATTGATCCAGCACATCTCCTTATGACATGGAAGCCAATAATGTCCATGCTAGGCAGGTGCTGTAGAAGCTAATGATGAAATAATCTTTCATCTTTGAACTCACAGCTGGATTTGGAATGGGCATCCTTTCCAACCAAAGATTGCCTTCATATACTAGGACAAACAGGCCAGGGGTGGGTTCCGGCAGGCACTACTGCCAGTTCGCTCCAGGGCGTGCTACGCACATGCGCAGTTCAAGAAAAAATGTTCTGTGCGTGCGCAGAAGCGAAAAACAAGATGGTGGTGACTATGGTGCCACCCGGAGAACCAGTTCAGAGGCGTGGCAGGCCTGGGTCGCTGCGGGTTCCAGCGATTCAGGCCGCCAAACCACGACTGGTTTGGCTGAACTGGTCCGAACCTGTAGAAACTCACCAGTGAAACAGACGCCCTACTGTTGATTGAAGTTTTGGTTAAGCGAATAGAGATTATCCTAGAGGTGCTTTTTCAGGAGCAATTGGTCTTTCCTGGGGGTTTATTTTTTGAAGACATTTCGCTTCTTAACCAAGAAGCTTCTTCAGCTCTGATTGGATGGTGAGGAATGGAAGGATTTATATTCCTTGCATACAGCTGGTCATTTGCATCCTTTTAGAGAGTCATTGAGGCCACCTGGAGGTTTACCTCTGTCCTCAGGGTCACCTGAGTAGTGCAAACGGGTGTGGAGCCTTCTTGGCTACAGGATGTTTTCTGCCCTGTGTCCCTGAAGGATGAGAAGCGAAAGGACTTCAAAGGGGAAAAAATGCAGTTGCCTCCTGAAAAAGCACCTGTGGGACAACAATGACATGGATGACTGAGAAATTCCATAGGCCTTGAGTAGAGATTACCGTTCCTATTTCCCTTGCCTGAGGTCGCTCCACATAACCATAGAATAATTTAACCTAACAATACTTGACATTGTTAAAATGTAGAAGGGTGTGGCGTGGCAGTAGACAGAGTGGAAACTGTGCATGGAAGGAAGAACATTATCTTTCAAGTCCAAATTGAACCCCATTTTTTTTCTCAAGAAAACTATGCCCCCGCCCCCCCGAGTTGTCATTGGCATTTTATTTGCATCCATCTTGCTTTCTTTGATTATCAGATTTTCCTTCCCTCTTGGTAGGGGTGAGCAGAGACCTGTTATAGAAAATGGACTTGGAGGGAAGATAATATCTCCTTCTCCAATTGCCATGATTCTTGTCTTGAACAGACCCCGATAGTAAACAAAATAGAAGGAGGAAGGAGATCCTCAGTCATCTAAGTCGTGGTTGTTCCAAAGGTGTTTTTCCAAAAGGCAACTGGGCTTTCTTGGTTTTTTCCCTTGAAATCATTTCTCATCTAAGACGATTTTTCAGTTCTAACTGAATAGTGGGGAATGGAAGGTTTTATATTCTTTGCAGTCATCTGGTTCTTGAGACCTTTTAGCAACCCCAGGCCTGCCACACCCTCGAACTGATTCCCTGAGCGGTGGCGAAGGCGCTGCCATCTTGTTTTTCAGTTCTGCGCATGTGCAGAACAATTTAAATTGTACCGTGCATGCGCACATGTGCTCATCAAGCATGCGTGCATGCAACACGCACATGAGCAAGCCGGCAATAGTGCCTGTCAGAACCTACCCGTGATTTGCAGTCTGATTCAAGTGACTCGGAGAATACAGGTAAATCCCCAAGTGGCCTCAAGGACTCTCAAAGAGCTAATGCCCAGACGACTACAAAGAATATAAATCCTTCCGTTCCCCACCATTCAGTTAGAACTGAGGAAGCTTCTTGCATGAGAAGTGAAATGTTTTCAAAGGGGAAAAAAAGGCCAAGGTAGTCTAGAAGGAAGGAGATTGCCAGAGTGAGGGGTTGAGAAGCAATACTGCAAGAAGGGAAGAAAACATAAGTTGCATTGAGCAAGAGAAGCAATATCCTCACTGTGATCCCACAACATCATGGGTCCAAACCAAGTCATGTCACAGCTTAGAACAATGTTCAACCTGGCTGGCCTTATTTATAGAAGCTCCCAGACATAAGCGAAGAATGTTTGCATAACGTGAAATGGATTAAACCTAAGCGGTACATTTAAAACCATTCCTAAAAAAGCTTTTCTTTCATTAGCATAATTTGACAACCCTTCATATGGTTTGGAAGTACATGTCAAAAATTACTTTACAAAAGCAATACACTATAAATGTGATTGTGGTTGTATGAGTGCGTGCTTACGTTATAGTGCTTTGTTTCCCTAGCACATAAAAGAGACTATCATTTTGAAATCATATCATCAATTGTTTGCCACCAGAGCTGCTTTGGAGTAAAATCTTTTAACTTATTACTACATGCTAAAAAAAAAATAGCATTATGCTAGGATGTTCAGTCATGCTGTGATCATGGAGATATTTAAAGGAATGCATTTCCCTGGAACAGCAGACTTAAGTTCCTTTGATCTCCTGATTTTTTCATACAATGTATAACACGGTGTTTGTATTTTGAAAACTTAATTTGAATTTCATTTCATACGGGGCTCAGCTCTTTTGTGTTCTTTCGGCGCAATATGGAAGGGGGCGCGTGAGTCATCCAAGGGAGACAGAGAACAAATATAAATTTGTTTTGGCTCATGAAGCAAGTTGGACCTTTTTACCACACCCACATCAATCTTCATTCCCAGACAATTGTGGAAGGGGACTGGACTGAATGATCAAAAAGGGGTGAAGGAGGAAGTCATCTTTTGACAAGTGATTTGTGAGAATGAAGTCAAGGCAATTTTGACAGCAGTTTTCTTCTCCTTCTGGAATAACGCTAAGATGTCCAGGGCGCTGGACTGGCTTCTTCAGATATAACTGGACGCATCAATAAAAAGTCCAACCATACAATCAGTTTGATAAAATGAAAGAGTCTGAATAAAGGTGCTTTGATCATTGGGCACCTTTTATCTTGTCCTGCATCTTCTCAGAGCATCTCCTTTACTTTAAAGATCTTTTTTTTAGCATAGGATGCTAGGGATGCTTCTTAATTTTCTCACACTGTTTCAGGAGACTCAAGTACAGGAGTAACAAAATCCAATTAACTGGATGGGTTCAGAAACAGAGCATCCAGAAAGATTTCCCTTGTGACCAGGAGAACATGCTGTATATATTTTGAGGTCCCAGCAAACTGATTTGTTATCATCACTAGGGAGAAACAAGGAAGAGATAAAAGGAACATTATTCTAGATTCTGTGCTGTCAGGGTGATGTACTTGATTGATAGGATTATGGAAACATGGAGTAGTTTTATTGCCTATTTATCTGGAAGAACTTCCATTTCCTTTCCCTACCTCTTTAAGCCTTCTATCCCTTCCTGGAAAAAAAATGTTGAAAAAGGGATCCTGAACAAAGGATTTGCCTCAAAACAATCAGCATTGAGGCAAAATTCAGAATATCATATCTGGAGATTTGGGATGCGGCAACTATTATTATTTATTATGATGATTTTGGAAACAATAGACTCCACAGACCTTGTTCTCCTACATCCAGAGATCTGTCTCACAAATGGTATTATGAATAAAATAAAATCAATACAAAAAGAACTATAATAGATAGTGGTGTTGGTAGTCATGATGATGATGACATAATTGAATAATTATGGAAGAACACCCAAGCACTGCATTTCTATCAGTCTCTTCACTTATCTGTATACCCCATGGTGGCACTTTGATTTAGGCTCAGTGTGAGTCTAGCTACTGTGTCTTATTAAACAGACCATGCTTAAAGCGAATCATTACGCTATGCAAACTCTGAATTCTGCCCTATTACAACCATCCCATATAGGGAGGAGGAGGTGATGGTGGCGGCAATTCAGGTTCTTTTGGAGATCATACCCACACTGAGATGCATGAGGAAAGGGCCCAATGTCTCTGTTAGTCTTTATCCACACACTTTCTCTCCATTCAGGTTTCCCTATCAGTTCATAAATAATGAATAAGAAAAAATAATATACAATGTGTGTGTGTGTAGGTTTGTGTGTGTTTGCATGCACATTCACTCTCTTACATACGCGCTATATGTAGATGATATAGATGACGTACGGTATATGATGTACAGCAGCGGTTACCAACCGGTGGTCTGTGGACCACTAATCTGTGAGAAAATTTTGGTGGTCCGCAGAAAAAATATTTGCATTTTTATATTGTACTAAATACTATTTATCTTTTCAAAAAATCATACAGTAGTCTGCGGTTTTTAAAATTATGAATTTAGTGGTCCTTGAGGTTAAAAGATTGGTGATGTAACAGTATATGTAGATGATAGATAGATGATAGATAGATAGATAGATAGATAGATAGATAGATAGATAGATAGAAACATAGAAACATAAAGATATAGATAGATAGAAACATAGAAAGATAGATAGATAGATAGATAGAAACATAGAGATTAGATAGATAGATAGATAGATGATAGATAGATAGATAGATAGATAGATAGATAGATAGATAGAAAGATATATATATATAGAGAGAGAGAGAGAGGGAGAGAGAGAGAGAGAGAAACATAAAGATATAGATTGATAGATGATAGATAGATAGATAGATAGATAGATAGAAACATAGAAACAGATAGAAACATAGAAAGATATAGAGATAGATAGATAGATAGATAGATAGATAGATAGATAGATAGATAGATAGATGTGTGTGAGTGTGTGTGTGTGTCGGTCTGTCTGTCTCTCCGTCCATCCGTCCTTGGTGCTTTCTGAGCTTGGTTGATTTTTTGCAGAGGTTTCATTACTCAAAGTAAGTAACATCATCAGAGCAATGATGAGGTTACCTAGTTTGGGTAATGAAATACCTGCAAGAGAAGAACTGAGCTCAGAGAGCATCAAGGACCCCTCATTTCAACCCCAAACTACAAATATTCTCCTTTATTGCTATGCGTATGTGTATTCACACACACAAACAACCCCCCCCCCCCCCACACACACACATATACTGCAGCTGCTGGTTGAGAAGACCCAGCCTCCACCTCCAATCGCTTTGCCTTGCTGAGCTGAGCTCAGGCTCACAACTTAGCCAGATAGCCTTGCCTATGGCCACTGCGCTCCTCCCCAAAAGGAAGGACTCTTCAACGGGATGATGTTTAGCTGACCCTCCCTTGGGCGGCTCCCTCTCTGCTCTGCCCAGCTCAGCTCTCTTTAAGGGAGCGGTTTTAAGGCAATCAGCTCTCATATCCTTGCCCACAAAAGCTGCATTGAAGCGATGACAACCCAGCAGTATGGATTTCCGATGCCTTGGCATATGCTAGAAAAGGAGACAGGCAGCACTCAGGACAGTTTAGGTTGTTAATAGAGACCTCATTCACCCTTGCGGCTTGCCTGCAACAGTTTTGCCTTTCTTTAGTAAGAGGATTGGGAGAAGTAAATAAACTGCAACAAGGAACGGCAATAGGGTAACTGTATTCCCTGCTAATACTGTGATTGGGAGCCCTTTACAGCATTAAGAGCAGAGACAGTTAACTGCCTTGTTGTTTTGGGAGGGGAGGGAGGGAGGTGTATAGTCAATATAACCTTTCTTTTCGTGTTGCCTGTTTTTTAATCAACGACCTGCACCCCTTTCTGCAAAGCAGCAGTTTTAATCCAAGTGACAATATTTTGCAGGGCAGCTTCAATTGAAAATATGCATTGAAAAAAACAAGTCATATTTTCCTCCTATGCGACTATGCTCGGTCGTCCAGGCAGGATCCTGGAAATGAGTTCGGAAAACCCTATTTAAGGAGACCGAAAGGGAGAGTGTCATCAGGGGAATGAAAACCATCAGGAAATGTTGCAAAACAAAAGCTGGGTATGACATGAGGTTGAACCACTTGTGGTTTTTTTTCTTCTCTCCCTAGAAAGATGACACTGGAAAGAGCCTTGCAATTACAAGATAACCTTCCTGGTATTATTTCTGCCTTCCTCTTCCCTTAGAGGTGAAAAAAAAAAAGTTATTTCTCTGGTTTTGGTAAAACAGTTTCTGATTACCTCTGAACCAGCAAGCTTCGGTTTGCATCTGGCCCTCAAAACAGCATTGCAAAGCACTTTAAAGATAAAGGTTTCCCGCGCACTTACGTGCTAGTCATTCTTGACTCTAGGTGGCGGTGCTCATCTCCGTTACAAAGAACCAGCGCTGTCCGAAGACGTCTCCGTCGTCATGTGGCTGGCATGACTAAACACCGAAGGCGCATGGAACGCTGTTACCTTCCCACCAAAGGTGGTTCCTATTTTTCTACTTGCATTTTTACGTGCTTTCGAACTGCTAGGTTAGCAGAAGTAGGGACCAGTAACAGGAGGGGAGCACTTTAGGGAGCCTCTTTCTAGTTGCCTTTTTAATAGTGTCAAAAACCATATTTGGATTTACATTGGCACTGAGACAATATGTGCAAGAGCCAGAAAGAAGTGCAAGAAGAAAGATGCTGCTATAGAGTCAAATTCCTAACAAAACAATGCTGTATACATGGCACAGAAGTTCGATCTCAGTGGAGCTTTTTTGCAGGTAAGTATATATAATAAGATTGAAATCTAAGGGGCATTGTGGGTGGCTTCCTTCCCCTTTAAAGCTTCAGAATGGAAGTACACATTTAGTCCTCTGCCTTTATTAAAAGTGCCAATCAGAATCCAGAAAAGCGTCCATCATCCGCCTACTAGCTGCCACTCCAATCTTGAGTCACACCCACAGCATTCTTTGAATCTTTTATTTGACTTGAGAAGGAGCCATTCATTCATTTCCACACAAAAATGCATGTAGCCTTTGCCATGCCAGGATATTAAGGCTGCACGCATTTAAGGACATTATATATGGATTGAATATCAACCTCAGAAAACATGGTGTGATTATTATGTAATTGATGCCAACTGCGAGAGGTCCCAATTTTATGTTTGTTCCTCTTAGAGTCACCCAAATCCCATTGAGTTCAGTAGAACACACCGACTGGATATTTTTACTTAGAACATAGAATAAAAGAGTTGAAGGGGACCCTGAAGGTCTTTTAGTCCAACCCACTACTCAAGCAGGAGACCCTATACAATTTCAGACAAATGGTTGTCCAGTCTATTTTTGAAAGCCTCCAGTGATGAAGTACACACAACTTCTGAATGCAAACTATTCCATTGGTTGATTGCTCTCACCATTAGGAATTTTCTACTTAGTTCTAGGTTGCTTCTCTCCTTGGTTAGTTTCCATAAATTGTTTCTCGCTTTGTCTTTTGATGATTTGGCAAAATAGGTTGACTCCCTCATCTTTTGTAGGAGGCCCTCAAATATTGTGCTCAGAATAAAATGTCTTGGAATGGCTCTGCTAATTTCAAAGGTGAAAGGTCCACATGTGAAGGTCCAATTAAGCTGCCCAGAGTCATTGACTGAGATGACAACTACAGAAATTGAAAAAACAAACCAACCAAGAAACAAACAAAGCTGGTGAGGTGAGCTGAGAGTGGCTGGCCCAAAGTTATCCAGCTGTTTTCATGGCGTATGCAAGACTTGAACTTACGGTCTCCTACTTTCTAGCCTGGTGCATTAATCATTAGACTAGACCAGACCAGCTTTATGGATACAGGTCTTCGGGTCCTAATCCTTCACTGCCACACCAGCTTATACTATATCTGATACAATTCAGTGTGAAACTTTTTCAACAGAGATGTCCACCAGATGTGGTTAAAGAAGTCAGAACAGTGGCCACAATGCTGCTATCAAAGTTCTACCTGTTCCTTAGATGCCCTGCACCATCGTCACACGCCCTACAGACTCTCCTGTGAAGGACAAAGTTAGTCTGTCTATTTGATAAGGGGATCAAAATGGTTCCTACCTTTCTTATAGAGACAACAATTTCAACAGACTTACTTCTCATTCAGGCAGCACCTTTTTTCCTTCGATGTCCACCTCCCTTCCAGCAGCCCACTAGATGGTTCGGATGGCTGGTGCTCTTGTCTGCTTCATGGAAAACCTGGATTGGCTAAAAGTTCAGAGGTCATCCCAGCATCCGCCATTTGTAAATAACCAAGACTGAAACCAACTCTTTCCCTGTGGTTTCATCAGCTTTTACCATTTCTTTTGCCATCACCTTTGCAACTGTTGATGTTTTTTTTTAAAGGCTTTGGCGTCTGCACCTTGTACGACTGAAGGCAGCTTTCCTGTTTTGAAAATGTTTTTTTTCAGTTTGCTGTCTTCCATTCTTCCCTCTTGAATGTCACTATTCTCCAGCAGGTTGCTACCTAAACCCCAAGAGACATCCGTGGTCCTTGATGAAGACAGAAAAGAAGCTTTTGTTCATTGCACAGTTGATACAGTTCCTTTCTACAACTGGAAATCCTCCCAGTCAGATCCATCACCCATTTTAAAGAGTGCATCAGAAAACCTGCAGGATTAAGAAGTCACCATTTCAAGAGGGGAGAAAGGAAAGTGCCTGTTTTTGGCTTGTCACTGATTCTTTTGTTTCTGTCTCACCGACTCTTCTCTTTTGTGCCAATGGACTGGAGTTTCGCCTTTTGGTTTAATGAACTAATTAGCTTCATTAGCTGCTGACCTGTCACAATTTTATTTCTAAAAGGATCTGAAATCAAAGTACTTCCTCTTAAAACCTTAACATATCTCAATGGCCAGGTTTTTTTTTTCTTATTGGGGGTGGGGGAAAACAACCTCTTCACTTTTTTACATTAGTTGGCAGCTGCAATGTGACAACCTTAAAAGTAGCACAATTCTCACATTACATTTGATAAGGCGGAGAAGATAAATCACAGGGGTTGTAGAGAAGCACCCCTTAGTTCCAACGCCAATCTCAAAATAGATCTAATAGAGCCTCACTTTTTAATTAAAGAATGCAACTTCAAGAAATGTGTAGCAAAATGATAAAGGGCCAGGTTTAAAGAATGTTGAATTGGAGTATTTTTTTAAACCCATAATTTCTCTATGTATTTTATTTGTATACCACCTAGAGTCGTGCAAGTATGATGGACCATATAGAAATTTCATAAATAAATAAAATAAATGCAAATGCAAAGAGTAAGCAATCTGAAATAAAGAAACTACTGACTTTATGCGTGATGCTAAGCCACAACTGCTTTAAATTGTGGCTTGTTGCCCAAATACGTGCAACAGATACCTCTAAGCCAGGGGTGTCCAAACTTGGGAACTTTAAGCCGGCTGGGGAATTCTGGGAGTTGAAGTCCACAAGTCTTAAAGTTCCCAAGTTTGGATACCTCTGCTCTAAACTATAAACATTGTTTTACATGCCACAATGAATGACAACACATCCCAGTAAGCCATTGCTCTTCTTCATGATGATTTGTTGAGTTCACCTATAGTTATTGTTTGGATTCATACCTTACACTAAGTCATCCATCATGCTTAGATTTGCCTAACACACTAAGCAAAAATCAAGCAAACCACACTGGTTTAACATCATGTGTAATTCAACAAATTTGGTGAACTGGTAGTTGCACAGAGTTCCCCTCAAGGCTTCCTGCCAAAGCTCTTGTATCAGAGAACAAATCTGGAGAGATGGAACTGTTTTGAATTAGACTGTGTCATGAGCCGAGTTGGCACCAACTGGGCACTGCTGTATCATATAGAAGCAAAATAAGAAAGCCAATGAAATTGAGATATCAAGGTATATGGAGGGAGCAAGCTAGATATCCTAAATTAAAAGGATTTGGCTCTTGCTCAACTTCACAGCTACAGCCCACCTTTCATACCCCACCACCACTACCATTGGGTGGAAAAGATAAAACTGGCCTCCTGGGCACTGCAGACAATTGCCTTCTGCTCATGGAGCTCAGCTGATTGTTAACATCTCCTAAATAACCAAGGTCCTCACTACTCCGCACATGTTAAGACATGGGAAAACATTGCCTGAACAAATCTATTAATATATTCCCCTGTCAAAGAAAATTAACATTTACTAAATAATAGGAAGAGATGACATAAATAAAATAGCAATGCAACCTACTGTGGAGTGGTAACTCTTCAGTGACTTGGAACAATTAATGAAGTTTCAGATATACTGAAGATTTCAACACAAGGTGGAAAGAGCTCCCACAGGAAGACAGTGTATAAAATTATAAATAAGTAGTATTGATTTTCCAAGAAACATTTGGATATCTTGTGGGCCCTTTTAAACACTGTCTCATGAAGTTGACAAGAGGACAGACAGAACATCACAACCAGTGGTGGATTGCTAACTGGTTTACTATCTGTTTGCTCATGCTTGCGCATGCATGCACATGTGAACAACACTTCTGTGCATGTGCAGAAGCTTCTGCGCATGCACAGAAGTGTCCAGGAGGGTCCAGGCCACCATCACGACCGGTTCGGCCAAACCGGGAGCTACCCACCTCTGATCACAGCCCATTCAAAGGAGATATGGGTTGCATCCCAAAGTTCCATTATAAGGGGCCAGAATCTATGTCTTTTCAGATGTTACCAAACCACAATTCTCAGCAGCCTTCACTGTTGGCCAGCTGGCTGGAGCTTCTTTGTAGGTCCATAAATTCCTTTTAATTGGGAGTAATCTTTCTAGATGAAGGTCTAGAAAGATCTAGAAATAGATAGAGATCTATTCCTCAAGTTACAAGTAACTTGTCTTTCAGTGTGTAGTTGATAGTCTCCCTATATGCTCTTATCCCATCTCTCTTCCTCCCTCCATCTCTCTCCCCTCTCTTCCTCTCTCCCCCCTCTCCTTCTCTCCCCATCTCCCTCCCTCTCGTCCTCCCACTTGCCTTCTCTGCATCAGTGGTGGGATTCAAATAATTTAACAACCGGTTCTCTGTCCTAATGACCAGATGGGTAGGCGGGGCTTGGTGGTCATATGACTGTGTGGGCATGGCCAACTCAACATCACTCAGGTCAATGGGTGCTTTGCCTTAGCTGTTACAATGTAGTAAGGGTTAACCGGAGAGGCAGTTTCTGTAAGCAGGGCAATAAAGATTAAGTTAGAGACAACACCAGAATGTTTTCTTCGTGCCTTCTTTACAGGATTAGCACTGTAAAGTGGAAAAAACCAAAAGAAGATTTCTTCCAGCAACCGGTTCTCCAAACCTCTTAGAAAGTTAAGAACCGGTTCTCCCGAATAGGTGCGAACTGGCTGAATCCCACCACTGCTCTGCATGTATATGTATCTATGTATGCATATTCAGCTCAACTCAGCAAACATACTTAATGCTCTTCCATCCCATTTTTCCTACAACAATGACATTGTGAAGTAGACTGGCTGTGAGCGAGTGAGTGGCCTAAAGTCAATCAGAGGCTTTCATGCCTAAGGGAAGTCTAGAACTCACAGTCTCCTGGTTTCTAATCCAGCAGCTTGACTGAGACACCAAACTGGCTCTATTATCTTATCCCACATATCATTTAGCCCCCAAGGAAAAACTTTAGGAGGAAAGCAGAGTTAGGAGTGCAGCTAGAAGAATGCAGAGCAAGTGAAAAGATGTGTAATAAAACATAGTACCCATAATAATACTCTTTGTCATGTGATAATAAAGTAGACTACCCAAAATATTACTAAAATATCTTGAGAACGAAATAATGAAACAGAAACTGGTTTTAGCATAACATCATAAATGAACAGGAGTACTCACCCATGAATGACTCCTCTGCTGATCCCTGCTGATGTGGTAACCAGATCCTTGCCATTGTGACAATGCCTAAATTATCCTTGTGTCAGAAGGAAACCATCAGGAACAAACTTCTATTTAGAACAACGCTTATCAATAAAGGAACCTCTTAGCCGATGTCTGTCTTGTGTTTCAAGGGTGGCTTATTCTTATTGGTTCACCCTGCTTTTCTGAAACAGCAATCCTGTTTATGGCATCATAGCAGTAGGTTTAAAAAAAGAGATGGGTGGCAAGTAAATTTAAATAAGCAAATAATAAAGAAGCAAAGAAATTAAAAATTCCAACACAGAAGGATCATCATACCAGTAACAAGTTTGAAAGAAATTGGAAATACTTGACAGAAACATTAGCTGTTGCCTACTTATTTATTTATTTTATTTTTGGAAGAGAGAGGAATACGTAGGTACAAAACTAGAATGAGTCTCTTTTTACTACTATTTGCCTTTGGGATGTTATTGGGCATAAAGCAGAAGCATTGGCCGGCTGATGGTTCCCTGCAAACTCCATAGCTTGTCACTGTCCCTACTTGTACAGTATTTAGTATTTATTCATTTACTCCCCACCTTTATTATTTTTACAAATAACTCCATGCAGTGAACGTACACCTTCTCTCCTCCGATTTTCTTCACAACAATAAACCTGTGACTGGGCTGAGAGTGACTGGCCAAAAGTCACTCAGATGATTTTCATGGATAAGGTGGGACTAGAACTTACTGTCTCCCAGTTTCTAGCCTGGTGCCTTAACCACTAGACCAAATTGGCTGAGTCTTGATGTCTGCAATTGGAGAAGCTGTGATAAATCATGGCTATATTTTCAAGGGGAATTAGAGGTCTTGAGAGATTGTTTCTTTGTTTGCCTATCTCCAATCCATGACTCTTAGCCACAGAATAAAAACAATATAACAAAATAATAAATAGCAGCTTGGTAATGGCTTCAATACAAACTATGGACAGTAAGGCTACTGAAAATTTCTCTCTAATATATCTGCATCACTGTACATCTCAATGCATTTCAGCCCTGTAATTTTTAAGATTATACCTATACAGGCACAGTGGATTAGATCCATAAATAAACCCCAGGTATTTGAGGGTCTTCCAGATATGTACATTTCTGAGAATATTTATTTAGACCCAAAGCATTCACTTAGGCTTACTATCAATTGTGAGCAATCTTGTAGGTCTTTCTTCCACCGTATTCAACAGAGTGGGCTCCTGGGTAGGTAAGCAATTTACATTGATAGAATAAAAGTGTTTCATTTGTTTGCTTGTTCTATTTACGTTATAAACATATATTCTAAAGTCCCTCTTTCTGTGCTCTTGCTTCCATTGCGTTTCCCAAGACAAGACCATTATAATTTTCAACCAAACAACATTGTCCCTAAAACTGAGATACCTGATGCAGGTCACACCCAAATTCAGCAGGATGTGCATCTTAAACCACCCTCCCTTTCTACAAATCAGTAGAGGCACAACTGATTGGTGGACAGAGAGGAAAAATAAAAGGCAAAGTATGTGCAGGGAATGAAGGAGACAGTGCTGAGAGGCAGGATCTGAAGGGAAGAAACTGGGAACCGAAGAGGGTTCTTCGATCCCCAGAAGGATCTTGCCTAGAGCTCCATCAACTCTGGCAACATCTCTGAAGCAGGACACTTCCTACCTGGTGTTGCAACAGACAACAGCTGCTTCTCTCATTGGGGGACAATCAAGCATCTAGGTAGCTGTTGCCTCAGGCTGCATTCAGTTTTGTAAATAATGTTTCCCAATCTGCCTCAGTAAAATAAACCAGTAATATATTGGTGCATGTGTAGAAATCATAGTTGGTTACTATCTTCAAAGCGCTCCATGGCATGGGACCTAGTTACCTGCGGGACCGCATCTCACCTCATACATCTCTATGACCTATCCGCTCTCACAGGGAGGGACTCCTCCAGGTGCCATCCGCCAAGCAGTGCCAGCGGGTGACGCCTAGGAGTAAAGCCTTCTCTGTGATGGGCCCAACCCTCTGGAATGACCTCCCTCCCGATATTAGAACTACTAATGACCTCCACTCCTTCCGACAGAAGCTCAAGACTCACCTGTTTCGACTAGCTGGCTTAGCCGATTGACAGTTCCCTCTTCCACCTCCTGGCAAACATTTTATTGGGGAATTTTTTAAGGGAATTTTAATTGTATTTGTATTTTAACTAAGAATTGTACAGTATATTTTTTACCTCCTCCGTCTACGTCTACGTCTACGTCTACGTCTATGTCTATGTCTATGTATTTGTATATGTTTTTTAACATGACTGTACACCGCCCCGAGTCTTGCCTAGGAAAGGGTGCGGTCTAGAAATAAAAGTTGTTGTTGTTATTATTATTATTATTATTATTATTATTATTATTATTATTATTATTATTATTATTATCATTATCATTCTTTACAATTGACTGCTACGCTATAGTATATAGTAGTACTACAGTAGCAAACCATGACCAAGTGAACAGTGTATTGATCAGTCTGCTAGCCAACTTCTACATAGGTTTGGTGGTATCTCACCATACATTGTCTCTGTACTTCCTTCTTAAGGATTGTATTTTTAACATAGGTTTGGACTACATCGCACTTATACAGAATTCTCTTGTTTCCATAGGAGGAAAGATGTCCAAACGATGGTTATTTGACAATCCCATTTTATCCCATAGAGTAATAGATGGGATTTATGGAATGCAGGGATTGAAAAATTAAAGAAAATATTGAAAAATATTGAAGGATAAAATCCACGTAGCAAGTAAACTCTACTGGTTTGGTAGGCATTTCCCAGGAATCTCAAGCAAGGCATAAGTGAGAGGGAGGCTATATTGAACAGCAACTTCTGTTAACATTGGTTATGATCATGGTAATTACAGGTTTTTTTTTTAATCTTTATGATTCTTCACCATGGCTTATGTGACTTGTACATGAGTTGCAAGACTGTTGTAAAGATTATATAATTTGAGGGCTTCAAAGCCTTAAAAAAATAGCTTTAATAGGCCAATCCCTGAGACTAGGCTTCAGCATGATTCCTAAAGCTTGGAAGAATAAACCTCTGGTCCTGGTAAGCCACTCAGAAGAGATCCTGGGACATGTATATTTGCCTTCATTCAGCATAGCTTTAATACCTTGATAGCAACTAGCAGTCCTTAAGTTGAATATGACTATTGAACTACTTGCCTGCCTTTTTTTTGGTTCCCAATCCCCCCAGATGTTGTCTGTCTGTCTGCCTGCCTGCCTTCCTGCCCATAGTCCAATAATGTGACTAAATATAGGATCAATAAATAGAATAACTAGATTTGGCTTAAACAAGAATAATGGATAAAGCTGATTTTCCTTTATCTCTTATTTAGAAATACTGATAAGCTTATAAACTGCTGTTGCCATTTAAAGAGCTCCTGCTTGGTTGTTTCCTTCATTTTTTCATTTCATTTATGCTAATTGGTCCCAACTTAATATAAAACCTGATTACTCTTTTAAAAAAAACTCTTAAAAAAAATAACTACCAACAACCAGATTGATCCACCTTGTGTTCCACCTTGTAGCTCTAGCAGGAAGGATGAATTTCTGAAATAACAACCACTGTACCTCTAAATCCCTCTTGGTATTTCTCAGTGTTTGTTTGAAGAACCAGCTGTGATAAATGATACTGTAAACTCGCTTCTCAAAAGATGTACCCGAATATGGATCCCAAGGCAGAAACATATCTATAGTATGTCTTGCTGGTTATGAGAGGTATTCAGCAATTGCTATTTAGCCGTTCATTCAATTCATTAATTTGCTGAAAATGGGAAAAGTTACAACTAAAGCACAACTAATCATATCCAAAACAGCCTATTTTCAAATGAAATTTTTCCCAAACTATGCCCTCCCTCTAAACTTTCTAAAAGCAATTGTCAAGGATATGGTGCAAAGCATGATCCTTTATCCAACATGCAGGTCTGAAAGCAGAGATTTGTCAGAAAGGAGAACAGAGACCTTGGTATTTGCAAATCTGGAGTGCTGGCACCAAGAAGGGTGCTCATAGGAGGTGCTAAAAAAAATCAAGATGGCAGACTCAACTGTGTAATTGAGGCCCCACCCATTTCCTACATGTGTCTTATGCAGAGGGGGGTTGCCCATTTTTTTACTACCGGTTCGGGCGCATGTGACGATTCTGCGCATGCACAGAAGTGTCCAGGCGGGTGGGCGGAGCCTCCTGCTGCCACTACTACTGGTTCGGCCAATCTGTGCCAAACCGGCAGCAACCCACCTCTGGCCTTATGTGAATATATATAAAAAAGAGCAGGATTTCAACTATGCAGTCATGACTACTGGTTTTTTTTAAATTCTCTTTGTCCCCCTCCTCCAGACTCCGTTCAGCCAAAACAGGCACACATGTTACCTAGCGGCCCTCTCCTCCTCTGTAGCATGAGGTAAAATTCTACTATTTAATTAGTGCAGGTATTTCAAAAGATTACAGATATTAATGTATGCAGGACACAGGCAAAATCCATGCCTATTTTCTAATGGACCATCAGCTAACTTCAACACTCACTGAAAGGAAGAATCCAGAAATACAGTGCCAAACCAAACCACACAATGGAGAGACAAAAAGAAACTTCTGCTTTGTTGTCATTTTGTGAGTAAAATTGCACTTTTGTAGGACAATGGATAAACATAAGACCAGATCTACAACTGGTCTAACAATTTGAGAAATTTAGCAATTGCTAGCTTGAACTTTCTAGCTTCTGTCTATTCCTGGTGTTGCATGACTCTGAAACAGTCTAGCTTCAGAGGCTGGTGAACGTGGCAGGAAAATTTTGACCATCCCATGGTCTCTAAGTTACACTCTCAAGAACTATCAGATTGAAAACTCAAAAGAAAGAAAAATAAACACAGGGAGAGTAACACTTGTTGGATTTACTATAGTGAATGCTATGTATTATGGCTACTTGCACACTCGGCCAGATGTTTGGACTGGATTTGATATTTTAATCCACCTATCGAGTCCTTCCCATGGACCTGGGATAGGCAGATGTTGTTGTTTAATAATATTAAAGGTATCATCGCTATAAGTTGTTACAATTAAATCTGCCTTTTGTAATCGATTGATGGTGATTTTGTCAATGCCGATGGTGTTCAGCGGATGTTTCCAGATGTTTTGGAATTGTTATCGTTATTATCATCATCTTCATTCTACTTCCTCTTATCTGCTCTCGTGGATTTTATTTGATCAGAGGGGAGTAGTGTTTGTTTGTTTTTAATTGACTTTAATTATGTTGTATGCCGCCTTGGAAATCAACTGTGGAAAAATGAGTTTTCAATAGGCGAGCAAGCAAGCAAGCAAGCAAACATGTATGCTGCGGCTGCTGCTTTCCAAAGAAAGGGCTGTGATTTATATACCCAGGCGTCTTCGTAACTGATGTGATAAACATGCATTTTGTAATCAGGGATCTGAAGCTGAGTGCAAATCAGCTCTACAATGCCGCCTTTAGTGAGTCTACTGCAGCAGACTGTCAAAATCCTGTTATTTAGGTAAGTGTGGGCCCTGGCTGGAATGATTCAGATCAGACGGAGTTCTATTCTACCTGGAACAATCAAGGCTCCCAGGAGCAAATTTTCTCTTTTAGTGCCTGTTTTTTTTTTTTTGCAATGCTTCTGGGCCAAATGTCTCCTTTGCCAAAATATATGAATAAGTAGAGGATTGTACTGTGTGTGCAGAGACACGGAGAAACGGATCTTTCTCTCATCTTTGAAAGGCTGAAACTTTGTAATAAAACAGCTGCTTTGCCAATGGAAAGGACCTAGCTTTAATTGGCATCCCATTTCCGGGGAGGTCTGGGAAAAAGAAACAACCAGATTTGAGATGCAAAAATGGGAGCAACCCTTAGAGGGCAGCAAAGCTTGGGTTTTCTGAATCTCTTTCCTGCCATCTAGTGGGGCACTAAGGTTGGTGCATCCCCCACATCTGATAGCCCTATAGGCAAACATTTTTTTCCCCAAAAAGCCTGGAGATCTGCTGCCAAAATCGACTAGCAAGCTCAACAGGATATACAGGATATAAACCCAGGATATACAGTAGCTTCTTGTTTGCAACAAGAATGGCGTGCAGAAGGGGTGCAGCTGGAGCTGATCTGCCAGTGCCACAATTGCATTTGCTCTGGGGGATGGGGGGTAAGCTGAAAGCAATGAGAAGATGGCTTGAAAGCTCTCTTGGCCCCCAACCCAATTTGCTATTACAGTACAGGACGATCTGTAAGGGGAAGACTAGCTCTCAAGGTTCTTTATTGCTTGCGCTTGGCATGTTCATAATGTCGGCTACACCAGGGCGGCTGCAATTTACTATTTAACTGGGAAACCATCCAGCCCAGGGATACCAGCTGGAGAGTAGCATTTATATCAATATTGGAAGCCAATGCTCTCCCTGGAGGAGCCCAGGGGCCCACTGTCAATTTCAGAGCAGACCAAACTGTGCCAAGGATGAAAGAATTTTGCTGCAATTGTTAGGCTGGGGGTGGGGGGAGGAGATGTTTGCAGCAACAGCAGCAGCATCCTGGTGGCAATCCAGCCTCAGAAAGCTACCCTGACACAGCTCCAGAGCTGAGAGAATATCCCTAAAGTAGAAAAATGAGCCTGCTTGACTCAGAGTACTGAAAACCTAAAATGAACGATCATCATGCCATTCAGACAAGACGCCCAAGGGAAAGGAGAAATACGATCCGACGGCTGCCAGATCAGACGGGGCTGCTTGAACTCCTGTGGTGCAAATGGCAGAATCGGGCTAAGCCAGCCTTCATCTCGGTACATGGATAACTGGCTTTGCTTCATTTGCCATTAAGAATGGAATCCCTTACCGGTCCCTATCAAGAGCCGTTCCAAGAGCTCAGACAGACAGAAAGGAGAAACATTGCCCGGGCAGGCAGAGTTCAATTATATACTCTACTAAATTGTAATCTCCAGGCACTCCAATAGGAATAGGAGCTAATAACATGCACCTGCACCTGGAGTGGACAAACTGAGTCTCGGGCCATCTGGGTCTCCATCCCAGCCCCCCACGCCCAGCAAAGCCCCCAGATTGCAGAAGCCGGTAGCAAACTCCTAAATCATAACAGCATGATTTTCTGAGTTGTTGCAGCCAGGGAACAAATCAAATAATATCTAAAGTTCTCATAAGCCTAGTGCATCCATTTTTTCACTAAAAAAAATGATAAATAAAAATGGTGATGGGGGTGCTGAAAATTCTACCCTCTATTTAGGTTATCCTTTTCTTTCTATCTGGTAGGGCCTGTGGTGGCCTCCAGGTTGATCTAGAGCAGGGGCGTCAAACAGGCCACCCAGAGGCCGGATGCGTCAAGCGCAGGCCACGCCCACCCCAGCTTCGTGAAGGGAAAAAACGTCACGAATCGTCACGCGACCACCACCCCTGAGTTTGACACGAGTGATCTAGAGGAGGCAGAAAGGGAGGGGCTTTCTTTCTGCCCTGGTTAATTAATTAACAAAACATCCTGTACAAAGTGAGAGTGAGTTTACAGCAGAAAAACCCATCCCCAAAATTCAAGCACAAAAGACACTGATGAAGTATGTAGGCTACTAAGATCATCTGCTACTCATCGTCTCTCAGAAGATGCCTGTTACCAAAAGCTTCGTTTTCCATCTGCTGCCACATGGCATTGTCTTAATTTGCAGGTCCTTTAAAAAAAAAAGAAAAGAAATCCTAAACGGAATGAAAACTGGAGGTAGCAAATGTCAGTTAGAGTGTCTTGACCAGGAAGGTGTGATATTAACATCTTGCTTGGGATCTATTTCATGTTATTTATTAATCCACAATACAATGATGAGAATGGAGAACTGTATATTTCGGAAAAAGCTGTGTTTATTCTTTATTCCTATTTATTACAGCTGCAGGACTGCCGATGTAGAAAACAATTTGAATAGGACACTCTGCTCCAAAGATGCTGCTGCCTAAAATTCAACAAAAGAAGCGGTAAAAGGAAATGGATGCAAGATTTTAAAAAAGGGGTAGAGTACGTGATCAATTTAGCTGTGCCTCTGAATTCTCCTTCAGGATTAGTTATGGTAGGAATGGCAGCTAAGGGACTGGATCAAAAACTAAAAGCAAAAATACCTTTTGCTTTTGGAACCTACCTTCCTGCTGGCTAAAACATCCTCTGACATATTTCCCATCAAAGCCTGCGTGCTCACAACATAAGCTGCTCACTTTCCCTACCACTCAGCTTGCAGCTACATCCACGAATGACCTCAAGGAGGGTTGCAAATATAAACAGAAGTAGGTTTTGAGGAAGGTTTTGTAGGAAGAAAGAACAGGAGACGAGGAGGCAGCTCCACACCTCATCAGTAGAAGTGGGAACAGGGCAACCTTTCGTCAGCTGGGGTAGAGAAGTTGGAGAAGCAAAGATCATAGGTAGGGATGTATGAGTTACGAAAGAGGGAGAAAAAAATAAGGAAGAGCTTAAGAGCAAGAATTAAGGGGTAGCAAGTTAGGGGCATCCATAATGGGGGGGGGTGTCAAAAAATTGAAGATCAAAGCCCTGCCCTTTTTAAAATATGTGATGCACATTAAAAAGCAGTGTTTGTTTGTTTGTTTTATTGGATTTATATGCCGCCCTTCTCCCAAAGGACTCAGGGCGGCGTACAGCATTAAAAAACACATATTACAAAACTTAAAAGAAAATTAGAAACAATCAAAGAAACAAACCGAATTAATATAACACTAACATTTTAAAAATTAGATAAAATTAACAGGCAAAGCCGGCTTGCTGGAAAAGCCAACTTTTTAGGGCATGTCGGAAGGACCGGAGGTCGGGGATTATGCGAAGCTCTGGGGGCAGCTCATTCCAGAGGGAAGGCGCACCCACAGAGAAGGCTCTCCCCCTGGGGGTCTCTAGCCGACACTGCCTGGCCGACGGCACCCTGAGGAGGCCAACTCTGTGGGATCGCACTGGACGGTGGGAGGCTACTGGTGGCAGTAGGTGGTCTCGCAGGTACCTTGGGCCTAAGCCATGGAGCGCTTTAAAGGTCATAATTAGTACCTTGAATCGCACCCAGAAAACAACCGACAACCAGTGCAGGCCGCCTAAAAGGGGTGTAACATGGGAGCACCTAGGTACCCCCATGATAAAACGCGCGGTCGCATTCTGGACTAGCTGAAGCCTCCGGGTGCTCTTCAAGGGCAGCCCCATGTAGAGAATGTTGCAGTAGTCCAGGCGAGAAAGGACGAGGGCATGAGTGACTGTGTATAGAGCATCCCGATCCAGGAAGGGGCGCAACTGACGTGGGCTTTGAATCCATCCCCTGACCTTATTAACTCCCCCCACCAATGGACACCTTGATAGGGTTTGAAAGAGAATGATAATAAAACACCACCACCAAAACGGCTTAGAGCAGTGCTTCTCAACCTTGGCCCACCTGAAGTTGCGTAGACTTCAACTCCCAGAATTCCCTAGCCAGCAGAGCTGGCTGGGGAATTCTGGAAGTTGAAATCCACGCATCTTCAGATGACCAAGGCTGAGAAACACTGCCTTAGAGCTTTCAAATCCAGATCTGGGTGAACTGAACCCTGGCCCCAGGCCTATTACTGAGAGGTTGTCTTTATATCCTTGCCATATATTATTTACCAAAGTGAACTCCTCCCACTGCAGTGATGCTTGTCTGAAATAAGAGGCATAAACCCTGTGGACTCGGTAGAGCAGTTGAAGCTTTTGTGGGTACTTCATTCTCCCCTTGTGATTCTGATACAGAATCCTCATATTATCTTCAGGGGCTGGATGGTCAGGGAGACAGAGAAGAGGACAATAATAAAGGGCAGATCAACAGCATCTGGTCTGTTTTATTGTCCTCATTAACAGGGGAGGATTCCGAGCCACTGAGCTTGTTTACTTTCTAGAAGGTTTGTTAAAATCCACATCCGACTTACAGCTTTCTCGTCTGTACTACATTGCTGTGTGAGACTTACTTTTTACCGTATCTTCGAGAAACCATCTCTCTCTCTCTCTCTCTCTCTCTCTCTCTCATTCTTCCTCCCTCCCTCCCCCTCTCTCATTCTCCCTCTCCCTCTCCCATTACCCCTTCCTTCCTCTCTTTCTTCCTCCCTCCCTCTCTCATTCTCCCTCCCTCCCTCCCTCATTCTCCCTTCCTTCCTGCTCCTCTCTCTCATTCTTCCTCCCTCCCTCCCTCTCTCATTCTCCCTTCCTTCCTCCTTCTCTCTTTCTTCCTCCCTCCCTCTTTCATTCTCCATCCCTCCCTCCCTCTCTCATTCTCCCTTCCTTCCTCCTTCTCTCTTTCTTCCTCCCTCCCTCTCTCATTCTCCATCCCTCCCTCCCTCTCTCGTTCTCCCTTCCTTCCTCCTCCTCTCTCTCATTCTTCCTCCCTCCCTCTCTCTCTCATTCTCCCTTCCTTCCTCCTTCTCTCTCTCATTCTTCCTCCCTCCCTCCCTCTCTCATTCTCCATCCCTCTCTCATTCTCCATCCCTCTCTCTCTCTCCCCTTCCCCAAGTCATTCTTGCTTCAATTTACATTTCCCTAATGGAAGTAATTTCTGTATGATTTTGTACCTAAGCTTTTGAAATGCTACATTCTTTTCCAAATACATCTTTCCTCCATTATGAGGTTTTTTTTCCCTCCAAAAGGGAAGCACTTACAGGTTTTCTATCTGACTAAAGAAAAATAGGAACTAGGAAAAATAGGAATGCATGCTGCAGCAAATTTCATAAATTCACCTCTACACAGAAATACGTGACATATTTCTTTTACATCTCTGGGGCCACTGACAAATGATAAGAGGGTCTAAGCTTGTTGAGATATTTCCTTCTTTCCTTCCTTCCTCCCCTCCCCTTCTTCCTTCTCTTCCTCCATAAAAGTTTCACGATGGATTATTGCCCCACAGTCAGCAGAGCAAAAGGGATGCATTTCAAGGAAAGCACTATGAAAACCAAATGCAGGGGCCTGACAGCAAACTGACCCAAGCAGCTGATCCCTCGGCGTTCTGTGTGATTAATGGTCAGTGTCCAGAGCCTAATTGGTCTGCTTGCTTGTGTTCATGGAAATTAAATCCCTTGGCTATAATGCTGAGAATAAACCAAAAGGAAAAGAAAAACAATACTGGAACTGACTTTATGTCTGAATGTAATGGGGCCACCAGGCTGGGCTGCAGAAAAGGAGATAACCACAAGATGGGAGCAGAAATGTTTTAATTTTCTTTCTTTTCTTCTGCTACCAAGTGGTGGTCCCCTGGGTTTTTACAGCCCAGATCTGGTTCTCTTGAAAGTAGGATCTTGCCATTGTGATGTGCCTCAGGTTTTTCCAGCAAAGAGATTTAATAGCAGGATAACAATGAACCTCCCAGGCAACCAAGGATGAAAAGAAGCAATTGGGTTGTTGTTGTTGTTTTAATTAGGTGGCAACATTATATCTAAGTGGGATCACCTCATATTTTTGCATTAAACTACTACAATGCTACCAATTTTATTTCTAATTCCATTCCTAATTTTATTTTACAATACAGATTTTGATTTAGTTGCTAAACTTACACACTATCCAATGGTGAGCATGATAGTCATTTGGTTTGTGTTTTTTATTACCCTGGTCAGTTCAGTCTCCTTTAATATACAAGTGGTGTTTGCACTGTTCTAATTCATGCTTCTCAACTCCGGCAACATCCAATTGCAAGCCCTTTGGCTCTCAAAATTCCCCAGTCACCATGGTGATTGCCCAAACAGCCTGTCCACATACCTGGACAGTGCCCAAGTTGAAAAAAAAAACCCCATTGTGTCTTTATTTATCCCAATGCCCATCACTTCTTTTCTCTTCCTGTTGTGCTGTAGATGCTATACCAGGAACTCTAAGTTGATTTATGATTATTTTTTACCTTTCAAGTCAGTGTCGATGCCTGGCAACTGCCTGGATAAGCCCTGCAATTTTCTTGGCAAGGTTTCAGAAGAAGCTTTCTTCTTCCTAGGGCTGAGTGAGTGATTGGGCCAAGGTCACCCAGCTGGCTTGGCGCCTAAGGTGGGGACTAGAACTCACAATCTTCCATTTCTAGCCGGATGCCTTCAACATTAGACCAAACTGGTTCCCCCAGAAATCTGATACAGCCAGGAACTCAAGCTACTTCGTTCCACCTTCCAAACCAAATGTTTGGTTTTATCTTCCAACTGACTCCACAGTTCATAGTTCAGGATACTTAGTTCTCACTAATCTATTTTAGGTTCCTGCCCTTTGTTTTTTTCAGTTCCTTATGTTATTATTCTGTCCTTTTTGTGTGTGTGCATATCTTGGGTTCATCAGAACAGGCTCCTACCCACCATTAATCTCTGTGGTCTCTTTATGACTCCATTCCCTGTGAGGATTCACAGCCTGACTCTGCAATTCAAGAGTGCAATTGAGGCATCCGTTCCTGATGGCACCTTTATTGTGGTTATTTATGAAATGGACCCAAAGTGTGTTGTTTCCCTGCATAAAGGACCCAGACTCTGCTCTTTTGGACATCCTGAACAGCAGACTTAATTTAAAGGAACCTAATCAGCCCATTCTACAATAAAATAAGGAGACCAGAAATGATGTATTGACGAGTATGTTCTTCCATAACCAGGATGTCAGTAATTTAGAACCCGGGTCTCCAAACTTGGCAACCTTAAGACTTGTAAACTTCAACTCTGAATTCCCCAGCCAGTGTGTGGCTGGCTGAGGAATTCTGGGAGTTGAAGTCACACATTTTAAAGTTGCCCAGTCTGATTTAGATAGTAAGCCATGCCTCCTACAAACAAGGGTGTGAGAACTATGACCCTCTCATCTTGCTGACTGATCGATTGATCATATTTGCATAGTCACCCACCTTTTACTGTGACTCTGGACTGCATACAAAACAATTTAAAAATAAAATTAAAACTAAGTTTTAGCTTTAAAAACAGAATGGCAGCAAAGCGTTCAAAGAGTGCATCATCATACAGCCAATTAGCAGGCTCCAGTCTATCAGGTTTGTTGCCACAACCATGTTTTGAGGGCTTTCCAGAAGGCCTTCCAGGTTGGGATTGGTTTCATCTCATGGGGAAGGATGTTCCACAGGGTGGGGGTGGGGGTGGGGGTCACAGCAGAAAAGGCCTTCCTTCTCAGCCCCACCCAACAAAACTCCCTAGTTGGCAAGAACTGTAACACTGCCTCTCCTACTGGACTTGATAGGATGTGTAGTTGTAAATCGTAATCCCAGGACCTTCAACCAGTGATTACACAGTAGTTTAGCCAGCATATTCAATAGTAAAAGATGCTGGTAGATAAAAGTAGATACCCACGTTTAGAATCTGCACATCCCATATTTCTGTTACAAGCTCTTATTGCTAATTCTAACACCCCATATTTATAGACCCTGTCCAGTCATGTGGTATCTTCCAGATGTTTTAGATTTTGATTTCCATTAATGCCAGTCTAGTTTGGGGTGTGGGAGCTGTATCCTATCTGCCTTTCTGGCACCAAGTGTTTTATGCCCAAGGAATGCTAATGAAGTTACATTGCTAGTTCATTCTGAATTCTCCTTATCTAAAATCTTTAACACATTAGCCCACAGATACTCGGAATTCTATTGGACACACTGGCTGAGAATCCTGGGAGATGTTATCCAGCACTTGGAGGGCACCAGGTTGGCAAGTTATTCTGCATTAATTCAAAAGAGACTTGTTTTCCCCTCCCCTCGCACCAAGCTGCAAGAGACAGGTTGAGATGGAGGTTTTTAAAATGCAGCAGAACCTAATTAATTCAAACAGCTTTGTGGGCTTTCAAAACATTCAAGCAATCAATGGTTCAGCTAAATGAGACTGTTATTTATATCATGTCACATTGACCTGGGGCTACAAGAGAAGAGGAACACACTTGATGAATTAAATATCTACAGGATTGTGGAGATGTTAACACTGGGATAGGCCAAATGTCCATGGGGTAGTGAGAATGTTTCTTCGTTTTCCTGCAAGCATCCGACATCATTATAGAAAGAACTCATTTGCATGCGGAATGTAATAGCCTTTAAAGTCTGGGTAATGACATGTTGGTGAGGGTGGGGCTACCTTAAGTCATTCTCTTCTTCCCTCCCCATCCTTCACATTATATATAACAGCTATTAATTCTTCTTAGAAGGAGGAGGTATTTGCATGTACATCTGAAGGTGGTTTATGCTTATGCAAAATCTGCTTGCATTTGGGTTTTTAAATTTTATTTATACACTAGCTGATAATCCGGCGTTGCCCAGGTATTTATTTATAGGGGGAACATGTCCAGACCAAATATAATTTCTAATGATGGATTTTTCCCCTTTGGATTTTCCCCCTTTCCTTCTGAATTCTCCTTATCTAAAATCTTCAACACATTATCCCACAGATACTCGGAATTCTATTGGATACCCTTGCTGAGAATCCTGGGAGATGTTATCCAGCACTTGGAGACCCTTTGTGGAGTATTGTGAAGCTATTACCATAGCAACTACACTGAGCTGTACAGTAGAAGCAATTTTACGGCAGTACAGTAGAAGCTATTTAAAGGCACAACCTGCTGCATCTTTACAGAACACACACCCCTAAGGGGTGTCTTACCACCACAGTATTTGTCTCCAGAGAGTGTCATCTGTGTACCAAGTTTGGTTGAAATCGCTCAAGACGTTCCAGAGTTATGCTAGAACATGCATGCACAAATCCATTTATATATATTATTATCTATTCATGTGGTTGACTCAGTGGCACACAATCAATCCGCCAATGTGTGGCATGTCTGTTGGTTTAAGGATGGCCCAGAAATAGCCAGTTTCAGGTGATTTCCAGAATACTTGCAGCTCTGCTAGACTGGGCCATTGTGAGAATATCAAAAAGGGTGGGCATTTCAAAAGTACTTTATGGAAATCATGTGCAATTTCCATGCATTGCTATTGCCATCCGTTGGACCATTAAAGTAAGGGGGTTTCATTTGGGGGCAGATAATAGTTGTGGAGTCTTTGGTGTTGTCTGTGCTTGGTCGTCTGCTTGCAGATACTTCATTACCTGACTATCATCGGTGCTAGTGACTGTGAGACTTGCTCCTTTTTCTTTACAGTAGCTTGCCCTGCAAATGTTAGTGGGAATGTGGTTTTCTCCTTGATGATGGTACCTGGTCAGGTAATGAAATCTCTGCAAGTAAACAACCAAACTCAGAGAGCATCAAGGGCCTCCGCCCTGAACAGATATAATAGTTGGCATTTTCTCAAGGATTTCTCTTGCCGCTGTGATTTTGTTTTCATAGGTTAAGATGAATCTTTGTTAAAAAAAAGAAAAAGAAAAGTGGCTATTCAGTAGCCCTTTGCCTCCCAAATGTCTACCTGGATGTAACATCTATGAATTGTTAGGTGAATATTGAAGATCTAAAAAAACAGAATGGCATTTAGCTGTAACAGGTACTGTAACCATGCTGAAACCGAAACGAATTCATTACAAACCATTCAAACGTCAGCTTGCTGGATGCCAACTAACGTTCTCACATCTAGATTTGGTGCAACCGACTCTACCGTGCGTACAGTAATTGCTTCAAGACATGCACCATCTTGCTGTAGAAGATGGGGAAGCAATTTCATAGCCTTTGCTCCTCACACACTGGAACTTGTCATTCCCTGTTGTTGACAAGATGTTCCTGAGCTGACACCTTGATAGAGCCATATTCAATGTTGTCAGATTGATGCTTAGCTAATGGTCCGGCTTCTAAGCTGATGGTTGATCAGTAAGACATCACTGGTTTGGGTTTTTTTTCCCAATTGAATACAAAGTGCACATTCTGGGGAAGGACACAGAAGAAATCTGCCTTCTTGCTGCCCCATATTTAATCTTTAATCTCCCTCCCCCCCCCCTTTTTTTAAATGTCTAACTAACTGATTTTTATTCCCAGGAGCTAATAATAAAAAGAAATGCATTGAAGGAATATAACAAAACTCAAAAATAATAGTTATGAGTAAAATAAGAGAGTAAGAATGGTGGAATCCAAATTAAATACAATAGAAGGGGAAGTAATATAAGGTGAGCGGTATCGATTGATAATTGCTATTAGAAAGAACAGGAAGCTCCTGTTTGTATTGCATTGTGTAAATGTGTTGTACGTCTAAGTTTTGTGTGTGTGTATTTTACATGTTTATTAATAAAATTGAAAAATTGGGGGAAAAAAAGAAAAAGAAATGCAGTTTGGTATAGCTAAGAGTGGAGAAAGGAGTCTACTGTATACATTGCCTTGGAAAGACACAGGATATAAACCAAACTCGCTAGTGCAGTTTCTTTTTCTTTTATCTCTTTCCTTTTAAATGGAAGGGACCATCTTGACTATTTTATGTCACCCACTCTCTCCTATCCAGAGTCTACCAGCAACTGCTTGATTTTAGGCAAAATAAATCCAAGCTAAATCGGTCAATAATTGTCTCCATGTGGGGGTTCCAGCTAGTCATGGTGACTGATATCCCCTTTGGCAGTGTTGGCTCCAGAGAAGTCACTGCATATTTTTGATAACTCATAATCGCAGCCTTCCAGAACAACTGCCTTATGCCACCTGTGTGTTTTCCTCCACATTCCATTTTAAGGAGCATTGGGGAAAAAAAGAAAAATTCTACAAAGCCTTTGTTTCCATTGTCCGTTGCTCCTGTTCTGTTGCACCTCAGCCTGTAATGCCTGCAATTCAAGCAACCCATGTCTCTCTTTTCCCTTTTTCATCTCATCTCCACTTGCTGCTTCTTTTCTTCTTCTTCTCGTTTTGCTCGTGCGTTGAATTAAAAACTGCAAGCTACTTGGGGTGTGATTTATGCACCCTGGTAGCGCGACATATGTGATAATAAATAATGATAATAATTTTGTAGGATAATAATAAGATCACAGTGGAGATAAGACTGAAATTTCCTGTTGTTTTATATTCAACCCGAGGTAAATAAGGTTAGCGCAGCTTTTCATCTTTAATGGCTCCGTTTGCTGCAGAACCAAACATTTCACTTTGAATAACATTCTCGGAAGCTTCATCCAATTGAACCTCATGCCACATAACTATTACATATTTTTGGTTTGTTCTGGCTTATTCTTCTGTAGTTTTCCTGATGGGTAATTTAAAAAACAAAACAAAAACAAAATGCCAATAGCTATTATATCTCTTCTTTGTCTCTTATGCTACTTCTAGGGCAGTGATGGCAAACCTTTTTGGCATCAAGTGCCCAAACTGGGATCCGCACGCTGGCCACCTGGTCTTCGGGTGTCCAGTGCTTTGGCATGCTCAAAGACAGCTGGCTGGCATGCAATGCATATGCCGGAAACCAGAAGAGCAGCTGGCAACAGCGCTCGTGCCCGCAAAGAGGGCTCTGCGTGCTACCTCTGGCATGTGTGCCAAAGATTCGCCATCACAATTCTAGGGTGTTCAGCTCCAATTTCATTTGCACCCATAACATATCTGTCTATCTGAACCCATTTATGACTGCATATACATTTTTTCCCACCTTCATTTAGCATCTTTAATGGAAAAAAAAAATAAGGTATGACCCTTAAGAAGCACGTGAAGTTGATTCACAGTTCATTGATTAATTATCCAAGTTTTATAACCAAACTCCCCTTTTGCCCAAATTGCCATGTGGCATGACACTGTTCTAAGCAAGTTTATTTGGAAAGAATTTGATGGGTTTAATGGGAACTCGCTCAGAACAAACTGGAGCTGCAGTTCTACAATACATTAAATGTTGCATTGATAATAGAAGCAATGGACCTGTGTATTTGTGTTGGCATAGGTAGTCCTCGACTTATAACGATTCGTTTAGCATCCGTTCGAAGTTACAATAGTGCTAAAAAAAAGTTACAATTAGTGCTAAAAAAAAAAGGTGACCATTCCTTGCAACTGCAACCATCACAGCATCCCTTTTGGTCACAAGATTAAAATTTGGGCTTATGGCGATTGGCCTGTATTTATGACGGTGACAGCCTCCTGCAGTCATGTGATCACTGTTTGTGACCTTCCCGGCTGGTTTCTGACAACCAAAGTCAACAAGAGAAGCCAGGACCTCATGACTGCAGGGATTCGCTTAACAACTGGGACAAAAAAAACCTATAAAATTGGGCATGACTCATTTAACAACCGGCCCTGCTTAGCAATGGAAATTCTGTTCCCAGCTGTGATTTGTAAGTCAAGAACTACCTGTACACAAATGCATTATCATCTGAAAACAGATAAGAGGGGATGTGCAAAATTATTGAGCAGTGTTCCAGAAGGCCTGTTTCATTGGATTGGTTACAGGAGTGTAGCTTATGCTTTTTTCTTTTAATTTGCAACTATAGAGTACAGTGGTCTGGGTGTTGTGACCTGGCTCCCAAACACGACAAACCTCTGTAGGGTTTCAATGATTCCTTTATTATGAGTACCAGCAGCACCAGCAAAAAGTCTCTCTCTCTCTCTCTCTCTCTCTTTCTCTCTCTCTCTCTCTCTTTCCCTCCCTCCCTCCCTCTCAGCAGGCTAACAAGTCTGTCCCAGCAGGGAGATGAATAGTTGTCTGCCACACCTATTCATCTCCGCCCCCTGCCTTTTATCCCCAGAGCTAGCATGGAGCTTCTCTAGCTGCGGTGGCTCTTCCACCCAAGGATCAGCCCATAGATTTCCACTGCTCTCCTCGCCTTCGGCGCAAATGCACATCAGGCACTGGACCCAGCTGTTCCTCCTCTTCCTCATCAGCCACCTCCAGACCTGGGGGCTGTTGACTTTCCAACTGAGGGCTGCTGGCCGGCCCAGGCTCTGCCTCTGTCTCTATCTCTGACAGAACCATTCCCTCTTCCCACTCGGAGCTCTCAGGTTGCCTTGATGCTGGCCCTGACTCCCACACTGCCTTTCCATCTGATTTGATTGCTGCTGGCGGGCCACAACACTGGGTGTCGTATATCAGTCCTGGGCAGCTAGCTTCTTATAACTCAATAAAACGAAATTTACTAGAGCAAGGCTATGCCATGAGCTCTATCCTGGCAAGTTAACACTCATTATGTTATCTCCAGTGGGTTTCTGCCCATTCTGCTGAAACTGGCAGAGTGGGCATACTCCAGTTGCCCTGAGGGAAACAAAGTCACCTGGTGGGACTCTGGAAACATGCTTCTCTGTCATGACACTTTTGTTATTAGAGATAGGGATGGTCCCATCTTGCTGGCCTGCATGTAAACACTGGGCTGCAGTATTGATGGAGCCAGCACAGTGGGTTGATGCCAGTTTTATAAAGACCTGTTTTTTTTTTTTTTATATTTAGCTTTGGTTCTTATTCACCACCCAGAGTTCCTTCTAGTAAATGGGAAGCTATAAGTTTGTTTCCTAAATAAAAAAAAATACATCATCTTTTTTCTTTTCTTTTCTGTCCTCTCAATGGGCAGAGTGGATTAATAATTGCCAACAATGTGGACCACTAACCTGGAAAGTAGAGATCTTTGAAATCTTACTGACTGCAGCATTTACCATTTATAACATGGGGGCTGGCACAAAACCCCCCAACTGTGTTCCTTTGAGGATACACACACACACACACACACACACACTTTCTGGCACGAATTTCCTAAGGTTTCAGTCTGCTTACATAAATTACCGTTGGCTTAATTTTTATGCATCGGGCAGAAGCTTTTAACTGGCTGTAGGAGAAGATTAAACACAGCCATTTGTAAATGTTGAAGACAGAATGTCTCTCCTATGCAATTGGGTTATCTAGAAGGAAATTGGGGGGAATATTTTCGTGTGATGCTTTCCTCCCCCATATAATATTGGGGGAATGCTGCACGTCATCAAATCATCCTTCTCTTCTAAAACAAATGGTACAGTTTAATGAAATATTATCTTTGTTGTTAATTTTTTGATACGAAGGGTTCATATTATGGTTCAATATGTATCCAAAACAGATTCCTTACAGAGATCCTAAACATTTTAGTTAAAATCCATACTAAATGCAAACGTACTAGTAATCCTTTAAACATCTGCAGGTATTAAGCCATAGCTCAATTGTACTTTGACTTGCAATCATCACGGATGACTGAGATTATAATCAAATATGAAAATCTATGAAAAACAATATTATAAGTATCGGAGACAGACAAAGTTGGCAAGAACTTATGAATTACACCGCTTACATACATAATGTTAATTCTAAACTATAATCATTTTGGAGGTTCTGCGAACCCACCATAACGTTAGTTAGGGGTTCTCTCGAACCTGGGCGAACCCATAGCAGCCCACCCCTGAATGTAGCCCCAGCTTAGGAAGCCATCCATTCAGGTGCAAAACTGGCAAGTTATTCAGACCCTTACAGGTCTTATTAAAGCAGAGGTGGGGACCTATGGCACTTTTATGCCTTGTGGACTTCAACTCCCATAATTCCTGAGATATGCTAGCTCAGGAATTCTGGAAATTCCACCTCTGTCTTAAAAGGATAGAGAAGCATGTCCTCCTTTGTCAATCTAGAAAATGCACAAAGAAACACTCACCTATTTACAGGAAATTCTATATATATATATTTGTGTTGTATTTGTGCTGAAGGGAGACTAGTATAGATCTATTTCAAACTATTTAGCTCTCATCAGCTAGCCATACCCTTATTGGGAATCGAACCAGGTGAGAGCTAAATAGCTTGAAATAGATCTATACTAGGCTCCCTTTATTTATTTATCAGCACAAATACAACACAAATATAAAAAGGCAACATTAAAAATAAAAATATGGTTTTCTGCCTGGATGGTCCTCTGTAATGAGCCGAAGGACAGAAAGAGGGAGTAGTGAGCTCCCTCCCATATTTGGGCATACCAGGGGTTGTAACACACACACACACACACACACACACACACATACATATTATATATATATAATCCTACCAGGATTCAAATGTAGTAGGAGCTATCAGTGATTACAAAAACATGCCTCAGAGTAGGCAAACACTTTCACCGAACCACGCAATCATCAATTCATGAAGTGTGTATATATAGCATCTACAGAGGGTAATGGAAATTTAGTTTCTTTCAGAAGGTGCATAGAATGCATTTTTAATGGCTGCAGAAATAGCCAAGTTATATGAATTAGGCAAATTTCCAATTGGTGGTTGTTGTTGTTTTTTCTAATTTCCTCTGCCGTTGCAGATGGGGAAAGGCCAGCTTTCCTCAGATGTTTTTAAAATGTAATACTGGTCAGAGTTTAAGTTCTATTAAATTCAACCGAGCTCACTTCCATGTTGACATGTGTAGAATTGAGGCACGAGGGAAGCACATATGTGCTGCGTACCAGATCAGTGTTTCTCAATCTTGTCAACATAAAGATGTGTGGAGTTCAACTCCTAGAATTCCCCAGCCAGCCATGTCATGGCTGGCTGGGGAATTCTAGGATTTGAACTCCACACATCTTCAGGTTGAGAAACACTGCACTAGACCATGCTAAAGTGGATTGAGTATTTTGGGGCTTAGTGCAGGGGTGGGATTCAGCTGGTTTGGACCAGTTTGGGTGAACCGGATGTTAATTTTACATCTGGTTTGCCGAATCAGTAGTTCCAAAGACTGGCTGGCCCTGCTCACCCCTCCCAGGAGTCTCCACACGGCCCGTTTTGAATGGCAAGTAAGTGCAGGGTCCCTGTGGAGGCTCTGGGAGAGCAAAAAAAATGGACCTCCCAGAAGTTCCAGATGTCCAGAAATGGCCCCGTTTCCAGCCACTGGAGGGCTTCTGGAGTCCAGGGGAGGCTGTTTTCACCCTCCTGGAGGCTCAAAGAAAGCCTCCAGAGCCTGGGGAGGGCAAAAACACCCCCCACTGTGGTGCAGGAGGCTGAGTAGGCCATGGCCACCATGGCCACGCCTACCCAGCAACTGTGTAGAGAACTGTTTGCTAAAAATTTTCAATCCCACCCCTGGTTTAGTGTGTTGCGGGATTCTAGCCACTGTCTTAGCATACTATATGAACCAAGTCATCATACTGAGCCTAAATATGGTTTGCTTGGGCATCATTGCATATGAAGACAGCAACTGTGTTTACTGATCTGGTTTGGAATTTACAAATTGTAAGAAGCCAGCTATGAGATATCTCAGAATATTCTAATTAACCATTCCAAGAAATACTTCCAGTACTAGAATTCTCCCTCGTGAACAGGCTGATATGCTATTCCTCCATCCTTGAGCTATAGACAATTAAACAGGCATATCTGCTATCACAGATGTTCCCAATACTGTCACATATGCTACGTTGGTAAGTGGTGCTGCCCATATTTATGGGGCACAAGACGCGCTAAGGTTAGGAATTAAGTGGATTCCATCTACTTTATTTCCCTCTGTTTCCATCAACTGTCACCAGCCAGTGGGAAAGTATTCACTCATCATTCACTTTTAACATCATTTGGAGCTATTGCTAGAGAAGAAATGACTATTTACAGTTGCTGTGATTAGTGAATAAATGCTTTTATCAAAAATCATTTGCACCAGATCAAGTATCTTTTGGGTTTTTTTTACACTGGGGCATATGAAAATAGTGCCATTTCCAACAATCAGCTATTATCATTTTATAGTGGGGGCTGCCTTTGGGTGCACTCACCCAAAACACCAAACCAGCTGATTTTGGAGGTCGCTTTTAACTCTCATCCACAAGAGCACTAAACCCATGCTCAACGCAGCCTGAACAACCTCTAACAAGCACAAAAGGAGTTGTTTTGTGACATGTAGAAAATCAGGTGAAAATCAAGATACAGCAATATATAGATTGGCAAAGAAGGCATAGCTCCTTCCCCAGCTGGGATTGGCTTGACATCCAGATAGGTAAAGGGGGAGAGCTTGATTTTAAAGAACTGGACTCCCCTGTTGTCCCAACTGGAAGACAACTGTCCAGGTGGGTGAGGACATCTCTGCATCAGCTTATAGGAATCAATCATGTGGCTGATATCTCTCCTTAAGGGTCACTTGGCCATACAGTGTACAAAATGAACAATGATTTGGAGCTATAGCAAAGTTGCTATGGTTTACTTTATTCCTAAAAGAGTAAACACACTGGCAGAATTAAGGACAATTAATAAGTACAATAATAAGGACATTAAGGATTCCTATGTGGGTTTGGAAGGAGATAAAATCAGCATCATGTGGACACGGGAGGAAAAGGAGATTGATGGGCCGTGTTTGTTCTATGGTTAGAAGCCCTTAGATACAGTCACTATAACAGTATTTACCATGGCTGCTTGAATAAAAGCAGGAAAGGTATTAGCAAGTGTAGGTGTCATGCAACGTGATCCTTTATTTTGGAACACCAATGGAAGTGTTCCCCGGGAATGGGAGGACTGATTTTCATGGAGAATTGCAGCTGGAAGTGGAAAGGATAAACATGGGTCCAAGAAGACCATTTCATATGTCTCTTTAGAAGGAGGTCTAATTGTGTCAAATGCATTTATTCCCATCAGACAAGTGGGCATAGAGAAAAAGAAACAGCACCAATTTGGTTTAATGGTGAAGGCACAAGGCTAGAAAGTGGGAGACTGTGAGTTCAAGTCCCATCTCAGCCATGAAAGCCAGCTGGGAGATCTTGGACCACTCTCACTCTCTCTCAGCCCAATCCACCTCATAGCCTTGTTGTGGGGAAAAGAGGAGGAGGAAAGTGTCTTGAATATGTTCACCATATTGTTGAATTATTTGTAAATTAACAAAGGCGGGATAGAAATAAATAACCATGTGTATCTAGGAAGAACTTCAAGGAATCCAATGTAACTGACAATATGTGTATGCTATAACACTGGAAATCTATGGTTGAATTCTTGTTTCCTTAAAAGACTCATTATTGGGCAACTCTGGACAAATCACTCACCCTTCTATAATATGAGATGATGCTATTTATCCACCTTAATGATTGTATTAAAGAGTTCTGGGATAATGCGTTAATGAATTACTGGGGACTGCTGTGTTCATCGCTCTAGGAAAAAATGAACATAAATGCTGCTATTATACAGAAATTCTGCATATTTGGCTGCAAGACATCACATGACAAACGAATGGCAGTCCGATCCTAAACATATGTTTGCAGAAGTGATGCTCCGATTCCAAAATAAATGTATATTTGTGCAGAATTGCAGCATGTCAGAATCAGTTCTCTACCATTTCCCTATGACGACACGACAGGGCTGCCAAAAACATCATGTTTGACTAAGATTTTCTTAGGCATAGGATAGGGGTAGATATGCAGATGTTATTAATTACAATAATTATCCTTGGCTGGGCTGGTTTATGGGAATCAGAGAAGAGATAATAAGGACATATGTCTAATGCATCCTAGGAAGAATTATTCTACCACATTTATAATTTAGAAGCTGGTGCTTGCTGTCACTCAAAGCATCCAGATGCTAGAAAAAGATCTCCTATTCTTCAGGCATTATTTTAAAAAAATAGGTAAAAACTCAAACCGTAGCCACTGAAATGGCAAAAAGGTAGTTCACTTAAAATATGATTCCATACATCAGTGATGGCAATCAAAAGTTACTCAGTCTGATCTTTGATTTCTCCATCAATATTTTACTGAGACACGGTATTTTTGTTTCCTCTGCCCAACATTTACCGACAATTTCATTCACAAAGGAAATTGCAGGTTTCCCAAACAAAGAAAAATACTTCACACCTTGCCTTACATTCATCTTTAAGATTCGTGTTGGAGCACAGATTTGTACTTGTGGCTTGGCAAGGCCGATTTCTTGGCAATTCACAATCTGAGCACCACCAACACAGTTATTTTGTGCAGCAAAATGTGTTCCCGGTTTCTTGAGCACTGTCTGGAGACTAGCGCAGCCACTGAAACTACTAAAGGTGGCCATTCCTTCTGTGAAGGATTTATGACATACCATCTTTCAAGAGCAGGCATCCATCTCACAAAAGGAAACGTGTAGATGAAAGCTAGACATGTCTATTTCATTTCCTGGGTAAGGAGAGAATGCCAGTTCCAGGCACATAACAGCATTTTCCAACTGAAAATGGTACTCAAACTCTGCAAATGCCTTCCAAACACAAACTGTGGCTATTCTATAAAGTATGTGTTTGATTTATGGAGTGTTCTCAATAATATTTTCTGCGGAACACTTCGCACTGTTCTCTTTAGTCAAAATCCCAATAACAAAGGGTAAATCTGCAAGAGAACTAAACTTGCTTTCCAAAGATAGTGAAATTTCCTGTCCCATAAAAGAATTTTGCCCCATTTCCTTTTGTCCTTACCTGCTCTGAGATGATCACTGCACTCAAGACTAGTTCTTAAGCCCACAATACAGGGGGGGGGGGGGGCATGCGCATACACACACACACAAATGTAAAAAGCTCTATTCTAAGGTAGTGCCTCTTTGTCAATTTAACCCACCGGTGACAAATTATAGTTAATAATAAATGCATGTTAGTAGATCAAAGTGCATTGGAGCTCTGTGGACAGTAAATGTAAAAAGATGATGTTGATTCTTGCCAAATATCAAGTATCATGCTTGATTATTAGCAGAGCTTCAGAATATATTAACATGAATATACACTGTATCTCTGCATCTGATCCATCATATCGTTAGCTTCCAGGTCTCCGATTCCAGAGGAACCTGATGAATCAGAATTTAAGAACAAAAATTATGAGCACCTCTTCTGCTATAACTTTCCATCTAATCGCTCATTTGAGTCCGTCTGAAATCCCTAATCTCAGTCCGGCCCTGGAATGGCAATTTGCCTTGGCCTAACCTGTCTTCAGCCACCAGCAACAACTTCAAAAAATGCAGGAAGAAAAGAGGGCAGATTGACCAACATTTATCTTATGTTACTCAATTTCACTGTACACATGTTGTGCATTGACAATAAAAGTTTGATTTGATTTGATTTAAAGACTTTTCTAATTTCTTGCCTGTGTAAAACCTTACTTTTCTCAACAACAAAATGAAATTCAATGGTGGGAAAAGTAAGGTTTTATACTTAGGTAAGAAAAGCCTGGCTGGTATAAAATAGGTGGAACCTGGCTGAATAGCAGTAACTGAAAGTGGAATCTTGGAGACCTAATGGACAGTCACTTAAATATGAACAACAGTGGAATGCAGCTGCCAAAAAAGCTAATGTGGTCTTAGGCTGCAATAGCAGAGGGATAGAATAAAGATCATGTGGGGTTTGTTTTTTGGATTGTTTCTAATCTCCTTTTAACTTTTGTAATATGTGTTTTTTTAATGCTGTACGTCGCCCTGAGTCCTTTGGGAGAAGGGCGGCATATAAATCCAATAAAACAAACAAACAAACAAACAAACAATGTTAGTAACACTTTATGATGCCTTGAAAAGGTCACACTTAGAATATTGCATCTAGTTTTGGTCACCATGATATAAAAAAGATGTCAAGACTCTAGAAAGAGTAAGAACAACAAGGATGATTATAGGGGACTGGAGGCTAAAACATATGAAGAACGGTTGCAGGTATTGGGTATGTCTAGTTTAGACGTACCCAAAGAAGGAATGAATTTGAAAGACAGCTTGGTGTAGTGCTTAAGGCACCAAGTTAGGAACCAGGAGGCTATAAGTTCTAGTTCCTACCTTAGGCACAAAGTCAGCTGTATGATCTTGGGCTGTCATACTCTCTCAGCCCTAGGAAGAAGGCAATGGCAAGCCACCTTCAAAAACATTGCCATGAAAACTGCAGTCACCAAGACTTAACAGTGACACAAAGGAATAAAAACATTACTAAATTTGATAAATAAATCATCGCCAAATGTACACACTTAAAGAAAACTGCTTTTTTTAAAAAAAAAGGCACACAATTATATCCTACCTTCTTTTAACTGCATATCAGGGATTGTGCCCAGGATAACGCTCTTTTATTGATATTGTGGTTTAGCCTAAGGCCACCTAGTGAACATCATGGCTAAACAAGAATTTAAAGCCAGACTTTTATGTTCTAATCTTAAAGAGATGTGACAGCTTTGCTAGAATATCATAGATAGCCTGAAGCCATATCATTTGGTTACAGGTAATATACAGTGAAATCAGAGGATATAACAAGAAGGAATGACGAGAGAGGGGAAAAGTCACTTCTGTTTGTCGGTTTGGAAAGGCTTTGTTTCCCAGATGCTGTTTTTAATTTGGCACAGAATGAATGTCAGGGAATTAGATTTCAACGGGGAGATGCCCAGGGACACAACTGCCTCTTTTTCAATCAAACAATATCCAGGATTACAAACTTCCTCAAAAGGTCTTTCTGCTCAAGAGCCAAGCCAGGCCTGATCTGTTCCACTGCTAATGCCATGAATTAAATTAAGCAACCAATATTTTAAAGCAGAAATGGAAAGGAGCGGGAGGTACTTACATTTGCCAGTCCTTACCAGAGATTAGATTTTTGGTATCTTTCCCTTTAATTCGAGGTAGGTGGGATAACAACTGTAAAGATTTAGCCACTGCTGAACGCTCGGTAATAGACCAACTTGGAGATGCAGAAGGCCTCTTGCTGCATATCCAATTTCCTACTTTCTCACTTGCTAAATGCTTAATGCCGGTTCAGAGTGGAGCTTGCCTGCAAAAGCTTATTGGCATCAACACCTGCTAATTTGAATCTCCCATTTTGATGCTCAGCATGGCTGAAAATGCATACGGGATGCAACCAGAGAAGTGGCACATGGATTCTACCATTTCTTTGCAGGTTGAAGACTTCAGGGAGATGGAGGAAAAGGAGACCCATCTCATCTTGGGAAGCTCCCCTATTAATCCCGTTGGAGACAGGAAACAGGCTTCCCATTGCCTATTTCCCTTCTCTCTGTCCAAATAAAGAGAGGACACCATATGTGTCCAAATGCTCACATGAGGATATGCCAAACAGCTCTAAACCACCAGCTGTACCAGTTTGGGCTTTATGGTTTCTCTTTGCCACTCTGAGACAAGAAACTGTATATAGGTGTTGCTGTTGTCAACACTCCTACTGGATTTTCACAAATACCACTTGTCTTTCTCCTGAGAAACACAAGGGTTGATTTGCAAGAAGCCTCCATACTGTTAACTTGCTTATAACCCAGTCCTTGTCACTGAGAATAATAAGGAAAAGGGGGAAAAAGACAGCAAGGATTCACAATTTTAGAGGATTAATAGATAAAAAATAATTAAGCTTTTAAACTGGGCAATGTGCAAATTACATTGATGGGTGGAGTTCTCTTCCTCCTCTCGATCTAAAGGAGTTGTTATTGTTATTATTTTAAATGCTGTTCTTGTTGCATTTCTTTTCCCATTAATTCAATTCTCTTTCAAGAAGAGACTGGACTGTCATCTGTCAGAAATGGTGTTGGGTCTCCTTCTTGGGTGGAGGGTTGGACTAGATGACCTTAAAGGTCCCTTTTAACTCTGTTAATCTGTCTGTCTAATTCTCTAAAAAAAATTTTATTCCATATCTTTCTCATTGGCAGTGAGAACACACACACACACACAATACTAAGGGAAGCATAGTTCAGAGTGTTTGTTGTAAGCTCTATCATTTTGTCCCAGATTTCAGATTTCTAAAAAAAGAAAAGAAATTACAGTATAGACGTGGCAACTGCTCTGAATGTTATGATATTCAGTGCTTCTATTTCGTGACCTACACAGCTGGCTGTGCATATCTCCAGTATATTCCATGCAAAGTTTCTTTCCCGCCTCCTACAGTTAGTCAGTAAATGCTCCATAGCTCGCCTGCCATTTTTAGTTTGATTTTTTTTTTAAAAAAATATTTTTAAATCATGGGGTTTATGTTAACCAGATGTAGCCTCCCTTTTAGGTATGAATGGTACCTTTTCAACAATGTCAACACCGGCCCTTATATCATGGATGTCAGAATAAAAGGAAAGATTTCATATACATATGAAATCCATTCATATCCTTTAGTGTATTTTTTGTTTTATTTTGAAACTTTTTCTGCTGATTTCAATGGGCTTCATCTCCGACTCAAAATGCACATCTATTTAAAATTTAGGGAGTGATTCTGTGTCCATTTGTATGCCAAAGCGGCCAGAGCAGAGATGGAGTGGTGAGAAAAATGTATTAGCAGAAATCTAGACCCTCACTAAATAGCAGCAGAGTCCCTTGTCTACCAGCTGGTGGCCATCAATATATTTTGCATCCCAGATTTGGTAGCTCTAGTGCAGGGATGTCAAACTCAAGGCCCACAGGGTCCTTAAATCTGGCCCATGGGGACAGCCTGGAAATAGCAAAGGACTGGCCCGTGGTGCCTCTGGTAGCCAAAATGGTGTGGGGGGGTTGTGAGTGGCCCCCAACACCCTGTTTTCAGCCTGGACAGCCTCCTGCAGCACTTTGCTGGGCAAAATGGGGCATGGGGGGTATGCATGCCCCCTCCCCAGGGCCCATTTTCAGCCTGGATGTTTTGGCGGGCAGAGTGCTGCAGGAGACCGTCCAGGCTGAAAACAGGGTGTGGCACAGTCTCACATGGCTCCCCCTGCACCCTGTTTTGGCTGTCAAAGTGCTGCAGGAAACTTCCGTCCTGTCTCCTCCCCACTGGCTGGCCCGTGGAGGAAAAATACAATGCTGATCCGGCCCTTGAAGAAATCATTTGATCCCTCTGTTTCTTATCACTATTCTAGGCCATGGGTCCCCAATATCCGGTCCGGTCCTGGTCCATGGCCTGTTAGGAACTGGGCGGTGCAAGCGTATGATGCCCATCAGTGGTGGGATTCAAATAATTTAACAACTGGTTCTCTGCCCTAATGACCAGCTGGGAAGGTGTGGCTCAGTGGTCATGTGACTGGGTGGGTGTGGCCAACTCAATGTCACTCACGTCGATGGGCGCGTCATCTTAGCTGTTACAATGTAAACTGCCGGAGAGGCAGTTTCTGTAAGCAGGACAATAAAGATTAGGCTAGAAACAACACCAGAAGTTTTCCTTCCTGCCTTCCTTACAGGATTAGCCCCGTGGAGTGGAAAAAAACAAGAGATTTCTTCCAACAACAGGTTCTCCAAACTGCTTAGAAAGTTAACAACCGGTTCTCCCGAATAAGTGTGCACTGGCTGAATCCCACCACTGATGCCAATGGGCTTATTTCTTCTTTCCCTTATGATTTTGATCATTTTACTATTTATATATTTATTTCTTGTTGACATTTTTTTTCCTTGCAGATAATTCCCCCCCCCCCTCTATTACTACAACTCTGTCTTTACTATAATATTATAGATTTGCTCGTTGGAAGAATTTCTGTTCCACTTCTCAACTTGAAAGACTCCCAGAACAGTAATATACAAGTAATCTAGTTTTAAGCATGTAAAACACTGTACATTCTTCCCCAACACCCTTCCTGCCAAGAACTGAGTAGCAGTCATAGTTTAGAGATAAACTATGAGGGTAGACTTGGGGGGAAGATCACTGGGACAACAGTACAACTCAATATTACAACATAGCAAGATTTGGGGAGAGATTCAAAGGACTTTCCCAGGAGAATTGTTCAAAGGGTCCCAGATACAAAAAGCCAGATCTCTCTATCAACAGCAAAATCAATGATTGCCCTCTCAAGAGCATTAGCTGCCAGCTTTGTTCCTACAAACCCCTGGAAAACAAACCACATTGTCTTTCATTGGCATCGAAGGTGGGACTTTCAGCTGAGAAATCAATACAGCAGTGAAGAACTGGGAACCCAGAAAAATAAATATTTACATGCAGAACCATTTACACACACACACATAAATGAATAAACATGTAAATAAATAAAATATATGGGAACCAGTTTGGTGTAGTGATTAAGGAGTAAAGGCTAGAAACTGGGAGACAGTGAGTTATAGTCTTGCTTTAGGCACAAAGTCAGTTCAGTGACTTTGAGCAGTCTCATATATACTATACATACATATATTTCAATCAGTATTGCCTTCTAGTGACGGCAGAGGAAGAGGGAGAGGGAGGGAGGGAGGGAGAGGGAGAGAGAGAGAGAGAGAGAGAGGGAGAATAATTTATTCATGAAAATGCTGTTATGGATAAAATTATTGAATACAGATGCTTCAAATATTTGTATTCTTCAAAATCATACATATATTCTTATCTAAAATCCAGACATATTCTCAATTAAGGAGTTTGTTTATTTTTTGTTTAAAAATAAAGATTCACATTTTTTATTTTCTTCCGTTCAATATATCTGCAGTTTTGCTCTCTGGATATTTATTGCATAAATAAAACTTTTTTAAACAAGTGAAACAATATGTGTTGCCATCTACAGGAGGTGGAGGTGTAACATGATATAATCTGATGTCAAAAATAATCTAGCTGCATTGCCTCCCTCAGATTAGAACATTGGTGAGATGTAGTTAAGCTTGATGCTTGGCGACTGAATGAACAAAGGTTCATATGTTTCAGAAACAGTTTCGCTCCATGACAGAATAACAGATTTTGAGGTCTTCTAGTCTAACCCTATCTAGAGGATCAGCCTTTTCCTCAATTTTTATCCCAGACTGCAAAAGTACTTTTCGTCCCCTACAATTCATGGAAGCCATTCAAAGATCATGTATTTTTCTTCAGCATATGCCTACTTCCTGTTTCAGTCCTGTCACTTTAACCCTGGACAACATCTTCCTTCTTTAGCATGATGCTCCTCTCTTCTTCTCCATTAAAAGTGTTCTGAATTGTTTACGGTGCTCTCCAACCCCCAATTATTATTATAACAACAGCACATGTTAAGGTAAAGTGAAGGAGAATGAATGGCTGAATAGAGCTGAATTTAATTTGAACTCAGCCTCCACAGTCCTTATCAGAAGTATTAAGACAGATAGACATCTCCCAAAACAAATAGAAAAACAAACGGGGGTGGAAAAGCCACAGTTCCAAGTTGGATGATGCCCCGCAATTCACTGCAGAGCCTCTAGTGCAGCGATGACGAACCTTTTTTGCCTCGCGTGCCAAAAGCGGGGGGAGCACAGGGGGGTTGTGCACGGGAGTGCCGCACCCATAATGCAATGTGCGATCCCCAGCTTGCATGCACGCATGACAGGCGCGACCGCCCATTTTTTGCATGCTTTTTTCGCCCTCCCTAGGCTCCAGAGGCTTTGCAGGAGCCTGGGGAGGGCGAAAACAGCCTCCCCCACCTCCCCGGAGGCCCTCCAGAGGATTCAGGAGCGTCCCTGAAGCCTCCGGACCACAAAAAACCAGCCCTATGGGCAAACTGGAAGTTCAGGAACAGACTTCTGGCTTGCTCGTAGGGCCGGTTTAAGCCTCCAGGGGCCTTCTGGAGGCTTCCCTGAAGGCTCCGGAGGAGGAAAAATGACCCTACGAGCAAACCGGAAGTCACAAACCTAAAGGCTCCGGAGGGCTTAAACCGGCCCTACGAGCAAACCGGAAGTGACTTTCGGTTTGTTCATAGGGTCGTTTTTCCTCCTCCGGAGCCTTCAGGGAAGCCTCCAGAAGGCCCCTGAAGGCTCCGGAGGGCTTAAACCGGCCCTATGAGTAAACCGGAAGTCCGTTCCCAAACTTCCAGTTTGCCCAAAGGGCCATTTTTTTGCGCTCCGGAGCCTTCAGGGAAGCTCCTGAAGTCTCCGGAGGGCATCTGGGGGGCTTGGGAGTCTGTTTTCGCCTTCCCCAGGCTCCTATAAAGCGTCTGGAGCCTGGAGAGAGCGAAAAATGTCCTCAAAAAAAGGCTAAAGTCAGTTGGCCAATGCGTGCATGCGCGCGCTGTCCAACTGACAGGGCAATGCCTCATGTGCCCTGACAAATGGCTCCACGTGCCACCTGTGGCACGCATGCCATAGGTTCGCCATCCCGGCTCTAGTGCTTTCCAACCAAGTTGACATTTTTAGAATGGTGATTACCATGAACTGACATTTTAGATGGACACTGCAAAAAGACTTTATCACAGTTAAGAAAAGAAAATGAAAGAAGTTCAGTTTCTACAAAGAAACTGGGGGGGGGGGGAACAGCCTCTCAAATTCTTGACTCTGCCATATAGATAAATTAGTCTCGCCTCCTTTCTGTCATGGACTGCCCATCAGTGCTATCAGTCTTCCTAAGATGGTTAAGTGCTCTTCTAGAGGCTGGAAAGTTGCCCACTCCTGAATTACTCCAGTTTGGGACCTAGGCAAGCCATCATCCATGCATCGAGAGCTGCTCCTTAATGCAGGTCTTAATTTAGGCAAGGGCCACACCCTTAGATAATGTCAGTACTGATATTTTTGCATAGGAAAAAGACTGTAGAAGAAAGAATATCTCAAATCTATCTAGCAGAGGTGGGATAGAAGTCCTGTTATGTTGAAGACCTTCTTTCATGTTGAGCCTGTCAGATGCTAAGCCAGGCTTCTCACACATAGTACTATGGCACATTTAGTTTTATTCAGCCAGTTTAGATGAATTAAGTCCAGTTCAGATAATAAAATCCAATTTCAAGTTTAGAAACAATCAAGATTTGCTGGAGCCTTTTAATTTACAAGGAGCACACTTTAAAGAAAACCAATCCCCCATCTAAAAAGGGAGACCTTTGAACAGATGGTCAAGGTGAGAGGCTCCTATAAAATGAGAATGCAGCCTACGATTGGAAGAAAGGAAGGAAGGAAGGACTTTTCTTTCAAGGAATCTAAAATCTACCACCTGAACCTTTCTGCCTATTCACTTATCTACACAGCATGATTAATTTCCTATGCAGATATATTCCAGCAGATATTTCTGCTTGACATTATATCTGAAGTTTTTGCTGCGGGAAGCCTGGAGCTGTTGAAAACAGCAGCATCTGCCTTAGTTAGGGACAACATCTGGCTCATTGTGTAATTATTTCCAGGCCAGTCAGAGCCTAGAAATCCCGCAGATGACAGTCAGTTTGTCTGAGGACTGGGATGAGAAGAGACTTGAAATTCTTTCCATTTCTTCCTCCTATGGTTTTTTTGTGTGCGGCAAATGTCAGAAGTTCGAGAAACATCACAGAGATTCCCCTTTCAGGATCAATTTCTATCAAAGCAGCCCTATGCAGCAATGGTGGGTTCCAGATCCCATTGCAACCGGTACACTGCAACGGGGCCCGGCGTCCACCACGTGAATGTGTGCATGTGTACTTACCGCCAATGACACTCCAGCTGCTCGGTGGAACATCGTGCAGGTGCTATATGCTCCGTGCGCGAAAGCCCTGATTGGTTCAAATAGCGGTAAGGAGAGCGGGTGGGCGGCTGCGCCCTCCGGAGCACCATACTGGAACGGTACCTGGTGCTCCCAGCAGGCACCAGTAGGTCCGTACCGGGGCGTACCGGTCGTATCCCACCACTGCTCTGCGGGAATGCGATACAGTGGCACTAACTCAACCTTTCCCATTTGGTGTCTCCAGATGGGATGAACTAAAAGTTCTCAGATTTTGCCAGGCAGCCATGCCAATAGCCATGCACTTGCGTATAAGGCTGCACTAATCCAAACTAAAATTTATTGACTTTCTTTTACTGATGTATCTACATGACTTAGGCCCTTATACAAGAGACTTTGAAAGCAGATAAATAGCCTAACCAATTATTTTTCATTTAGAAGGAAACAATAGGTGAAATGCAAAACCTAAACATATAATATCATTTTGCAATAAAGATTCATTTAATCGCACGTCCTCCATCTCCTCTGCCACCCTTGACAATGGGAGCAAAACCAACAAAATGCAAGCGCAGATCTGCCATCTGTGACTTTCTCATCTGCCAGACATCCACTCCAGATTGTGTCCTTCTTTTCTTCCTCTCCAGAAGCCTAGATCTTGTGAACCAAATGGGCCAAATGTTCCTTTAATAATCCTCAGCAAGTCAAATCCCTTTGAAGACGGCCATTGATTTTCCTCCTCTTGGTGCATTAAAATGTTGCGTGCTCCATATTCTGCCTGAGTTGAACAGTAATGGGCTCCTGTACTTGGTAAGCCTCAGAAACTACATTGTATTTCACCAATTGCATTACATCAATTATTGCTTTCAAATGAGACTTAACAGTATGAGAAACAGAACTTGATCTCAAAATGGGGAACAGCTGAAGAAGCCATAGGACTTGGTGGGATGCTTACCTTTCTATAAATACCTGAGATGTTGTAATGTTTTCTAAACCTGTTATACTGAAATGATGCAAATTCAGTAAGAAATTTGCAAAGAAACAACCAGTCCTTGCTGGGGCTTTCATGACACCCCAAATGACTTCTCCCCTGGCTAATGCAAACAGATGTTGGAAAATGGCAAAGGCTTTAGAGGTAATAATTGGCAACAATCTGTCACTCAATCCCATCGTTTTTTTCTGCTTGTTTAACAATGAAGGGTTGGTAGTTAAGAAGGTTGCCGACCTTCATGTAATATCTAATATACGTTTCATGCTATATGCTCATCTAGTTTATATATGAGTAGGCTAAGTGCAAAGGAAGCTGCCTTCTACAGAGGGAAGCCATGGCTCTATCTATCTAACTCAGTCCTGTCTGCTCTGATTGATAGTAGCTCTCCCAGCTCTATTTGAAGGCAGGAAGGGCTGAACGTGCAACCTTTTGCACTCAAAGCATGTACTCCAGCTCTGAGCCAGCACCCATTCCAAAACTCTGTATTGACAATCAATATTTTTACAAGGGCCTAGACTGAATGTCAGCAGGTTGTCTTCGTCTATTGCAAAAAGAAAGGGAGGAGGGGGGAAAGAAACCCTCCAAAAGAAAACAAAAAAATTCATATAACAACAGCATCTTTCATTGATGTTTCAGGTAAGAGGGATTCATTTTTACACTCAGTGCAAAATGTAGCCCTGCAGGAAGGGTGGGTTGCAACCAAATAAATTTGAGGGAGCTGAAAGGGTGAAACAACTTGGATTGTAATTCTTGCCAATGGTATATATGGATTAGGGCTGGGCAACTTTTTGGAATCAGTTCCTAAAAGGTGTAAAGGAGTAAGCAACAAACACAGTATGGCCCAGTGATGAAAGTCAAAAATTTTTTTACTACTGGTTCTGTGGGCGTGGCTTGGTGGGCATGGTGTGGCTGGGAGGGCGTGGTTTGGTGGGCATGGTAGAGGGAGGATACTGCAAAATCTCCATTCCCACCCCACTCTGGGTCCAGCCAGTGGTGGCATTTGCCAGTTCTCTGAACTTCTCAAAATTTCCACTACCGGTTCTCCAGAACCTGTCAGAACCTGCTGGATTTCACCCCGGGTATGGCCCCTGTTTGGATCATAGGCATTATTTTTCAAACATGGCAACTTTTAAGATGCATGTATGTCAACTTCCAGACTACAATGACACTGAAAAGCATGACTTATGATCGTTTTTCACAGTTACGACCTTCGCAGCATCCCCATGACCATGTGATCCAAATTCAGTTGCTTGGCAACAGGTTGATATTTTGGACTGTTGCTGTGTCCCAAGGTCACATGATCCCCTTTTGCGACCTCCTGGCAAGCAAAATCAACGAGGAAGCCCGATTCCCTTAACAACTGGGTTACTACCTTATCAACTGCAGGGATTCACTTAACAACCACAGCAGGAAAGGTCTTAAAATGGGGCAAACCCCCTTTAACAAACATCAAGTTCAGGGGTTGGCAATCTTAAACACTCAAAGAGCCATTTGGACCTATTTCCCACAGAAAAGAAAACACCAGGAGCCACAAAACGCTTCCCGTGCCTGACTATTTCCTGAGCGGCCACAAAACTAGTATATGTAGTTGAATTAAGCATTCTGTTTTCTTCTGAAACTTTTCTTTTCTTAGATTTAGCCATGTTTGGCCTACTGGGGGGTTGAAAAGCTCAAGAAATCACATGCCAGCGGGTGTTGCACATTGGTAGTTATGATGCATATTTTGAGCAACAGGGAGCCACAGCAGAGAGATGGAAGAGCCACATGTGGCCCCAGAGCCGCAGATTGCTTACTCCTGGTCTAGTTGAACAACAGAACTTTTGGGCTCAGTTGTGGTCTACCTGTGCAGCTAATACAAAGATATAATCACATGGAAATCTTCAACTGGTTAACAGCAAGAAGGGGGTACAGGTCCCTTCCTGAAAGCTGCGGCTATTGATAGGAATTCTACCAACTTCGAAATAAAAATGGTCAGTGTCTCTTTAAGAGGGTTCAGTTTTGGTCTCCCTTTGCCTTTAGTGCCACACTTGCTCCCTTAAGCCCCAGGTAAGCTTAGACGGCGAGCCCTTTTTAAATACCAAATGTTGCCAGCAGCCTAAAGTCCGTATAGAAATGTCATTCGTGGTGCTAGCTCTCTGATCTTACCTTTCTTCTTCAAATAATAATATTGCAAGGTAAATGACAGAACAGGCAGGAGGGGGAAAAATTGTTATTCTGACCCTGAGAGAGCTTTTCTTTTCAAATATACTTGGTATGCTGGCATTGTTTTTCCACCTTTAACATCCTTCTGCAGAGTCACCCAGGATCTCAAGGTAAGTGACTGATGGACATATTATGGTGCCAGCTCTATCATTAGGCAAAGGAAATGACAGACTTGGTTGGTGATTCTACTACCAGGAAAGGCAGCATTTTTTTTTTCCATTGCAATTTGCAGGGAGGGCGGGAGAGGAATGTGGCACTCTCTGCCCCAAAGGGCTGATGTCACTTGAGCTACTACAGGGCCTAGGCCCTAGTAGTGATAGTGGTGGTAGGGAGCACCTTACACTGCTGAGACAACATACATTCGTAGCTTACAGACAGAGAGTAAACACACGATCAGAACAGCCACGCATTAGTCATGCCAGCGAGGGATGGTGGCTATGCCTTCATCCCTGTCATTTATTTATTTGTTCATTAAATTTATATGCTGTCGTCTCGCTGTTTTAATTGGGAGGCTTACTAGTAGGAAAGCGGAGATCTAAAACCAGTCAAACATTAAAGTTAAGTGTAATTACAATTAAAGCCCCCTTTTGAAGGAAACAGCCAGCTCAAAAATGTAAAAATTGAACTAAAGAATTAAAGTAAAATAAAATAAAATGTTTAAAACCAAGAGCAGAGACACGGGTGAACGTTTGTCTCTCACACCAAGACAATGGACAAAGCCCGATTTTCAATACGTACAATTTTTATATTTTCCCCCGTCCATTAGCATTCTCAATCTCCTACCTGCATTTGGATTTTTTTTCCCAAGTTCTGCAAGAGATTCAATAAGCTGTATGCGTCGTTCAGTTCTAAGTTCCCTCATGCAGAATCATGCAGACAGAGAATGGCTGGTTTTAAATGGAAAAGACTCCCTGGGAGGGTCTCCAGTTAGATATGAGTCATGCTCCTCTCCCGTGTAGTTAAGGACAAACAGGGCCAGAAAAGAATCCACATCTTTCCATATGTACAGCAATCGCCTCTGCAGCTATTTCTAACTAACAGTAGGTGACCCCCACATGCTACTCTCTCTAAATAATAATGTGTAATGGAGAAAAACATTTGTAAATGGAAATAGGTTAGAACATGGGGTCACTGATGTTATTTTCGGATCTAACTTGAACACCAATGCCAATTTTGGAAAGAAAGCTTACCGGGCAGCCGGTGTTGCATCTAGATCACATTTCCACATTTATACGGTTGGCATATAAATTATGAACAGGCAAGGAAAAGAAAATGATATTGAAATTACAAGAGGGAGATGCTGCATTAATGGATAATGCAGGTGTACCAAAAGCACTGCATCAATGTTATGCCAACTTATTATAAGGGAAGTGATGTCTGTGGAGGAAATAGGTAGATATGTAAAAATAATAATAAAAAAAGCTTACTTTGGATTACAGAGGAAGAGAGACAGATTATGAATGGACCCATAACAAGGTTATAACAAAAATATTAAACCAGGAAAAGTGGCTGGACAAGATAGACCCGTGATGGCGAATCTATGGCATGCGTGCCACAGGTGGCACTTGGAGCCCTATCTGCTGACACATGAGCCGTCCAGCGAGCATGCACACACTGGCCAGCTGATTTTTGGCCTTCCAGAGGGCCGGGAGAGGCCATGTTTGCCCTCCCCAGGCTTCGGAGGCTTTCCTGGAGCCTGGGGAGGGTGAAAACAGCCTCCCTGGAGGAAGTACCAAGCTCAGCTTGGAGGCGAGCAATGCAGCATGCATGGAGGGGGGAGGAGCGTGGGAAGGGTTGTGCATGCATGCGCATGTGGGGGGTTCACTTTGCATTATGGGCACTCACATTTTTGGCACCCAACAACAAAAAGGTTAGCCATCACTGAGACAGACGATCAGATACTTATCCTAAATGTCTTGAAGATGAAATTTTACAAAGTTTATAAAACACAGTGAATTCTATCTTACAGGGAAGAAAACTACCAGAGAGTTGGAAAGAAGTAAATATCCTAAAAAAAGGGAGAAGATTGGACTTTGACAAGTAATTTCAGGTTGATTGTCATTACTTAATAATGACTGCAAGTTATTTACAATGATTTTAGTTGATAGAAGGAAAATAATTTTACGAGAATTTGTTCATGAGGATCAACGTGACTTCAGGCATCTTTTAACGTATGAAACCGTTTTTTGTGGCCGAGTCAATTTATAGGACATTTGATCAAACTGATTCAAAACAGGTGATTTGGAAATTATTTGCAGAAATTTGAAAGTGGTTTTGCAGATCTTATGACGCTTTGGTCTTACAAAATAGTATGATGGACTCTCTAGTACCGTTGCGAGTGGCCAACCAATAAATTTTGTCGTCTTAAGCAATCGGATCTATCAAGCGCTTTGTGGAGCATCATGCTGCCTTTGGTGCTTCTGATATTTGCTTTACAGAAGGTTCATTGGAGGAAGAGAAAAAACAGGATTTAGGCATATTCACTGCTTGAGTTGAACTGTGATAGCATAATCTACTCCATAAACTATATATATATTATTTCTTTACATCAGGGGTGTCAAACAAGAGGCCTGTGGGCTGGATGCGTCACGCCAGAGGTGGTATTCAGCAGGTTCTGACCAGTTCTGGAGAACCGTCAGCAGAAATGTTGAGTAGTTTGGAGTATCAGTAAATACCACCTCTGATTGGCCCCACCCCCATCTATTCTCTGCCTCCCAAGTCCCAGCTGATCGGGAGGAAATAGGGATTTTGCAGTATCCTTTCCTCGCCCATCAAGCCATGCCACACCCATCAAGCCAAGGCCACAGAACCGGTAGTAAAAAAAATTGAATCCCACCACTGGGCCACGCCCACCCCAGCTCCGCAAAGGGGAAAAACGTTGTGATACGTCACATGACGGCAATATGACACAGCGAGTTTGACACCTGTGCTGTACATCTATATCAATGGTAGTAATCTGATGAATATGCTTTTCAGAATCCTTTTTTTAAAAAATTGTTGCTTAAGCAACACAAAATAAATTATTCCCAGAAGAGGCTAACCTTATCAATAACCTTTCTGAACAAGATTGTCAACCTTTATCTTTAGTACAGGCTTACTCTAAATACTGTTCAGGGGGGGGGGGGGATAAGTTGGAGTAAGACCTCTTCTGCATTAATTCTTTATAGATGCTTTGTTGTACAATTTGGAGGTTGCGTTGGTAGCAGGTTTCCACCCCACCCCACCCCGCTCCTCATTTCTGCTATCATGACTTCAAAAGAAGTGAAGGGAAACTGTTTAAAAAATGATGGTGGAATAATCCTTGAATCGGGTTAATGTTCTGTAAAGCACTTTTTAAAAGTTTTCCCCCCTCTCTCAGAATTCCTTCCTACTTTTAGAAAGTATGGGGGAACCCCAAACGAGCTTTTGCTTGTATGGAATATATTTACTGATATTTATTGTATTAAAAAAATAAAATTGACACATCTGCTGCTGCTACCACTTCTCACGATTGTTTGATGGGGTTTTAATATAGTATTATTTTTCAATGTAGTCTGGCAAATAACTTTGATTTTGTGGATCTCTGAGAGGGTCTTGTGGGGTCCCGCAGAGGACCACACTTTGAGAAACACTGCTCTAATGGATCTATCATTTCTCCTGCCTTGATCCCAGCAGGAGGGAGGAAGGATTGACTATCTGTAGGCATTTTCATGCTTCTCTAGCATAGCGTCGCCTGATCCAGGCCGAACTGGGAGCAACCCACCTCTGTCTTGAATTGATTTGAATCTAACTTTGTTGCTTTTGACAAAAAATGTACCTTAACTTGAATCCGAATTAGAACTTGGCTGATTCACACATACCTCTAATGCAAATGCTACTTCTCCAGAGCAAACGATTGATTATATTCTAGTTTTTGAAAGAAATAAAACTCGAGTTCTACAAGCTAACAGATCAAAATAATTGAGTTTTTTTCCCCCCTCTAGAGAGATGAATACATAACTGAGAAGGAGTCGTGACAGCAATTTGCTAAAATTTCTAACCTGATATAACATCACCTGTTTAACTGCATCTACTTTCTCAAGCGCTGGGTAAACTTATGTAAGTTCTAACTTTGTGGAATACTTTTGGTGCTATCAAAGCAGTAGCTTCATTCTCCTTTCCTTATGTTATTTGACCCTTAAGTAGTTGATACTTCATAGAAATATTTTAGAGAATTTTTCTTATTTTTGTTAGATACCTTTGGGCACTTTAGACTCCACCTACCTTGATAGTCTGTCTATTAATGCTTTACTCCGGCATGCTTCATGTTTTGTGCTAAACTTGGGTTTTTAACTGTGGTGTATTAAATAATCCCATAATTGTCTGATTCACACATTGCAATAGGAGACTAGCTTTGCTCGATAAAACACAAGGTTGGCTTAGGAAAACATGTTAAATCAAAACCAAGCTACTTTATGGTTTAACATAATGATTTACCCTATCAGAAAGTTTACTAATAAATAAGCTAGCCTGAATTCATTGGGATATACGTGGAGGCTAGTGTATATAAGACTTATGCACAAGCACATAAAAAGCATAAAGAACACAAGAAAACTTCCGCGTACAGTTGTTTTCCTTGCAAAACCTTTGAGAGTTTTTAAAATGAAGTCTGTTTCTTGGATCGAACTGGACAAGGACTGATTGCAGAGCCACAATACAAATGAATTGGCCCAAATCCAGAAGGATGAGAGAGGTGTTAGCGGTGGCTTCCCTTCCTCCCTATTGGCTAACATCATCGCTATTTGCTTCTTCCCAAAACAGAGGGTGATGGAAGGCATAGACTTCTGTAAAATGTGCATATGTGTATTTATCTGCCTAGAGGTACACTTACAATAAATATACTACAAATTACAGATAGTCCTTAACTTACTACAGGTCACTTAGTGACCGTTCAAAGTTACAACGGCACTGAAAAAAAGTGATTTGTGACCAGTTTTCACACTTATGACTATTGCAGCATCCCCATGGCCATGTGATCAATATTCGGACACTTGGCAACCCCCTCACATTTATGATGGTTGCAACATCCCCGGGCAATGTCAACACCTTTTGGGAACTTCTTACAAGCCAAGTCAATGGGGAAGCCAGATTCACTTAACAACTTAACAACTGCAGTGACTCACTTAACAATTGTGGCAAGAAAGGTCATAAAATGGGACAAAACTCCCTTAACAAATGTTTCGCTTAGCAATAGAAATGTTGAGCTCAATTGTGGTCATCAGTTGAGGACTATCTGCAAATATTAGTCCAGCTCGCCATTTATGAGGGAAGAATATTATCAAACATTGTTTCAAAATACCTGTCTGGGGTTAACTCTGGGTGGATCATTTCTAGGACCCCTCCCAGCTATCTTAGTATCTACCAATTTTGAGTATAAAAAGATGGAACTCAAGAAGATTCCCTTTTCCTTTGCATCCCGTGATCACTACAAGCTGCCTATATTTTCCTAAGGGCTTCAAACAAAAGGAGATTGAGTGAAGCAGTATCCACAAAAAATTCGCAGATTTTATCAGAGGGACAAAGCAACCCCACGGTGTAACACAGGGGTGTCAAACTCGCATTGTCACATTGTTGTCGTCACGTAACGTATCATGACTTTTGCCCCCTTCACTAAACTGGAGGTGGGCGTGGCTAGTGTGTGACACATCCGGCCCATGGGGCGCAAGTTTGACACCCTTGGCGTAACAGCTCGAGCATCCCCCTTTTCTTTTTCCTTTTGTGTAATTTAACTGAAGATTCTTCAAGCATAGGCGGTGATATTGTAATGCACAATATACAAGAAGGCGGGCCTGCATTGCAATATGGATGTTCTTTTCATCGGTCTGACTCCTCTTTGCCTCATCATGGACGGGTAACACATGGATAAGCAAGAGTTGGAAATGCTAAAGTAAGATGGCATTTATCCAATCATTCTCATATTTTCTTTTCTGCATCAATGCTTTCTGCCTTCTACCCCCTATTACATTCCTTTTATTTCTAAATGATATATACAGTCTGTTTTCTTAATAGAACCTAATGGTTTTTTTAAAAAATGGAATTGCATACCCATGTCTGGGATATACCATTCACAATTTGCGATAGTTGCTCAAAAGATGATAAGGTCTTCTGACTAGCTCTTGACACCAGCAAAGGAGAATAGAATTTGAAAAACTGAAGTTTTAGAGAAGGAAATACATAGGGGTATAAATAGGGGGAAATCTGCCTGCTTGCTCAATGATGCAGGATCAACTCAAGACATTTTTATTTCTATGGTGAAGGACAAGACCTCCACCATCTAGGTAGCCCTTCCTAATTATTATTATTATTTTGAATGTTCATTGTTCAATGTTTTATCGGTTTTTAATGTCTGTAAACCATCAAGAATTACCCCTAGGTGAGATGGGCGGCAAAGAAGTCAAACATACAAGCAAGCAAACAAATCTTCTCACACCGAAAAAAACTGACTGGTGTGGCAAGTGCACTTTATTTTTTATTTTAAAAAATTGCACCCGAGGACAACTGCGTAGTTAGTTTTGAGGACAGGCTGTTGTGAACATATTGTTCTGTCCCCCTCTAGTTGCTGTTCCCATCTGCTTAGCGTCTGCAGCCTGAGATGGCCATCCTCAATGTCTAGTAACAAAGTCAGTTCCTGGCGCCCCAACAGAGATACAATTCTCCTTGCTGGGTTGGTTACCCACCTCAGCTAAGTTCTGCCAGAAAAGAAGTACCATGTAATTTTAAAATATGTGACAGCCTTTAAAGACCACTCAAGGCAATTATATCATACTGTTATTGCATTTATGTCAAATTTATATTGTCGCTATTTATTCTTATTATTCTTGATATGTTTTCAACTGCTCTAGCCCATATTATATGTATCATGTTTTATGCTGTAAACTGATTAAGGTTAGAAAACTAAAAGGGCATGGAAGCCATAGATAAATAAATAAAGTGATACAGAACTCTTTCATAATTTTTAAGGCACCCTTGATTTCTGATTATGCTTTTCTCAGAGGTGGTATTCAGCCAGTTCTGACTGGTTCACTGGTAGCGGAAATTTTGAGTAGTTCAGAGAACTGGCAAATATCACCTCTGGCTGGCCACGCCGCATCTATTTGTTGCCTGAGTCCCAGCTGATCAGAGTCCCAGCTGATAGACTGGGTCTTCTTCTGTTGCCCTGCACAAGAGAACAGAGCTGGAAAGCAGGTTAATGGGGTAGTGAGGGAATAGAAATTTTACAGTATCCTTCCCCCAGGAGTGGGGAGGGAATGGGGATTTTGTATCTCCTTCCTCTGCCCACCAAGCCACGCCCACCAAGCAATGCCATGCCCACAGAACCGGTAATACATTTTTTTAAAATCCCACCACTGACTTTTCTTGCAAAACAAATGCCAAAAAAAAAAAAAAAATAGGCATGCCATTTTGAATTTTGGAGCCTGTGCACCAGAAACACCATAGAACGTGGTTGGCTGTTAACTAACATTAATGAGAAGACACTGTTTAATACAAACTTATTGCAACGAATACTGGTGGATTAGAGACCAGTCAGTTTTCCACAGTCAGTGAGATACAAGTCAGTGATCATAAAAGACAGTATAATTATTTATGGGAGCTGAAAACAGATTTGACTCTGTTGCCTAAATCGTGCAGATATTTTACTTGGAACTTCCATCTTCCAAAGATTATTTCGGCACATCCTGCAGAGATAAATCTGACTTCTTCCTGCTACACATTTTAGAGTTGCCAATTCCTACATTCAGCTGTCGTTCACCACATATTGAGTAATCATGCCCTGTTTCCCGCTTGTGTGAACCAGCTCATAAATCCATCTCGATTCAAAATATTTAAGTGGCTGTAATTAATAAAAACAACATCCATTTATCTCTTACATGGCCCTCTTCTGATGACAACCTTCTGAAACACCCCAGATGATTTTTTTTCCTGACTTATGATACTGTTTCATGAATTGCACATCCGAAATCTCTCAATAATTGTAACCATCTTCAGTTTGAGCTGTTCCGTAAGCCTAGATGTGAAATCCTGCTTCCCCATCTTTTTGCACTTCAGTGATATTATATACTGCCTTGTGATGTACTTCCTTTACATAGCCTATATTTTCCACTGATTTCCAAAAAAAGGCAATTCCCTAGAATACTATACACTTAGGGATTGTGCATTTTTTCTACAGCATTGCGTATTATATATGCATAGGTTATGTGCTGGGTCACTCTGCATAAAAAAGATTCCAGAAGTGGATGATTTCAACTGTTCAAAAACCCTTCCTAACTGTTTCCCATTTGGTAAAGCTTAGCCTGTCTGCCATGGTCAGCCATTGCATCCAGGGTTATGAAGGGGACTTGTCTGTTCTGATATCCAGCAGTCATTATGTTTAGAAAGTCTAAAATTCTCACATTAGAGACATGACCAGCAAAATGCAAGAGCTCCTTTCCTTTTATTTCAAACACTTCTCCCTGGTGAAAGCATCTGGTTTTTAAAAATCAGAATTAATTCTGATTAATTCTGACAATGATTCTTGATGAATGTATCTTTTCTTTTATGTACACGCTTGGCCAATAAAGAATTCTATTCTATTCTATTCATCAGAAAAACATTGAGAACATGGTAAAAAGCCCATTCTTCTGAACGGGGGTGAAGAACCCATATTTAACCTGTGTCGCAAAGCAGCATACAAAACTTCTAGAGATAAATCAAGATTTCTCAGAATAAAATTTAAAAATCAATGGGGATCGATCACGGCTTTCCTTCCTTTAATATAAGTAAAGTGATGATGATGATGAGGATGATGATGATGATGATGATGATATTATTATTATTATTATTATTATTATTATTATTATTATTATTATTATTATTATTATTATTATTATTATTATTAATAATAATAATAATAATAATGCCCTTGGAGCAATACCTAAAGGGCTACCTCACTATTTGGAAATTCTAAATTTACCTGACTTGTACATTTGGATTCTACAAAAAAACCACCCTACTTGGAACAACTTGTATTCTCCGACGTTACCTTAACAGTTCCTAGGTCCTTGGTTAGGACTTGAGCTGTTGAGCTAACAACCAGCCCCAAAGGATGTAAATCTCACCAAAGATTATAATAATAATAATAATAATAATAATAATAATAATAATAATAATAATAATAATAATAAACAACTTGACCCCTCTCCCTTATTCTTTAGAATAAGCATGGCCACCTGACAGCTGTGGATCCAAGACGGCATTGAAATCAAATTTATCAGGAACCCAGCATGTAATCAATAGACAGTAAAAAATATGCCCTCACAGATACATGCATTTTTAAAAATAGGCACAGGGTAGAAATTAGACTATATTTCATATAATTATGCTCCCTTATCATCTATATTTTAACTGACATCATTATCTGTTTGCTTGGGGCAGGAATATTAGCAAGAGAGCTTGTTGTTTTGCATGCTGCCCATAGGAATTGTATCATCTTGGTCTAGTTTGTGATCTCTAGTTTGTTCTAGAGATCAAGGCTCTAGATTTGATATTCTCAACCCCTGAAGCAATCTTTAACAATATAGAAATTTGCCCCTATGAGATATATGTTTTACTGACACAAGTGTTTACTGACAAAAGCGCCTCTCTAATTCTATGTGATCTCAGCTTATAAGGATGTGTACTTTTGTGTGAGATACAGAAATGCACGATTTTATGGTGTTTTATTACGTTTTGTGTATTGTTGCTACTTAGGAGGAAGATAACTGCCATAGTAACAATAGTTTTGCTTAATGAAAGAGGTTCACTCTTCAGCAGAAAAAGAACGAACCCAGCGCTCAATCAAGCCGATATAAACAAGAAACAACTTATTTAATGGAAATTACTAAGAAATCAGTTCTGCTCCTCTTCATTTTCCAAAGTTTTATAATTTATAGATGAAAGCAAGTAGCTGTAATAAATATCACAGTGACATCAGAGCAGGACTTAAGAGGCAGAAAAGCACGATTCCTTTTAGCAAAAAAAGCGAAGAAGGCATTTTTTACAAACATATTTTGAAATATGGTAATATACAGTATCATTTAACAGCACCTCCTTGACCATTAAATCTAGAGTTTAGAATGGATAAATGGCATAACTGAGAAAACATTTGGTCCCTGCACAGATGAACTCCCACCTAAGGATTAAATTATGGTGATCAGAAATCAGTGCTCTGATGAAAACATATAGCATAGGAGGCTTGCTTCATTTGTGGTTCATTTGTACGTCTTTTCTATTTTGATTCCTTGCTGGTTAGCCATGAAAGCTGAGCTGGGGAAGCATTAATAGGCTAATCACCCCAAGGGCCAAAAATCTACAATGGAACAAAACGCAGATAACAAAAGGTGTTTTCCCCTTTCTAAGCAGGAAGAGTTAAAATATATCTGACTCCTGTATTCTCCAGTTGTACTCTCAATCAGTCCATTTAGGATTTTCAATATTAAAACACACACACAAAGCACACACTACCCCAAAGACAATGGTGTTGAAAGTTTAGTTATGGTAGGTCTCTTAAATAGCTCAGAGATGGTAGCAAAGAGGCCCAGGAAGCTATCTATGCTGCCATTTAGTGGGTGTCTAGGGTTTTGCAGGTTGGTTGCAGTAGCGCTAGCTAAAACATTTCTTTTTCTCTGCCAACGCTTCTTTAATGCAAGCTTTTCAAAACCGAAGAAGAAGGAAATCTGCACTCGTTGAAAGCCACACTGCAACCTGAGTTTTAACCTTGAAGGTTGAAGAACATTCAGCTGATTGGATGAGGATATTTTAAGGTTGGGGTTGTTTTACAAGTTATGTGAAAAGAAAATAAATACTTCTAAATTTGTGTGTGTATCAAGGCAATACAGTGTGTGTGTGTGTGTGTGTGTGTGTGTGTGTGAGAGAGAGAGAGAGAGAGAGAGAGAGAGAGAGAGAGAGAGAGAGAGAGAGAGAGAGAGAGAGAGAGAGAGAGAGAGAGAGAGAGAGAGAGAGAGAGAGAGAGAGAGAGAGAGAGAGAGAGAGAGAGAGAGAGAGAGAGAGAGAGAGAGAGAGAGAGAGAGAGAGAGAGAGAGAGAGAGAGAGAGAATGAATTTCTTCTTTCCCTCTCCCTTTTGTGGCCCATTATGTATTTCCATTGCTATGGACAAAACAGTAAGCAATGGCCAACACCAGCAGGTGCTCAACTATATAATTTTAGATTTAAAGGCTGCTTGTTCCAAAAAGCAACTGGGGAGATCATGCTGCTTTTTCGTGTGCTTAGCAAAATTCTATCATCATTTATTTCTTTTTAAAATATAATTAGGCTATATTACCATTTTAGATGCCGAACGATGATACATTTATGGAACATTAGCAACTTGCACGATGCTTACCCACCACCATTTAACCCTCCCTCCCTCCACCCTCTTCGGTCTGAAGCCAGGCATGTTTAAAATTTGAAAATTTCCATCAGGGAACCTTGTTTCCCTTGTCAATTGAAAGGGAAGGAGCAGAAATGCATTCTTTAAAGTGACATTCTCCTCTAGTAATAATCATATGACATGAGTCACACTCTTAGTATTTAATGCAAATATTCACAGATGATACAATTCGATGCTTCCTCTTTCTGGATCATATCTGGTGGGTGTCATTTCACCAACTTACAGCTTTTGCCCCTTGAGCCCTAACCCTTTTGAAACTCCCAAGCCAAGGACCTTTATTCCACTTGGGCATGTCCCTAGCTAGCAGCTCCATATGCTTTTTCACAATATGATAGTATATATTATTGGGTTTTTTTTGGTGGGGGTGGGAGATCATTGGCAATGGTTTAACCAGGTGCCCTGCTTGTGTTTGCACAACTGCTAGAGGGGACTGGATCCCCCCCCCCGCCTTTTTTTTCCCCTCACTAATGTTCATACAGCATTGTGGATTTTATGAATAGACTGTGGATTTAAATTTCATTAAGTTCTATATATTATTTTCCTCAGATGTACAGTTTGGGAATCTTTCAGGCATCTTTCAAAGAACAAGTTCTAATTACTTTTTTTTTTTCTGACTCTAGGGCTGATTGGATCTTCAGGTGAACAAAAAAGCCAGTGCTTTTTTTCTTTTTTTTTTCTATCTTGGTAAAAAGGACAGCTATAATATTATCTACCAAGATCATGAGTCAGCATCTTTTTTTAAAAAAAATAATAAACCAAAGGAAATTCATCTTTGGTATTTCAATATACATGTCAAAATCGACTATTTCCGGAATATACACTGCATTCTTTCTTTAGGTATACACAACCATGTAGCCATAATTTAAGATGTGGGGAGAAATAAAGATTTGCTAGCAATTAGCTTTGAAGGGGAAATGAGAAGTCAAAAGCAGAAATGGATTTTCTACGGTGTGGCTCAAATATGTTTGCTACAAAACCTTTTATGTATTTATTTAAAGCCCAATATGGCTTTTCTGTCTGTTTCATCCTCTCTCAGAACATAAATACTGGTAATGGCATAGGATCACTTTGTGCTCATGGGAAGGTATTCTACAAGAACAGAAACATTAAAGAATTAGAATCGGACCTCTAATTCTCCAGAATTTGCTCTTTAGTGCTGAATAGGATTATTTCCTGCTATACATTATAGAACATTACAACTAGCCTTATTGTTAAGGTGACCAACCGTCCTCCTTTAGGGAGGACAGTCCTTCTTTTGTAAGTTCTGTCCTCCCTCGAAAAGTGTCCTCCTACATGTCCTCCTTTTTGATATTTGAAGGCTAATCTGTTGCGCATTATGTGACGTATTTTATTAAACAGTTTTTAATGGTGTTTTTTTTTACTTCATCTCAAGTATATTGAACAGATATTGAATCTTGTGTTGAATTTTTATCTAAAGAAATGCTAGACATTAAAATAGACGACAATTGTCTCTTTGAAGAAATTAGAAGACTGAATGTATATTTAAATTCTGAAAAATTAATACAATGGGAAAATCAACATGTTGAAATTGATAAAAGATGGGTGGATATTTTCAGCCATTTCAAAAATGAACATATTCCATGTGAACATTTATTTATACTTGTTCAATTTACGTTGTGCTGCCCTGGAACTAATGCAGCAGTTGAAAGAGTTTTTTTTCAATTGCCAATGATTTTTGGACAAGTGAGAAATCGAGATTGAATGTTGATACTCTAGCTGCAGCACTTGCCGTAAAATTCAATATGAAGGATATTTCTTGTTCAGATATTTCCAATATATTGTTAGAAGATGATACATTGACAAAAAATATTAATTCAATGGAAAAGTACTCATTTAAATAATAATTAACAGGCATGTAAGCATAATTACAATATAAAATGTTGCAAATGTTTTTATTATGCATATATCATATTTTAGTGTATTATTGTTGCAATGAATAAAATATTTCTTTTATTTACGATATATTTTTTCCAATTTATTTGTCCTCCTTTTCATTGTAAAAAAGTTGGTCACCTTATTATTGTGGGAAACCTCTACCAACTATGGATGACTGGACAATACCACTTGTGTGGTGGTGGTGGTGGTGAGATTTATCTGTTAGATTATACCTACACATTGCAAGTTAAAAGCACCACTCTTTCTTGAAATTTAACTTCCCGTCTACGGTTCTCTCCCTTCTCTAAGCCAATCCCCTTGAGGAAAAGAAATGCTGTAGTTAAATTAGCAGCAAAATGTATGATTAAGCCACAGAAAAAAAATTCATTTTAGGCATATTAGAACACAAGGCAGGAATCCTAATCTCACCGAGTGCAAATTGTCACTGGATGACTCAACGTTGCCTTTCCACTGTTTCTTTTTCCGTCTTATTTCTGTTTTCCTTAGGCTATGAACATATACTTATGGGTACTCACAATACAAAAGACAGAATGAATTTACTTAATCAAAGAATCCTTTAAAAAGCAACGCATACAAATGCAGTAGGTGTGCTTCCATGCCCAGCCACATAATTTCTTCGAACTGATTTCTTAATAATCTAGTTCCTGATGATCAAAACGAGCTCAACTTTCATGAGCCATATCCTTTCCTGATTTTCTATTCCAGGATGTATTTCTTTCTGATTTTTCCTTTACTAAAAAAAAAAAATGCAATAGTTCCTTAATTTTTTAGTAGGCTCCCCATCTCACAAATCCTAGTCCTCATGGGCAGTCCAAACATTGCTGGTTGCCAGTTCCAGGCATCTCCAATTAGCATGGCCAATGGTCAATATATGCTGGTGAAGGTAGAGGAGATTTGAGGAGAGGACATAGATTATCCTTACAATGTGTTGCCAATTGCAAGGAAAACTAGGGATGCTAGATGGGTTTGGACATAACAATTGGATCAATGGGATTATAATACAGTAAACTACAGGTAGACCTCGAGTTAGGACCAAATGTTGCGATGGTAAATCATTGCAGTTGTACATTGAAGCCCCAAGTGACCAGACTCAATTTTATGATGGTCTTTAAGAGAGTCACCGCAGTTGTTAAGCAAACCACAAGGTTGTGAGTAAAAAATCCAATGGGTGTTTTTAACTGTTCCCCCCTCCTCCCGGTAAACACAAAAAAGTCACAAAGCAAAAAAATGGGACCATGGAACACTGCAACAGGTTATAAATGCTAATGCCAAGAGCCCAAATTGCAACCACATGACTATATGTATGTGTGGTTGGGGCAGTTCCAACTTTGAGGATGGATCATAAGTAACTTTTTCCGATCTGTCATAATTTTGAACTGTTGCACAACTGGTTGTAAATCAAGGACTACATTGTCAGCCGATAGCAACTGATTTCATCTTTGGAACAACTTTTTTGTTACTGTTACAGTAAAATTCTTTTGTTTGTCCCTTGAGTGGTCTGTTCTCTAAGCCTGGCCAGGCAGCAGATATAAAATTTCAACCCATAGACTCCTAATACAAAAAGGAATATGTCACAATTCCCTGCACTCAAAGCAATTTTTTTTATCAATCCTTCATCTTTGATATTAGGGAGACTATCAGCACAAATATTACGACTGGCCAAGTGTAACACTCATGTTATGCCTCAGTATAAATGGAGAAAATCTGTCAAAGCAACTCACAAGTCATTTGTTAGGGCCTTGAATGGCTGTATATTGTGAATTCAGTGATTTTAACAGCTTGGAATAGCTGGAGCCAACTTAATACTCTGCAGATGTTTGGAGTTTTCATTTCCATCAGTTCTTCCCGATATGGAAAATGTCAGAGGGCTGTAGGTATTGTAGCTCAAAATATCTAGAGGACACTAAGGCATCTACCTCCCATAGACAGCTTGTATATTTAACCATGTAGCATGGCTGTAGTATTATTATTATTATCCTTATTGTCTTTTTTACTACCTGCTCTTATTGGTATTATTATTATTATTATGCTGATGATCATTTGTATGTACACTGAGAGCTTCTGCACCGGAGACAAATTCCTTGTGTATCTAATCTGGCTTGGCCAGATAAACCGCGTGGGCTATCATGGGAGGAACAAGATACTCCCATATAACACCACTCCTGCACGAGCTGCACTGGCTACCTGTGGTTTTTCGGGTGTGTTTCAAGGTGTTGGTTACTATCTTTAAAGCGCTCCATGGCATGGGACTTAGTTACCTGCGGGATCGCATCTCACCCCACACATCTCTACGACCTATCCGCTCTCACAGGGAGGGACTCCTCCAGGTGCCATCCGCCAAGCAGTGCCAACGGGTGGCGCCTAGGAGTAGAGCCTTCTCTGTGATGGGCCCAACCCTCTGGAATGACCTCCCCTCCGATATTAGAACTATTAACGACCTCCGCTCCTTCCGACAGAAGCTTAAGACCCACCTGTTCCAATTAGCTGGCTTAGCCGATTTATAGCTCCATCTTTCACCTCCTGGCAAACATTTTATTGTGGAATTTTTAAGGGAATTTTAATCTTATTTGTATTTTAATTAAATATGGTACAGTATATTTTCTACCTCCTCCGTCTACGTCTATGTCTATGTTTATGTATATGTATTCTATTTTGATATGTATATGGTTTTTAATAATGACTGTACACCGCCCCGAGTCCTGTTTAGGAGAGGGCGCGGTTTAGAAATAAAAGCTTGATAAAAAAAAAAAGCTTGATAAACTGTTCTAGTCTATTCTATTCTATTCTATTCTATTCTTCTAAGCAAAGGTATTTTCAAAAAATGCAGCAAATGGCCTTCATGAAATGGATGTTCAGGCAGGGAGCAAAGACAACCTAGAAGTGATTTGGAAGAGATAATCTCTACGGCTCCATCACAAAACCCTAAAACTGCTGGAATTGCCATTTTGAAACAAAGAGCAAATTCACTCCTCACGTCTCTGCAAAAGCAGCACCAAAAAGAAAAGAAAAATAGAGCCCAGAAAAATAAAGATCAGCTGTTATAAAAGCATTTTGCAGCAAAACTAAAAATGATCATTACTCATCCTCTGCCCCCATAACTTTCCAAGGGGATGTGCAGGAAATGTTCAAGCATGGGACACATTTTTTACTAATGTATCTTAGTAAACCCTTGTTTACTTAGCAATCTATTTTTGATGTTTTGTAAAGTGTGATCATTTCTGGAAAGATGGGGGGGAGGGCATTTTGTAGAACATTAACCTCCAGGTTAAAATCAGAAGTTGATATTTGCTATTTCTGAGAAAAAAAATACATACCAGGAGAGACAGACACATACACAAATATCCCCTGCCCAATTCAATAATGTAGAAACTACTTGATATAGCTCAGAGGATATCTTATCTTGTCTTGGATACTGTCACCTAACACAGTGAAAGTTGCTGTGTAGGCAGAAAGTTAGAATCTGTACAATCTATTGTAAAGCCAACAGGACGAGTGATTGGAAACAGTGCAAAGTAATAGAAAAAGCATTTAAAACTATGAGTCCTTAGGCAGCGAAATAAAAATATTTTGAAGAAGCGTAGCCTAATTAAGAACATCACTTGATGGTTGCTGCCAGTGATGGTTTCTACCCATTATTTTCAAGATTCAATCATCAAGAAAAATACTGCTGGGATGGACAAAAATTCTCAACAGATCTTTAGAAGTTTAATGAAACTGCGGTTTGAGAGCATATTTCTTTCTTACTCTGAAAGATTTTCACATAAAATAAGAGCTTTAAAAAAGTATCGAAAACCATTTATTAAATCCTTTACCCAGCCATATCTCTAAATTAAATACACGTGTAGTCCTTGACTTATGACTACAATTGGGCCCAAAATTCCTGTTGCTAAGCAAAACATTTGTTAAGTGAGTTTTGCCCCATTTTACAACCTTTCTTGCCACAGCTGTTAAATGAATCACTGCAGTTGTTAAATTAGTTACATGTGAATCTGGCTTCCCCATTAACTTTGCTTGTTAGAAGGTCGCAAAAGGTGATCACATATAAGTCAGTTGCCAAAAATCTGAATTTTGATCACATGACCATAGGGATGCTGCTATGGTCATAAATGTGGGGAACCGGCCATAAGTCACTTTTTTCAGTGCCATTGTAACTTCAAATAGTCAATAAATGAACCGTTGTAAATTGAGGCTTTATCATGCCTCTTGGATTATTTTGTCTTCTGCATTGTCATTAATGTTCCAAGGAAAACTGCAGAACTCCTCAGAATTATAAAAGGGAGTATTATCTTAATTGATCAACAGCATCCTAGGCATATCATGGCAGCTTATGATAAAATTTACTTCATTGTCTGAAATGAGAAGCTTGAATCTAGACTCAAGCTGAACAAAGGAAAAGTATACAATGAGAGAACATATTGCCCAATGAATGTAAATGCCCCCCAAAAGCTAACCAACACTATTGGGAATGATGAACCAAGTAAATATTTATAATACTTTCCAAAGAAACTCATTTTACAGTAGCAAAGATATATTTTGATATCAAAACCACAGACTCAGTACCAATGCAAACAATTATTATATAGGTAAAGTTATGCCCAAACTCTATATCTCCCTTTACATATCTATATGTATCTATAAAGGGTTACATATGTTATCTATAAAAGGTTTACATGACCTAATCATTGCAAGTGCACTGACTAGGGTCTAGACATGTAATATCACAGATACATTATAGTTACACTTCTGCTAAGTCTTCTTACAGAGTATAAATCCTTGTTTGAACTTCTAGCAAACATTTACAACAAAACCAAGATTCTTATAGCATCTTCCTTAACTAAATTAATGGGATGGTGCAAAGGGAATTGGGTTACAGAAATATTAGCAGCTGGACAGGGTCACTTTATAACCCAAATTATCTCAAGGTTCATTAAAGCGGAATCTTTTTTTTTTTTTTTTTGATCCTCTTGTTAACTGCTTATTGATGCACTGGGGAAGTGACTAGCCGTTTTCATCATAAAGGGGAAAATGTGCAGATAATCTGCTCTTCCAGTATTTTGCAAATTCTCTTTCCCAGGCTCAGAGAAGCTCATAATACCTTGGTTACCTTAAAAGATGATTCAGAACAAGCATTATGCCACTTGCCAATGAGGCAGTCAAATAAACTGTTGGAAACAGGAGACAATTTGATATGAATATTCACAATTAAAGAAAGTGTGAATACTCACAAAGAAAGATTGGCCATACTTTATAAGCTCCAAATTTCTATTCATAGAAATATAGAACTTCACAAATCCATACACCAATTAAAATCAAATTGGCCTAAAGTTCTTAGCTATGCTGCAGATGTGGTTTTAAAGTACTGACAGATAATTGAGTGGAAGGTCTCATAATAAAAATAGTGTATAATTTTAGCACAATCTAGTAAGAAAGTCATCCTTAATCTTGTTTAGATAGATAGAGATAAATAGATAGATAGATAGATAGGTAGGTAGGTAGGTAGGTAGGTAGGTAGGTAGATGGATAGATAGATGATAGACAGATAGACATACATACATAGAGAAATAGAGATAGAGATTAAAGTTAGTCTCCCATCAGTTTATTATTCTTTATAAATATTGGACATCAACTCCCGTCATTTCCAAACAAATCATCAAATTGTAATAATGCAATCTTGCAAAATGACAAAAGCACAAATAATACTGAAAGAATCAGTAAAAATTTTACCCTAGATCTACTGCGGAAGACACAGAAAGGAAACTTAATCATACCATTCAGTGGTGTCTGAAAAGTCTATTAATATATGAATTTGGGGATCAATACAGTTTGGGTTTTGTGATCACTATTCCAAATGCTTTGAGGTATTATTACTTTTTTCTCGTATCCTCTGCTGTCCTGTTACTACATAGCTGAATTCTTCAGTTTGTTCTGACATGCCATGTAAATATCTAATACAATTTATGGCTAGAGAAATTATTCCAGGCATTATACAAATATTGTCACATTAGTGTAAATTACACTTAAGAATATCTTGAAACAAAATGACTCAAAGGTTGCTTTTTCAAAAATTTTTTTTAGAAATCAGCATCATCAATAGTTTCTTGATACGTTTAAGACAGGGAGGGGGTCTTAAATGTATCAATTTATTGCAGCGGGGGGGATGGACGGACCAGCAACCACTTGGAAGAGAATTCTAAGTACCTTTCTAACACAACAGAAGATTTATGTACTGGAAAAAACTGTATCTACTATTAGATTATCAAACTAAGAAGGGTTAGAATTACCACCTTTAGCCCCAAAGTTGATAGAGAAAAGGCACAACATGATCTCAATACAACAGAATGAAACAAAATGAACATCCAAAATATATTCAATGGGACCAAACGCAAACTGCTAGTAACAACTGACAACCTGCGAAACCGGCAACATATCATTAAAAATCAATCTAGAACTTAAAAACCTAATATAATCTATGAGGATTTTGCTTTACAAAATTAATAACAATTAAAACTCAGATCATTGCTTTTTCCCAACATGTCACTTAGAAGCCTTCAAGGTTAGAAATGAACAACAGAATACCTTAACTATCAAATATTCACCTAAAGTGGAGAAATGAGAGACATGGATACTGTCATTATTGAAGGCAAACACTAGATGGCACTTGAGATTCTTGTTACAATTATTTAAAAGCCATAATGACATCTTGTTTCCTGACTCATGTTGTTTTCCAAGCACTTCGTTAGCAGACTCTAGAAGATTCTTAAAATTTGCCTTGTGATCTAAAGAAACAACATGGTTATCAGTGATTCTGATAGCCCGAGCAGTTTCTGAATATTAAGCGGTGGATTATGAACATCAGTTATAGCCTCATCATTTATATGTAGAGAGTAGTTTTCAATTGTTTGACGCCAACAAAATTGTACAATTGTATGATATACAAACACCAGAATCATAACTGCAATTTTTATCCAAAATTGATAATTGCTTCCAAGAAAACTCACTTCAGCTTTATTTCAAATAAGGCTTGAGATAAAACAGATTGAAGTATCATATTTACTCATCCGGGCTAATCTTTGATATATGGCAGTAATCTGCAACATTAGAAATGAAATTTCTAACACACTTTCTAAACAGATGATGAAGAAAAATCTATAAAATCTTGAAGTTATACTAATTTTTCCCGAGAATACTTTATTTAAAGTATATTGGTAAAGGAGGACCCTACAACATCAATTCTTCCATAGCCAATACTTTGATGTAATACACAACTATGCTTGAGGGGGGAAAATGCAGCCTTATTTTTGTCTAAAGTACATAAATTAGGCTGCACAAATTCTTTCTATACCTTTGTTTGATTTGAAATAAGTCTATCCTCAGTGACCACCTCCTTTATTACATCTTCCTCAACTCAATCAAGTCTTCTACTGCCTCAAAGGGGAATCTACTTTAAACATGTCTAACGAGATGGCCATTTCACACAGTGCAAAATAAGTTAATTTAGATCCATTCTTGAAAAATGCAGCTTATGTTGGGTCTTTAATAATTAGATGAAAGACATTCTGAAACATCAATTGGTTTCTTCATATTGAAATCCTATGTGGACATCTTAAATACTGTATGTGAACAATTTCTCGTTTATTTGAAAGGCCCAAGGTGACTCCAAGATAATCAGAAATTTGACTGTATGAATGGGTTCTTATTAAGGAAATCATATAACATAGACAGAAGTTTTAGATTAGCAATGTGTAGTATCAAATATATCTTTGCCCTTAATAACAATTCCCAATCATTGTAACATTTTGTTGTTTTGAATGTTATAATTCCACTTCTACTTCTCAAGGTTCCTTTGAACAATTCTTATCTGAATTCATTTTTCGATAGAATTGGAAATGGATGGATACATTAAGAAATAAATAGTTGGCCTTCATATTTCTGCCAGCTTTATTGAATATAGTAAAGGGAAATTGGATTTAACAAACCAAATGTTCCCTTGGAAAAAGAGAACAACATTTCACAATGAATTTGAAGGTCACACTTGTCCTTGGTTTTTTTTCAAAGTGCAACCCAACCCTTTGCACACTTACCCTGAACCAGAACCAGAATAAATTTAGAGCAAGAACTTAATGGGATTGCTTCTCAAGAAAATGTGCAGAGAACTGCAATCAAACCTGTACGATTAGGTATCAGATGTTAGTCGTTAAAAACTGCAAGGGTGTGCTTTATGGGCATTTGACATAGAGGCCGCTCTGTTTTTGTTTGTCTGCCATGTAATAAACAATACAGGCATGGAAGGAGATAGTGGCTGTCCTTTCTCCTTCCACCCCCCCCCTCCACCTACAAAGAAAAATTATTGCCCCCTTGTCTGTGTCAGGAACAATTTATTACCGAAATGGGCTTCTGTACAAAATCAGAATGTAAGCATTTGGTTCCAGCTAAATATTTCCCTTTTGCAATCAACTGAAAGGACTATCAGATTTCCCTCCACCCCCTCCCCACTACCCCAAGGTAAAATACTGCCTTTGCACCTATAGCATACTTCTGGTGTTTGCGACAAGTTTACACTTGAAACAAGGGAGCCTATTGATCTAGAGACCGTGGTCTGATTTTGCAGCCTTCGCCTACGTCAGACAGAAGGGTGCTGAAATTGAGTTTTTTAAAAAAAATATATGGTGGAACAGAACAAGCTGGGAGCAACATGTTCTTGAGGATAAACCAGTTGCCCTGTTTAGTCCAAGGTTGCTTTGTTGTGGACAGTAGTGGTAGTGTTATGATCCACCCTAACTCATGTGACTGCAGGGACGAGTCCATGCAGTTTTCTTGGCAAGTTCACGGGGCTAATTTGACATAAAGCAGACAGCCTAGTTTTCACTGAAACGCACTCCAACTGTAAAATTATAAAAGGACGTCTTCTGCCAACATTTAACAATAGATGCTGCTGTTCTTTATTATGACAAGATCTCCTTTCCATACAGAAATTCATTGCCTTTTGGAATTGTTCCCCCCCCCCCCCCCATGCTTTACTATACAAACATGCACTTTAAGCAGAATTTCCAAGACTGAAATCAAAGATTAATAGGGATGCTTAGCCTTGAAGATAGAATCATATATTGCATTGGGAGGGTCACACCCAGTACTATATTAAGAAAAAGCTCCTAAGCGCTGGCAGGATCTAATGAGTAAATAAACTACTTCCATTTAAACCGTGTTCATAGGCATTAGAGAAGAAAGACTATAGTTCTGTGTAGGGAGGAATAATTTTTGTAAAAAATGTGCATCATAAATGGAACTAGTCTTGTGTGTAATAGAAAGGGTTGGCTATATCCTTCTAATTGATATGTATATATTATAAAAGGCTGCTTATTTTGCCAAACAGAGCAATCCATTTTTATTCAAAATGAAGCCTTACCAGGGCACTCACCCAATGCAGCATGTGTAGCATTCAAATCTAACTACAGATATGCTGATCGAAGCATCCAAATAAATAATATTTTGAAGGAGACATGAACTATAAACATTGTTCTTTTTTTTTCAAAATTATTCTTCAGTTTTACAGCAGCGCTTGTGTTCTTTAGAGGTAAATTGGGATGTTTATTCTTTAATTAATAAGGTTAAAACTTTAAATAGCTTCCTATTAATAACATGATGACAATAAAATAATTCCCCATGTTTAAAGTGCAGCACCTTAATGTGGAGATGCTTAGGTAGAAAGTGGATCTTCTGGAAATTGGGTCAGAAGAAAGAAAGGAATGGGAACATTTCCATGTTGTTGTTTTTCTTTAAGATGAAGAGATCTACATTATTGCTATTTGTAAACATCATCACCAAAATCTATTCCCACCCCCTTCCCTCTCCACTTTGAAATTGAACTTGGGATCATGAATCACACATTTTGAGAGATAACCTTGTTTTCTAATTAATCCTATCCAATAAATGATCTAAAATGGCTTTCTTGACTCATGAACATCCTCCTTTAAGGAATTTCATGAGAAGGTAAAATGAACTCAAGAGATCTAGCTTTGAATTCTCGTATATGAATTTGAAATAAATGGATCAGTCACACCCTAACCCTTGTTACAAATATATAATGGTACACTAGATAGGCCAGTTATTCCACTGTTCCTTTTGGAAAAAAAAGTAGGGGGTAGCAGTTGGTAGAAATAACAATTATTGAAAGGTTGAGAATTTAAGTTGCTTGGGACTACTGGATCATCAATATATTTCCCTACTCTAGAAAAGAATTTGTGCTATTCAGACTGGCAAGGTGTTTACAGTAGAACAAGGAATTTTAATGTATTTTATCACTGCAATATAGGTTTCCTTAAAATCTGTGGTTCTTAGTATATTAGTTGGGATAATAACAGGTTACTTCCTATTGACAGACTCCGGCAGTAATATACAGATAGTTCTCAACTTACAACCATTCATTAAGTGACCGCCTGAAGTTGCAAAGGTACTGAAAATATCGACTTGTGACCATTTTTCATGACTATTGCAGCGTGCCCGTGGTCACGTGATCAAAATTTGGACGCTTGGCCACTGGCATGTATTTATGATGGTTGCATTGTCCCACGGTAATGTAATCTCCTTTTGTGACCTTCTGACAACCAGAGTCAATGAGAAATCGAGATTCACTTAACAACAGCGGTGATTCGCTTAACAACTGTGGCAGGAAAGGTTTTAAAATGGGTCAAAGCTCATGTAACAAATGTCTCACAAAAACGTTGGGCTCAGTTGTGGCCATAAGGCAAGGACTACCTGTATGCTGGCTAGGTTCATACAAAAATATCCACGAAAAATGGAGCCATGAAGATACTCCAGGCTTCTTTTTGTGAACGTTTGTCTTTCATCTCTCTTGAACCATAAGTCATAGTGGTTAAGAGTATTAGACTAGGACTGGGGAAACTCATTTCAAGTTCACCATCAATGATGGAGGTTCACTTGATGACTTAGGACCATTCTGTCTTAGCTTAACTTTTCTGACAATGTTATCAGTTTGGGAAAACATGGAGAAGTGGGTGCCATTAATGACACCTTGAACTCCTTGAGAAACCTCAACATACGAATCTAAGAAGCAACGAATACAACACAAGGACAATAAAGTGTACTTCTACACCTCAAGTAAAACAAAGTAAAACATGTTCTACTAAATCCCAGTGAATGTATGTTAAGGACAGGGCATTCCTCAAGGACCAATAGCCGGCTTCATTTTGTTGTTGTTCCACAGTAAATTAAATTTTAATTACCATCATTAGATTGCTAGCAGTTAAAGTAGCATTGTTCCATTGTACTTTCACTGGGTTCTTACTATCTACTCCAATAAGAAACACATTGCTAAATCATTCTGTGATTTGAATCTTGGGCATTGATAAATGTGCGAATTGGTCTCAAACTTGGAGATCACAGCAGCTCAGATCCCCACTCAGCTGTCAGCAGGCAACTTTTTTTTTTGCCTTTCCAATCTTCCTCACAGAGTTATTGGGCACAAACGTACAATCCCATAAACACCATTTGCATAGTCACAAATATTTTTGTGCAGAAATAATTTGCATAGAGAAGTTCTGGATTCCTGAGAGATAAATTTTCCGAGTTTAGTACTTGATCTAGATGTTGGATCCCAGAAGAGGTTAGGCAATTTGTAATGTAATTTGTTACATTACACCACCGCCAAGATATAGGTAGCCCTCGACTTACAACAGTTCGTTGAGTGACCATACAAAGTTTACGACGGCACTGAAAAATGTGACTTATAACTATTTTTCACAGTTATGACCTGTTTTGCAGCATCCTCATGGGATCAAAATTCAGATGCTTGGCAACTGGTTCATATTTATGACGGTTACTGTGTCCCAAGGTCATGTGATTACCTTTTGCCAACCTTCAGACAAGCAAAGTCAATGGGGAAGCCAGATTCACTTAACAACTGGGTTACTAACCTGTCAGCTGCAGTGATTCACTTAACAGCTGCGGCAAGAAAGGTCGTAAAATGGGGCAAAGCTAACTTAACAAATGCCTCACTTAACAATGGAAATGTTGGGCTCAATTGTGGTCGTAAGTCAAGGACTACCTGTACTAGTTGCTACCTTTGCAACATGAAGCAGTTCTGAATACTCTGTATTTCTGAGCAAATCATATATGTCCATTCATATAAAACAAAATGCCAGAAGAAGAAAGAAACCCAGGGTCATCAAAATGTTAATTTTGACAGAGATTGTGTTTAAAGATATTGAAATGCATTGGACATTATCATTATTTCATCATCATCATCATCATCATCATCATCATCATCATCATCATCATCATCATCATCATCATATATGCCTCTACTGGGGCAGTTGTTAACATTCCAGTGAATAACCAAACTAAAAAAAGCAGAAATACAGGTTGAAAGCAATGTTTAACCAAACTGAAGACATCCATAGTCCCAAAAGTCCACAAACCCATTAAGATTGACACAGAGCAAAGAAAATGAATCAAAGAAAACCTTTCTGGTACATTCTACAGATTTGATCATATCGAAATTTGATTTAGATTTTTTGAAACTGCCTGGAATTTTCTTTCGTTTTTTTTTTTTTTCATTCGTTCAGGTCTTGAGGAATATTGTTGACCAAATGGTTTAGCCTTAAAGCATAGTCCTGGATGTTAAGTCCTATTACATAAACATATGTAAGATTACCTGATGTAATGGTGGTTTGGATTAAAGTTGCCAACATTAAGAAAAGGTAAAAAAAAATTAAATGTAAAATGGATTTTTTTTTAAAAAAAGAGTTCTTTAATCAAGTCATTGAAGGAGGAATGTTAAGATCACAGAAAAGGAAAAAGGAAACCGTATTGCAGTCATAATGGAATACAAAACAGAAAGGTTTCTCTTCAGAAACATAAAAAGAGGTCTGCTTTGCTAGTTCACACTTTCTGATGGGCAAGAAAAAAGAGAGGGGGCAACTTTTTTTCCCAAGATCATCATTACTCTTTTCAAAGATATTTTAGAGAAGAGAAGGCTTTGAACTGACTACATAAATCTGGGCAACAATGAAAGGAAGCAGAGCTAAAGGATCTCTTTGAAATTATGAAATGCAATTCAGGTAATTATTCAGATCCAGATATCTGGATCTGAAAAGAAAAGAAAAGAAGCTAATTTATTTAACCTAGTCCTCTATATAGGCTGCCACAACTGGTTACCACTGATTTTTTTTCTTCCTTGTATATTTTTAAATGCTGCAACATTCCATCCAGACAATATTAAAACAAATATGTATCCATGACATTTGTGTATTTAAAAAAAATTCCAGGAAAATGTTAGTAAAAATTAGACATACATTATATTATTAATGGATAGTAATACTAATACTAATAAGACTAGGAGTAGGAATAATAATAATTTAGTGACAGAAAAAAGGGAGAAGTGTCCATGAGAATTCTCCTCTATCTACAGTTAAACTGAGAGTCTAGGGTGTGGCCCATAGGTCTCTGCCCTCCTTCTCAACAGTATGGTCATGTCTACACAACATGATTAACCCTACCCAGTTTTCCTTCCATTTGAACTTGAAGCTTTGAAACCCTATCTAGGGTTAACCAAAACACAATTGCTGTGTTCACATAAGGTGCTGTACCCAAATATAAAAGTCACCATTTTATGTCTTCACATGGCGATCAGGTTCACACAACATGCAAAGGCAGTGTCTGAGTTTGCTGTAATATATTCAACCACAAACTACCCACCCAAGATAATCAAACACCTGGTGGGAATCCAGTCTGTGTGTTCTTCTGTCTTTTATTGCTCGAATTCCATGGAAAAGAAAGAAAGAACTGGACTATTTACACTTGGCTGGGAGCACCAGCTCATCCAGTTTTTAAGCGATGACAATATACATTCTTGTGGCTGCAATTTAATAGAGCAGAACCTCCTGCTATTTCTTATATGGTTTTTGTGTGTATGTTTATCACGCCCTGAATGAAGAACGTTAACTGTAACTAGCGCTCAGTATCTAATGGAAATTGCTTACGTTTAACCCTTGATGTTTTGAATCTTTTTTCTGTAGTCAAGATTTATCCCATTTCCTTAGTAGCAACTCATAGTGTATTCATAGCTTTATCCAGCCATCAATGAAATGATATAAAGCCTGTCCTCATTACTGCTACTTTGGCAGAACGATGGTTGGATAACTACGGAATTCACAATAAGTCACTAGTGGGGCAAATGACCCTTAGAAGGGGAACATCTTGAATTTAGGAATCTGATGTTTCTTTCTCAATGTCATGCACATTGAGACATAATACAAATAGTCCTAGTGGTACTGTACACGAACGGAAAAAAACATTTTGTATTTCCCTGCTAACATTTTACAATTTATATTTTTATATCCGCTTGATAGATTTCTACAACTAGGAGTAGCTATAAATATTCTAAACCACGCCATAAATATAAGAGCTGCTCAGAGTCCATTGTGTCCAGCATTCTTTCTCAACTGCAGATGCCACTGAAAAATATTACAAAGCAGGTTCAGTGGCAATTGCATTCTCCTGATGTTCAGCAACATCTGTTAATCAGAGGTATGCTGGCATCTTATATTCATTTGTAAACTGCCCAAGAACTTTTTTTTTAGGAGAGCTATATAAAAACAGCAAAAGAAAAAATAAATCCAGATGACTTCCATACTAACAGAGCCCTGTATTATCAATTATTTCTCTGTTTGCTCCTCAAATGGAGGGTTTCTTGGCTGATGAAAGAAATGGAAGGCTATTCTAAAGCCACCTAATGTACTGTGCCTAAAGGGGGGCATTTTTTCCTTGAGGGTGGGGCTGTCCCAGGCCACCTTAGTTGCCAACTTTAAACGAACCCAAGGGTGGATAATTTGCAATCCTTCAATGGATGTTCAGTTGCATAGTTGAGTGTTTTGACAACTTTAAGGACTTCAAAAGCACATTATCTTTCAATTGAAATACAAAATCACAGGAGGGAAAGAAGGTTTGAATGGATTCATAGGATTCAAGAAGAGACCCCCATCAACCAGAATAAAAAAGGCAACACCCCTTAGCCAAGAGTTCTGGGTCTTCAACCCAGAAGCCAGCCATCTTTGGAGGCTGCTGACATCCAGTCACTCCCAGCACTCATTATTAGGATGTTCTGCCTTGCCAACTTTATAAATTGGTGTTGGGATATTCAAATGCTCACTTTGAGCTTTCATTAGCATCGTCTCTGACACTTAGCTAGGAATATTCTGGATTCAATTCTGAACTTTTTCTTGTGGTCTTGGGACATTTAATTGCATCTGATTCTGAAGCTGTGAAACACACGCATTCACACACATATACATGCACGCAGGTGAAGGGGATGAGCAAGGATTCCTACAATAAAGCTAACTTTTAAGTATCTAGGCCAATAATGAACTCCAAGCATTCCAGCTTCTTCCATCGGTGGCCCCATCTCTCAAGGGAAATTAGACACCCCCAGGGCCCAAGATCTGCTGTATTAAACTTAACCTGCTCCTAGTGATTAATATGGCTGGCTTTGATTATAGGAGTTTGGCTCCATTGGATAAAGATCAGTCAATCCATCCTATATCACCAATCACTACACAGGCAAAGAGGATGAGGATTGGGTAAAGTCAGCACTATATCTTCAATGTCCACAAGGTCAGATAAATATAAATCAATCGTGCACGGGGGGGGGGGGCGGAACCCTTTTGTTGGTTCTCCATCAGTTTTGCCTACTCTCTGTTTCTTGACCTTTAAGTCACATTTGATTAAATTCTATTATTGGGACAATCAGTTGTGCCTTCCCCTGGCTTTTCAAACCTTTTCTTTTCGCTGCATTCAGGAAATACGTCCTCTCCCATTCGCTGAAGTGTCCCGCTAAAGAAAGGCGTTTCCACCCTGCGAAACTTTAGGCCGCGGCTCAACTTCAGTGGGCCTACGCCATTCTCCAAACCCTTGGACGGAATTGACGTACAGGCAGGCCACGTGCAGGTTAAAATCGCAGCGGAGGTCCTGAAGCTCTTTAAAACCGACATGTCGTGTGCCTGGTTCTCCCGGCTACGGGCTGATTTCGCCAAGGCTGCACCTCGCCATATCTGAAGGGCAAGGTCAGAGAAGAGGCGCTGGCGCAGGGAACTTTTTAAATAGGGTATAGGGTATTGCATACCCTATCAATTGCGAATAGGCGTGTGTATGGGTACGCTTAAGGGAAAGGGTTTTCTTTTCCATGGGAAAAAAAGAATCTAAAATTGCTGCGGAAAGTTTGGGAGAGAGTTCAATCGCTCATTCTTGTTTTTTCCCCCCCTCTCTCTCATTTTAGGAGTCAGCAAAGAAATCTGAGGAGAGACTGGACGGGCTTGTACAGCACTTGTGGAGCTGAAACAGGGCGGGAAACGGGGGCCGACGACCCGGAGATGACAGGGCCTAAATTTTAATCCATGGGAGAAATCTGCCTTGCCTAGGATTTGGTTAAAAAGATAATCCGGAGATTGTTATTAGAAGGGAAAGGACGGGCCATTCTCTCAACATTCTTGCACTCTCTCCAATCTCTCTCCCCTTCCCCCCCCTTTTCTTACCCCCATCCCTTCTTTCTTTCTCTCCCTGAAAAACTGCGCTCCTGTCTGAAGTGGTGCAAATGAATCTGGAATTTATTCGGCGCTGCGATTTAAAAATGTCTATTGGTGCCAAGGCTTGCCTTATGGGACCTTGTCTTAAGCGATTGCTTAAAAAATGTTTTCACCAGGAAAGACTGGGCACGAAAGGAAATGCCTTCCATTGCTATTTCACTTTGGAATAAATCTTTCCCTGCTGTCTTTCTCCTCCTTGAAAGCGCCTTATAAACTTGGGGCTTCTAAGAGACCCCTCCCTCGCTTGCACATGCCCTGTGCTCAGAGTGCGGGGAGGGAGGGGGAGCCCGGGTCCTTTGCCCCAATCACACGCGTCTTTGTGTCTTCCTTTCACATTGTCATTTTCGGCGAGAAAGGAAAGCAGTAGCGCTGTAAAGATGCTTCCGCCAAGTTGCAGTCTCAACTTGAAAGTTAAGTGTCCCAGAAAGGCGAAAGATGCAAATGACTCTTCTTCCCCATCTCAGTAAATGAAGTTGATCTATAAAGTGTCGTACAAAAGGGCAATTGTGGCTCCTTGACGCAAGAGAGTTGGTTGCCTATGGTTAAGCTATGGGTCTGTTTCCAGTACGGCCGCAACCCCAATTCTTCCTGGGACGCCTTACTCAACAAGATTTGCTTCCCAAGAAATGTTTGGAAAAGCAGCCTAACTTCTGAATAAAGCTTGTTGGTGTATACACTTGGCTTTATTTCTCCGCAAACACACACAGTCTAGACATATAATAACTTCCTTTCAAGTCCATTGGTCTTGCTCCCAAGTTAATATATGATGGATCCATTACTCAAACCCAACAGAAATGTAGGGGAACAGCTGGTCGGATCTCCAGCTTCTTTGATGGGAAGCAGGAAGGCGCCCCCAAGCACCAGGGCTAAACCAAATAGAGATGGGCAGGTGACAAGGGATGCCAAAATCCAAAGGAGGTCGCCCGCGCTCACTTATGCTTTGCTCTCAGCCAACATACTGCCTCCCCCCCTCCCTCATCCAAAATCAAACTGCAGAGATAGAGCAAGAACAATCGTAGTAAACGGGGGTTAGTAACCAGAATATAGTTAACCTAGAGATTACAGTGGAACACTTAAATTCGCTAGTCCTCGCTGAGCTCTACTTCAATTTCCACCTTCGGTTCACATATACTCAAATCACCATCTTCCACTCTGCCATTCGTTTACTCAGGCAAATTGCTGTGGCCGCCAGTTTCTACCCTCCCCATCGCTTAACGCAGATTAGACTTCCCCCTTGGCAAGGCGTGGAAGCATTCCGCTCTGATTGTACCCATTGATCTGGGGTTCGATATAATCCGCATTAAGCGAGTAGACAAGGCAAATGCAGAACGGCAGGACTTCGCAGGCATTCCCCCCTCCCTTCTCCGCAGTCTTGGAGTGGGAAGCTGCAATGAGACAACCCCGCCCCGGTTGAGAGGTGGCGGGTGGGGGGACAGATTTTATACAGCCGGAGGTTGCGAGGTACCACAAAAAGAGAAGAAGAGGAGCAAAAGAAAAAGAAAAGAAGAGAAAATGATGTGCTACCTTGGCAACTAGAGCCGTGTAAGGAACCAATGGGGGGGCGGTCGCCCCCGCCTGCCGCAAGTACTCTCCTCGACTACGCGTATTCTTAAGCAATAACAACGTAATCCGTATTATCCACCCAAGAATACCCGTCACCGAAGAGAGTCAGAAAGCTGCTGCTGGTGGCGGCGGCGGAGGAGGAAGAGGAGGAGGAGGAAGAGGCGGCGGCAGCGGCGGCGAAGAGGCGGTTGAAGCTGCACGCACCGCGGCAATAAATCCACAACTGTACGTCCCGTGGCCCGTAGGAAAGGAAGGAGGAAGAGGAGAATCCAACAGAGAAGCGCCGGCGAGCGGTGATCTCAAATCCATGCAAGGCTGCTGGGCTCCCACGGCCTGGCAAGGCAAAGGAGAAGAGGCAGCCGTCAAGGATGGGCTCGTGGCAGTCCCTGGGAGCGGTCGGCGGGGCAGAGCGGCTGAGGCACAGGAGGCGTAGGCAGGCAAACGCCGCACGAGGTCCGCAGGCAGACCGCCGGAGTCAGACCCTGGCAAGCGCGGACTCTCGTCACATCACAGGCACATGCGGGCTCCTGGACCGTGGCAGCTGAAGTCACGCAAGACACGCGCGCGCAGATTGACAAGTGCGCCGCACCAAGCATGTCTCCACCAAAGCCACAGGCGTGCACGGCTACTCCCGTCGGAGGACATCTAGGATGGAGCGGAGGAACGAACTCGTGGTAGCGGCGTGTCATTCATTCACACTCACGCGCATACACTCACAACCGTACGGAGTTCATATGAACACACGCAGACCGAATCTTCGCACAGAACGCGTCAGTGAGCACGAGGAGTGCAGCCTCTGCATGCAAAAACCACGGCCACGCATGCAGCCCTCTGCGTACCTCCTAACCGCGTTAGACCCATTCACTTCTCCAGCATACCTGGCCAACTTCCGACTTCTTCTCTCGGGTTTGGTCGCCATCCGCTTCCCCCTCGGAGATTTCTCCCTAGGTTGTATTTGAGCGGCTGGGAGCGGCAGCCAGCGCGGTTTCTGTAGAAGAGAGGCACAGTTAAGCACACAAATGTAACCCAGCTTGTTTGCTTAGGTGAGCTGGGGAGAAAGCGGAGAGGTGAAAATCTGATTAATGAAACCAGGCACGCCTGGGAGAATTTCAGTGAGTCGCTTGGAGAGGTCCCGGCTCAGAGGAAAACAAATAACTCTCAGCTGTTGCCACTTACTGAAAAGCTCCCACGGAGCTGTTGAAGGAATGGTACTAGCGCTTCCCTGCTTCAGGCCTTGCTCGCAGAAGCTAAGCTCCCGGGAAAGCAGCCCTTTCGAGTGACGAGCGTGCTTGACTGTGTGTATGAAGGGCGCATTTTTCCTTTCTTTAAAAAAAAAAAATCCTTTTTCCCACGTGCCCCTAAGAGCTTTTGGTATCTCCATACGACAGCGCTTTTGAAATCGCCTGTCAAACGAGTGATAGCACATCCGAGAGGTGCTCCCCATGCCTTCCTAACTGGCCAGCGTGTCTTCAAAGAGCACGCTTAACCAAGCAGACCACCCCACCCCAAAATCTCTCCCTCTCTCGGTCTCTCTTACAATTCTCCATATTCTAAAGGATCCACCCAGATTTCTTTTTCTAAAAAAAGTTTTATTTCCTTGCAGTGCCTTTATTGCCAAAATGGTTTGTATTCTCCACAATCAAGACTCCGAGTGGTGGCCGTAGTAGAAAAGTCTTTGTTTGTAAAGCCCATTATAGTCGCTGCCCAAATAAGAATGCATTGTTCCATTCTCCCTAAAGAAGCCAAAAAAAAAAAAGTCAACCACACCGAACCCTAACTTTGGGCTGTTTCTATTCCGTGTGTCAAATACAAGGAAGCACAGCTAAGAAACTGGGTGTGGGTCCTGCCCTCGTCTCTTAAGCAAGAGTCATTGCAACGCCTCTGTCTAACCAACCAGCTGGACAACTGTCGAGCTTGTAGATCAGATTTCAAGAGACATTCACACAACATGTTAGCATTAATTCCATCCCAGATCTCTACCGTTGTACCCGCTTCTGCCTTAATATCAGTTCATTGCAAGCAGCCAAACCAGAAGGAGATGCTGTTCAAACGTACACTTCCACCGCCCAAACGATCTCTAAAAAACACACTCCCCCAACATCGAAAACCACTCACAGGTCACAGAAAATAACTTCTACATTTCCCCCCTCACAATTTCCAGCCACATCGTTCGCTCTCTTTTCCAGCCATAGAAAGAAGTCTGTGCTTGACTTATAAAAAAATGTCAGCGATGGGGGGGGGGGGGGGAGAGCACATCGGTTCATGCAGATTCTTTTTTCCCCTCCGCTTCCTAGAAACGGGGAGGTTGACACGTTAACCAGAGAGAGCTTAAAACCGAGGAGGGAAAAGGATAGAAGCAAGCCTGTCCCTTCATCTCACATCCACATAAACAGCTTGAGAGAAGTCCGCGCTTCTCTAATTTGCGAACGTAACTCGTGTGTTTTCTCGCTTATCCCGAATTTGGAAAGCAACCGCCCCCCCCCCCCCACAAAAATTCTTTCGAGGAGGGAGGGGGAACAAAGAAAGAAAGAAAAGGAAGAAAAGTGCAGAGGGAACTAAAGGCTAAGTGGAAACACCCAAACTTTTCCGGATAGTAATATTGTCCTGGTGCAAAAAAGAAAATACAGACAGAGACGCTCACAGAAACCCAGGTTCTGGACTACGAGGAACTTTGCCAATTCTTCCCCCGGTTTCCAAAACAGCTCTTGCTATCCACCAGTGCTCGTAAAGTGCCTTTTCCAAACTTGCTTACCCAGTCGTGCCTGGTTTCCCGTTTCAATGCAGCGGTGATGACCAGGCATGGCTCTCCAGCCCGAGAGCACCTACCAAAATGGTCGCGCACAGTTCAGCACCGGGGCGAATGGACAGCGCCGTCCTTGGAGACTCCCTTTTCCTGCCGCACTAGCGAGCGCTCTGCTGAGCCCCTAAAGCCAACAAGCGTGGTAGCTCCTTCAGCAGGGCAGGATGACTTACGAGAACGCGCCATCCTATCAGGCTGCTTGCCTCTGGGCGCATATTCAATTCAAACCTGCTTAAACTGTCGGCTCCTTCTCCACCCCACCCCACCCCTTAACTCTCACCCCAGACACACTCACGCACATACCACTCCACGCCAACCCACGGTAAGAACGAACCGTCTCTGGCGCTTTTGTTGCTTCGCCTCTACCTTTTGCAGCTTTGTGGTGCCCGGAGCGACGCTCAGCTTCAGCATTAACTACCTTTGTTCATCGAAAGCCATGTTGATTAGAATCTTCCTTCCCTCCTACCGTAATAACTGGAGGGATTGAGCCCTTCGAAAGCTCTTGATTGTCATCGAAATGGGAAAGGAAAGCTTCCACTTAAAATGTCAAATGCGTCTCAGTGCCGATTTGGGGCGGCAGGGGTAGGAGGGGGAAAAGCGTAAACCATTGTCAGCAACGAAGAATGAAGCTTGAGCACTGCATATGGGGTTGTCACTCAAAACAGAAAGACTAGGAATAGAAATCACGAGTACTACAGACTTATAAGAACTCTGGAGCACACAGGATAGGATGGAAGTGCATGGAGGCGGTTAATCAAAAGAATTATTTATCTTGCTTAAAGTGCTGCCTCCTTTTCAGGAGCCGGGTCACTCCTCGCCACTTCCTCCCCATGCAGCTCCCAGAAATCCACCTCTATTGAGGCGCTTACCCTTTAAGTCCCTGTTTCAAGCTGAACTCCAACTGTGTGTAAAACCCAGGGTGGCATCTGATGACCTAGGGAAATAGGCTCTGGGCAGTGGAAAGCTGATTTTCTTTTCTCTTCCCTCCTGGCGCCGGATTATAGTGTTAACAAGCCCTGGGAAAGAGACCTCAGCGCCTCTGGCTGGCTTTGTGTGCTCTGCTGCCTTCCCACCTCGGCGGATGCTGGTGCTCTCCAAGTCCCTAGTGATCGCCTCTCAGATGCTGCGGGTTTCCAGAAAAGAAGTGATGATGGGGGTGGGAGGGAGAAGGGAGAGAGAGAGAGAGAGAAGAGGAGGGAGGGAGGGAGAGAGAGAAAAGGGGGGGGGTCGCCTAATGCAATCAAATCGATCTGATCTACACCATCTGTCGCCTGCCACTACATACAAATGTTAAAATAAGGAAAAACGGGAGTCACTGACAGCTCAGGAAAGGTTGGTCTTGGTGAGTTCATTCTGAGCTGTGCTTAATTGGGAATGGCCAGCACATAGTTTCTCAAACTGCTGCTGTTAAGCCATCAAGCCCTAGATCCCAAATGTGCTAATGGTGGATTAATTGAGGAAGATTTGACGTGCAATCTTCATAAGGCACTTCCCAATGGAAAAGGGCCACTGCCGGGTGGTGCCATGTAAACGTGCAGTCCCAAAAACAAGCTAAGAAAAATGGCTCGCTGTTCTCTGCCTCCCTTTCAGAAACAAACATGTGCCAAGCAGAACCGTTTAACAGGACTGGTGTGTGTGTGTGTGTGTGTGTGTGTGCGCGCGCACAAGTGAAATGTTTCTCTCTCTCTCTCTCTCTCTCCCCCCCCTCTCTCTCATCTTCTTCTTTCTCCTGCACACACATACGCACACATACAGACACACACCATAAAGGTCTGTAAATAAGCTTGTTTCAGATTCTGTTTTTTTAAAAAATAATTAAGATCCCTTGGAATTCATATCATTATTTTTTCTTTACTAAAATATCTCTGTGCTATCTCCTATCGGAACAAAATACATGCAGACAATGTCTTCAACAACGCAGTGCTATTAATTTTACTGGGATCAATGGAAAGTCAGTTTTATGTCAACAGACTTTTAGACTTTTTTCCCCCTCCATCCCTCCCCATCCTCTTCCGCCAACACCCCAGGGAGATGGATTTTTGAAAAGGACATTTCTGCTCCTTGAAATTTGGACAAAGATTCATTAAATATGAGTTTTCCACTCTCTTATTGAGACGGAGACATAAGAGGGAGGGGAAGGAACCGTGTGTGTGTGTGTGTGTGTGTGTGTCTACGCGCGCGCGTATGTGCATGTGTTTTAAGACTGCATTTACTCCATCTGCCAACAACACCCATACACACACGCGCATACACACACGAGCGCGCGCGCACACACAGATACACGCACACACAGGCACTAGTTTGCTTCCGGCTTTCGGTGTGTCCTGGGTGGACGTCTAAATGTATAAAAGATGCAGAAAGAAAGTGAGACGGAATAAAGCAGTCTGCTGTTGTTTTCTTTCCTCCTCGCCAATAAACACGTTATAAATGGGGAATGCGTTGTTTCCACAACCTTGTAATGCATTCACCCGAAGAGTCTTTTCATAAACACACGGCACAAATATATTTCCATGTGAACGCGCATTTTTTTCGCGGACAAACAACACGGGGAGAAGCAGGAAAACGGTATGCAAATAAGAAAGTCGCTGTCTGCCTCGGTGGTGCTGAAAGGTAAAGATGAACCCAGCGGAAAAACAGACAATAGTCAGACAGAAAGTGAACTGCAAATTTATTACCAAAAAGTGGAACATGGTCCTTGATTTTCTTTTCTCTTTGTTGGGGAGGGAGGGGGAGTGCACCCTTCTTATATGAAGTCTACATGTTTCTCTTCTCAATTGCTGAAGCAATTAAAATTCTTGTCATTTTTTTTTACTCAGCCCTATTTGATTTGCACAAAATTAAAGGGGGGGGGGATCCAATGGATGAAGTTTAAATGTTCCCGTAAACAATGAAGTGTTTAGGATAATGTTAGAGTTAACTGGATGTGTCTCTTGAAAGTTTAGGTTAATCTTTTTAGAAAAATCTTAACAGTTATGAATCAGATTAGCTACTGAAAATGAAACCTAAAGCCCCCCCCCCACCCCAATCTTTTGTTTCAATATCCATTAATTAAGCACTGCTGCCTACCTACGCAGAAGTGCGGGGTCTGAACCACGTGTCTCAGCCTAATCTCCCCAGCTACATTTGTTATCATTCGTGTCCAACGATTGCCCTCTGCAGGTCAGCCTTGAGTCCTCCCAGGCAAAGCTGCTGCAAAAGGTATGGCAAAGAGACTTGGTGGCGAGGTTTACAGGCAGAAGACAACTTTGCAAATGTTCTTGGAGGATGAGCACGGGGATTTCTAAATATTTGTTTAGTAAGGTGTTCTTTCTCTGGCATGTACAGTTCTTTTGGTGTCTTCAGGAACACCTCCATTTCCTCCTGCTTTAAAGTTAGATTCGTCAATCGTTCTGCGTTAACAATATTCTGCACAATGCTGAGACATTCTTTGCAGAGTACTCCTTTCCTAGAGATCAATATGGAGAACAACGATTAGCTTGCAAATCCCTCCCCACCACCACAAGCCATGAGTTTCTTCTTAGTCACAAAATGGGAAATTAACACAGAGCTAAATCAAATTTAAGTTAAGGAGGATTACTTGTCAGTCCTAGAGAAAGAAAATACGTTGATCATCCAGGAAAGGGACTCAGATTAGACATTTCTTATTTTGAGTTGCACAGGGAAATATTGCTTGCAGTGGTTTATTAATTTTAATGCATGGTAAGTTTCTCACATACTAACTATATTGCTTTCATTTTGTTATAGACAACTGCTAGACTTTTTAAGAATTATTCTATACAGGAGGTGGAGATCCCAACCGTTAGTAATTACAGGGAAAGGGAGTGCCATTTTTTTCTAGATAAATTATGGGGGGGGGGGAAATCATCAAGATATGTGTGCATGTTTATAAAGTCGAATCTCTAAGTTGGAAGTAATAAGCTGTAGAGACACATCAATGAATGGAGAGTAAGGAAGGGGACCCCCCCCCCAAACTGTGTTTATTGCTTCTTGGATTCTTTGGATTCTCTTGGATTCTTTCTATAAAAGATTCTGTTATATTTCTGTAAGGAAGATAGTAAATATTAATTCTCTATTGGCATGATTCCTGAAGTGAAAGTTGGATGCACTTAATATAGCGGAAGGGAAGAGTTAATCAATAATATGCAAAATGACCAGTTAGAAGATGCCAAGAAAGACTAATTATTAATTCCTAGCATAAAGGCAATGGAAGAATATTTGATTTGTTCCTTTTAAAAACATTAAAGGAGATAAAGCAAGAGGAATGTTCATAGGAAGCTGATTTTCTTTATGGTGGAATTACATATTTTGGTTATTCAGGAATCAAATATTTCTTTTGAGAAAGGAAAAAAGGAAGCCAGTTGGAACAAGCAGTGCATTCACACCTTATAAAAAGCCATAAAATTTGAGGACTAGCTGCTGCATGGCTCTCTCAGAAGACAATTGCCAAACAGCCTTAAAAAAAATAAAAAGCTCAGTAATGTCACCTGATCTTGCACTAGTGCTTTAGAGTGCTTTAGGAAACAAGAGCAACAATGCCTGGTGTGGAATTGGGTGTCTCAGTTAGTTCTTCTTGCCAAAGAAAAATACACAGATGAAGTTTTGCCATGAACTTGGCACATTCCCTTTAACAATATCCTTAGGTTCCAAGAATTGGATGCATGTCTGAGAACACAATTATGCATATATGCATCTAACATAAATTTAGGTAAAGTTTTGCTGGGAGTAATCCTAGCAGATTTTTCCTTCCTTTTTTCCCCAAATGTTGAAAGGGCAGCAACCTAAAACAAGTGCCTTTCAAAATAATGTTGAAATATCTATAACCTGATACTTATATCTCCAGGGAAACAGAGGATTAGCCAGACTACGAGAGCAAGATATGCAAGATTAGCAATGACTTATGCTCTTCTGATGGTGTTAATTACCCTGGCATAATGAAATAGAATGAGTTCCTTCTAGTGACCATGAAGGGTTTTTAAGTTATATTATTTTGGAGCTAGGCAGAAAGGATTGACTGGTTTTTCTTCCACATTTTAAAAAAATTCCCCATCCAGTCTAGTCCCTGGAGTTTTCTTCTGGTCTCCCATCCAAAAATAACCATGTCAGCACAGGTGCTGCCATCTGCTGATAGAGAGGCTAATGTTCTTTCTTAATTGGAAGGATTGTGATTTCTATAATTGTTAGATCGATGAGTACCCACCTCAAGCCTGTTTACCTTCTAGACCCTCCTGAGCTACATGTTAAATCTGATTATTTTGTGATTACAGTATTCTCACAAGAAGGAGTGGGGGGGAAACCAAGCCAAAACTCTTTGTGTGCTCAGGAAGATCCTTTTAATTTCAATATTCAATCATCTTGAAACTGAATTACAAGCAAGTCTTCCTTCTAACAAGAAATCAGAATAGAGGCCGAAAATGGAAGCGTCTGCAGCGACAGGTAGGAAGCCAAACCCAGATCCAAAGCCCAGCCCTTTGCTCTGGGCGCAGCCCTTCATCCTCCCCAAAAGAAAGGCCCTTCCGCAGAGAGGCCAAGCTCTTGGTAAGAGATGGCGTCGACGGCATCTCATTGGCCGGAGAGTCTCGGACCAGCGAGAGGCCAGACGCTGAAGGCCAGCCCAGAGCTTCCAGAGACGCATGGCGGGCGGAGCTGAGGCGGAAGGGAAGGGAGGCGAGTCGACAGTGGGGCGTGGTGGGGAGAGAAAATCCCCCCTCTTTCTTATGAACACACCAGCAGCACACACACACACAGACAGTTTGCCGTCTGGCAATGAAGAGCATCCCTTGTTTTGAGGGTCCCCCTCTGGGCATTTTAAGGCTCGGCACATGGTCTTAACCCTTTGTCTTGATGTCCGGTGGCCGCCTCTGTCTCCGGACGCCCTTCCGAAGCGAGAGAAGGTCAACCTACCCAACCCCTCGTCATTTCTTCCCTGTCAGTTTCGGGCTACCCAACCTCTGCCTTCCCAGGCTGGTCAGCGGCGGGCAGAATCCTCCCGTACCAGGGGCGACCCGTGGAAAGACCCGCAGGGACAGCACCACCCAACCCGGTTATTCTCGGGTTTGTCCCCGGAAAATCTAAACCCATCGTAAAATTAACCCGGCTTAGTTTGGTTCAAGCGTGCTCTTAACTGAGGTGGTGAAGCGCGGTAACAGTATAAAGGGCTGCTGGAGCCAAATCCTCGCCTCCGCTCCGCGGCGAATCTGGGAGAGTCCGGATTTTCAGTCCCACTTTTTAGAAGTCTTTGCGTCGAGAGTTGTGCGAGCGTTTTTGTGGTTGCTGAATGTTACTCGTTACTCTTAGCACAGCCTTTCCCAACCTTGTGCCCTGCGGTAGACACTACATGAAGACCAGATACTACGTGTAAAGAGGCTGGGAAAGTGTAGCTACTACAAAAAGACTAGACGCTACCTAAAGGACATAATTTTACTTAAACGTGGACGAATAAATCACTCGTGTGTGGTTATAATTCGAACTGACACAGCAGCTGAAGGCTTTGAGGTGCACATTTCCACTTGCCTGGGTGCCTCCCTCGCCTTTCCCCCCTCAACGTCAACAGACACCTGCTGATTCACATGTATAGATTAGGCGCGTGTTCGACTGACAACTTTCCATCCTGTTCCTCCAGAGCCTCGTGTTGCGATTAACCTAACAGCCAGCCCGTCGTCGGGGAGGGTGGCCCGCCCGGTAGCCAACCGCTAGTGGGAAAATCATAGCAACGGGCAGGGACACTGAACTCCTTGAGAAGCGGAGCAAAGCTTCTACTGGTGGAAAATACGCGGAGAGCCGCGCCCTCCCTTCTTTCCCCCAGCTCGGGGAGGCGACTACTTCCATTTGACTTCCCACGCCTCGCTTCCAATCCCAGCGGCGTGCCCGCCCGCCCGGCCAGACGCCCACGCGGAACTTCTTTCGACGGGGCGAAGGAGCCCCCTGCTGGTCAGACAGTGGCAACGGCGCAGCGGCAGCCGCGTCTTCCCAAAGATCCGGGGAGGATCCCAGAGAGTAAGTGGAGAAGCTGGGATCCGGGGATCCACGGGCGTGGGATGGGATGGGGATCTGCAGGATCTTAGAGTAGACTGGATGTTGCATTTCTGGCTCTTCTCATTTTCCATACTAAAATATTTCCCTTCCTCAATACATTCCGGGCCACGTCGTTATTGCTGTCCTTGTTATTGCAGAACTTTAATTCCTTTATATATTTCTATATAAAATATATATTCCTTTTCTGTGGATTCCATTTCTGCCTTTAAAAACTGCCCATACATGGGATTTTTCAACAGACTTGTAAATATTTACCTATGATGAGCCAGATGTTTACAGAACAGCACTGTGGGTAGTGAAGGGGAAAGATGCATGTTCTCCCAGATGCTGGATTACAAGTCCCATCATCCCCTCCTTATTGCCCATGTTAGAGGAGATGAGCTTTGAGGTAAAATATCTTGGCGGTATAGCCACATGTTGTTTTTCCTCCATTAAACAGAAACGCTGTATGAGTTCTATCTTTGATTTCAGACGCACAGTATTTATTTGGAAGTAGTTGTTGAAAAATGCCTGAGGACAGTAGAGTTGTCTCACATTTAGCTCGGATATGGGAGACCATGAGTTCAAGTCCCACCTGAACCACAAAATCCAACTGGGTGATTTGGGGCCAGTTATTTTTCCTCAGCCCAACCCACTTCACAGGATTGTTTTTGCAAGGAGAATATGAGGAAGGTGTGTTGGGTAAGTTTGCCACCTTGAGTTATTTGCAAAAATAAATAATACAATTAATAATAGATAAATAAATACTATTGCTGAAAGTACCGTTGGCATCAGAGCTAAACGTACAGATGTGTAACCCTTCTGACAGAGCCACTTTGGTATTATGGTTAAAGGTATCAAGCTAGCAATGAAAGGACTCACTGGAGAAGAGCCTAATGCTGGGAACGATTGAGGGCAAAAGAAGAAGGGGACGACAGAGAATGAGGTGGCTGGTGTCACCGAAGCAGTAGGCGTGAGCTTAAATGGACTCCAGAGGATAGTAGAGGGCAGGAAGGCCTGGAGGAACGTTGTCCATGGGGTCGCGATGGGTCGGACACGACTTTGCAACTAACAACAAAAAACCTATTTTCGGTCCAAAGCAGTTGGGTTATTTTTGGCTACTTATTCTCTCTCTAGGAAGATGGCAGTGCCAACCACTTCAAAACAAACAAAAAATCCTCTGCCAAAAAACTGCATGTTCTTTTCCATGTAGTTCAGGACTGGGGAACTATGGCTCCTGTATGACCTATGGACCTCAACTCCTAGAATTCCTGAGCCAGAATGGGATTCTGGGATTTGAAGTCGATAGGCCATAAAGGGGCCATAGTAGTTTCCCACCCCTGATGTAGTTACTAGGAATCGACACTGTTTCAAATGCACCAAACCACAACCAACACCGTATTGAGCTGCATGGGACTTAACCAGTGGTGGGATTCAAAAGTTTTTACTACCGGTTCTGTGGACGTGGCTTGGTGGGTGTGATGTGGCTAGGTGGCGTGGCTTGGTGGGCGTGACAGGGGAAGGGTACTGTAAAATCTCCATTCCCTCCCCACTTCAGGGGAAAGATACTGCAAAATCCCCCATTTCCTCCCAATCAGCTGGCACTCGGGAGGCAGAGAATAGATGGGGCGGGACCAGTCAGAGGTGGTATTTACCGGTTCTCCGAACTACTCAAAATTTCCACTACCAGTTCTCCAGAACTGGTCAGAACCTGATGAATACCACCTCTGGACTTAACATCTCAACTAATGATAGCACTTGGTCAATGCTGTCTGGGCTGAAAAATTAGGCAGGGGTTAAGACAAGTTGGTTAGATGATCTGCTTAAAATGTTAGAATTGTAGGCTAGGCTAGATTCAGATGGTGGGAAAACATTCTGGAACAAAGCAATGAAAAAAACCACTTCCATATTGATGCAGATAAAATCATCCTGACTTTATCCATGTAATCCACCAGGAGACAAGCTTAATTTAAGGAACATTCTCTCCTTCAAGCATTTTTGAATTGAGATTTAAATTGCTTCCGAATGTCATTCTTGTGCCACACAAAACTATACATTTGTCCTTATGTTAGCATTTTTATATTTCCTGTGACATATTTTTAAGACTGATTTATATTTACACAAGGAAAATTATTCTACTCTATCTCTTCTTTTACACATCTGCACATAGGCACACATGCACATACATGCCAACACAAATTGGGTGACTTATTGTGATCAGAGTCCTGAAGGAGCCCTAGTGGCACAGTGGTTAGAATGCAGCATTGCGGGCCAACTCTGCCCACTGCCAGGAGCTTGATCCTGACCGGATCGAGGTTGACCCAGCCTTCCATTCTTCTGATGAAGGTAAAATGAGGACCCAGATTGTTATGGGCAATATGCTGACTCTATAAACTGCTTAGCGAGGGCTGTAAAAGAACTATAAAGCGGTATATAAGTCTAAGTGCTATTGTTATTGTATCACATCGGCGATGTTCCTTAACTCCACAGAGTCAATTTACGCCTATTTAACTCTCTTTCCTTTACCCTGAAATAAAGGACAGAATAGTACCCTTACCAGAAATTGCCAGTAGATTCTTCAGGAATTACCGTAGCATCTGCCATCATGCCTGAGGGCAACAGGCCAATTTACAAACTGCAGGCTCACCTCATCTTCTAACTGAGGAAAACAGTGAATTGGGTATACAGAAGGAATCAAAGGGAATTAATCCTGCGGTTGCCTCGGTTGTTTGACTGTTTAATGATAGGGCTGACCCTGCTTTGTCCCACTCAAGGTTTGATTATAATCTTGAGGAGGCTGCAATCTGATGTTGGGGTTGTTCTTTTTCCCAGGGCCTGTATCATTATGATGATGGGAGTGACAGTTCTTGAATGTTATTAAACAATCAACAATGATCGGGAATCGGAGGGAAAGGATTCTAGTCGATAAGCCATGGTTGCAGAATTGCATTCTGATTCTTCTCGGCTTTTCTTTGAGCATCACTCCAGCATTTTATCTAACATTCCAACCTCTTTATTGTCGATCTGCTCTAACCTTTGAAAAAATTCAGGATATTGATCAGGCGTTTTCTTTGAAGGATCCAGTAACATTCGTGCGAGCCCTTGCTTGTGGTATGCCTTTCAGTAGGCTCAAAGGGTCTTGTTTTCAAAGGCTTCAGTCATAAACGGGCTCCAGGTTGGAAAAGCAAAACAAAAACACATGAAGCCACTCATAATACGCTCCTGGATTTAACTGGAATCAGGTTAATTAGCTTGAGAGGAATAGCCTCTGTCTCTTCCTGCAAAATCAGCTGAATGGTTTGCATTGACGGGATATGGTGGGGTGGACGAGAAAGAAGAAATCCAAATCTGAAATGAGTTAAGGAAAAGTGAGGGGCTTTATTAAATCAGACAGAACTCTAGAGGGTGTAAATGAGTAGATGCATCTCACTCTATGTGGGTGTTTAAGCTTTTGCATTAAGCACAAATAATATAGTTTTAAAGAAATTGTGGTTTGAGTGTCATCATGGTATTTCCGCCTTCTTTTTGTACAGGGAACTAGAATGGCTGTGATATAAATGGGTTAGGATGTGAGGTTTGTGATTTCTTACTGGTACGACATGACATGTTTTGATGGCCTTAATCCAGGTCAGAAGATAACCGTGGTCCTTCAGGTGCTGCTGAAATAGACTTTAGAAGTTCACTTCTGCCTTGTTCACTTATGGAACAATGTTTGGAACTGTACAGGCAATCCTCGACTTACAACAGTTTATTTAATCACGGTTTAAAGTTAGAACAGCAGTGAAAAAATGACATAACCATTTTTCACACTTTTGCCCGTTGTAACATTCCTGTGGACATGTGATCAAAATTCAGATGATTGGCAACTGGTTCATATTTATGTCGGTTGCAGGGTCCTCGGGTCATGTGATCAGCTTTTGCAACCTTCTGACAAGCAAAGTCAATGGGGAAGTCAGGTTCACTTAACAACCATGTTACTAACTTAAAAACTGCAATGATTCACTTAGCAACTGGGGCAAGAAAAGTCATAACATGGAGCAAAATTCACGTAACGCATGTTTCACTTAGCAATTGGGCTCAATTGCGGCCATAAGTTGAGGACCACCTGTAATTAATCAACCTCTGGAGAGTTACACGTTTGCTGTCGTAGTTTTGAGGAAGCGACCATCTCAGGCTGAATGCCCTTCCTGAGGCATAGGAAGGATCAAAACAAACAATGTTTAGAAACCATTTTGCACACTCTTAAAACACTTTGGACTCCATTAAAACATTTATTAGGAGAAGGAAAAGATAAAATAATAGTGAATTTTAGAATAGTTAGATGCATTGGCAAAATTGAAAAGTGTCCTTCTATGAAGAATAGATTCCCCTCCTACCCTTCAATATTAAAATCTCCCAGAAAAGTTCACTATTCAGAACAGTTGGGAGGATTTAGAGCAGGGGTGTCAAACTCAAGGCCCGCAGGCTGGATCCAGCCCATGGGGTGCTTAGATCTTGCCCGCCGGGCCACCCTGGAAACAGCGAAGAACCGGCCCGTGGTGACTCTGCCAGCTAAAATGGAGCTGGGGGGGGGCATGCACAGCCCTCACAAGCTCCATTTTTGCTGGCACAGGTTCGCAGCTTGGAAGCCTGTTTTCTCTGGCAGAGTGCTCAGCCCAACACAGGCATCCCCCACGAGTGACACTGAGCTGGCCACACCCACCCTTGCCATGCTCACTCTGGCCCCCCGAAGTCAAACACAACCCTAATGAAATAGAGTTTGACACCTCTGATTTAGAGGAATTCTGGGTCTAGGTCCACGAGACATGAGGCAGATATGAAAGGCAGAACTTCTGTTGTGACTTCACAACACATGTTGTTATTTTGACATCACCCTTGTTAGAAACAGATGCTCATGCATGTGGGAAGAAAAGAAGGTCCTGTTCAGAGCTGAAGCCAATTTGCATATCACCCCACACATCCTTCCCAATTCACCAGCTGACATATTTGTGTTTGTGTTTACATCTTATGGGTAGTGTGTTTGTACAGCTGACCAAGGCTGTTTATGAGTAAATAATGTACACACCGATGGCAAAGAGCCACTTTGGCCTAGTGGTGAAGGCACCGGTTTAGAAACCAGGAGACTGTGAATTGTAGTTCTGCCTTAGTCATGAAAACCTCCTGGCTGACCTTGGGCCCAATCACACACTCTCTCCGTCTCAACCCAAACTACTTCTCAGATTTGTTGTGGGAAAAATAGGATGAAAGGAAAGAATATTAAATATGTTTGTTGGCTTGAGTCATGTGCTGGTGGGGGAATTCTGGGAGTTAATGTCCACACTTTGGGGAGGGGGAAGTCAGAGATGGTATTCAGCCAGTTCAGATTGGTTTGCCCAAACTGTAGCGGAAAATGTGGCTCTGCCCCGGCTCTATGCCATCCTAATTAGGCACGTTTTTGAGGCTGGGCGCATGCGTGGAAGGCCAAGCGTATAAGTGGAGTGGGCGCGCGGGGCAAACTGGTGGTAACAAAATGTGAAACCCACCTCTGGGGGAGGTGGAAGCTAAAACATATAAAGAACAGTTGCAGGAATTTGATATGTCTAGTTCAATGAAAAGAAGGGCTAGGGGTGTCATGATAGCAATGTTTCAATATCTAAGGGACTGCCCCAAGGAAGACAGGATCGACCTATTCTCCAAAGCCCCTGAAGGCAGGACAAGAAGCCATGGATGGAAATTAATGAAGCAGAGAAGCAACTTACAATTAAGGAGAAATTTCCTGACAGAACAATTTACTAATGGAACAACTTGCCTCCAGAAGATTGGACAGCCATTTTATGAAATGGTGTAGGATTTCCTGCCTGAGCAGGAAGTTGGACTAGAAGACCTCCATGTTCCCTTGTTATTCTGTTATATAGTTATGTCTTCAAGCTGCCTTAACCTATCCCTGCCATAATGAATTGATTAATAAACACAGAGACACCTCAAGCTCTCCATCTCCACTCACCTAAACATGTGTTCATATTTCTCCTCTGGACAGCTCTTAAATATTAGGGCTATTTTCTTCCTTCAGTTTATTTTACCTGATCCCTGCTTCCCATTTAAAATATATATATCTTTTCTTCTTTCTCTCCTTCCATTTATACCTGCCTCCTCCCACCTCCCACCCACCAAAAAAATATCATTCCACGTAGCTAATAATAAAACACAAATAAAATAACCAAGTCATAATTAAAACATTAAAAGCTACCTGTTTAAATCTCAAATATAACCGGATCAAAGAAATGACAGCAGCCGGCATATGCTAGTTTAAATGCCTGAAAGTGTATGATAAAATCAAAATAGCAATCTTTGTTTTCTACCTTTGTTCTCCTCTGGACATCTGGGACAATTCCTTATTTGATCAATATTTCAATATTCGCCTCAGTATTTGCCTGAGCAATAGTATGCATTACCCCGTATGATGAAAGGAAGCAAATTAGAAAAAAAAAACCCGGATGGTCAAGAGCATGGACTTCAAAGAAGCTTATCATGGACTCTAAAGAGCCTTAAATATTGAATGTCAGAAATGAGCTTAAAATAGAAGTAGAGCTACCATTTGTAGAAGAGCTGAGAATCTTTGTCTGTTTGTTTTATTCCTGTTCTAAGTAGACAGAAGAGGCCATGTGAGCCCTTAAGCTTAAAACAATCTTGTTTTTTCTTCTCTTTGAACCAAAGACTGTTCTCCTTTGCATGGCTAATGCATTGGAGTGAACATGCCAGGGATGAGCAGGGCTAAAATAGTGGCGGAAGATGCCACACATTTCTGCTAACAATCTATGGGTTGGATCCTAGGACCGATGACATGTTCAACAAGCAAGGGGAACAATTGTTCTGACCTAGGCTTCCCAGGAGCATGAACCAAACTCTTGTTCCGACAAAAAACCCTTTTATTATTTTACTGTGAATTCTGGTCATCCACATCCAGCAAAGTCTTTCAAGGGAGGATTTACAGTCACAGACCTTATCTGGCTTGGAGAGCTGCCAGGCTGATATCTGCAAAACTTGGCAAGGAGTGTGGGAGAGTCACAAGCTAATTAGTCAAACTAATTGTCTCCTGCAAACTCCATTTCTCTTTCGGTCTTCTTTATTTTCTCTGGGAGGGGCCATTCTTGTCGACCCGTGACCTTACTCCCAAGTTGACATCTGTTCTTTAGCTGTTCCTTTTGTCTGACAACTCTGCGCATGCGCACACTGGGAACAGGCTCCGGCTTTTCATCTGTCTCACTAAAGTGAATCTGAAGGCAGCTGGTAACTGGCCTATGGCTCTGGCCCCTTCTCTGCCTCCCATACAGAGCCCTAGTCAGAGTCTTCCCCAGACTCCAGGACTGGCCCATGTTCCTCTCCAATCTCCTCACTGTCCGAATCTCTTGCCAGCTCCACTGGCCGCTGGCGGGCCACAACAAAAATACAGTAAATAAATAAAGCTGTGGCTTTTGAGACGTGTTCAGAGAATAAGAGGCATATTGATTGTCCTGAAATCTGTAAGGAAAAAGCAGGTGATAATGAGTTAATGGAAAGGTTTTTCCATATAACTTTTTTATTAGTTTATCAAAGTACAGCGGAAAAAAGAAGCATGGATAAAGTAAGAAGGGAGGGAGAGGAAAAGAAGAGATATAGTGTAATGAGAAGAAAAGAAAGAAAAGAAAAAGGCACCGACTTCTGACTCTCTTTTAGCACAGTAGAGGGCAACAACGTTACAACCACACCTTTTTGCTTTTACACAACTAGTATGTAGAAGCTGTTTCTATAACAATAAGCTTAAGGTTTTTCCAAGCCTCTTTAAAACTCTAAATGGGGGCCTGTGGACATCTCTCCTACTAAATATAGGTGATTGTTGGGAATGAGAGCCTGGGTTTTCTAGGAAGTAATGAAGACCTCTGTCATGGGAGCTAATCTGTATCATCGTCATCTTTTAATCCCTTGCAGGGCAACTGAGTGGAGCTGACAGTTTACTGGCCAAATGTCCTTCCTATTGCCAATGCGGAGTTATATTCAGCAGATACAATCTCCATGTGCCCAGAGAGAGAAATATCTGCCTCTACCTAGGATCGAACTCACAGCCTCCTGTGAGGCGAGAGCTCCACCGCTAGGTCACCACACCACTCAGGAGATAGCCTGTATAACAAGCTAAATCCTGCAGTTTGGACCAACTGGCAGAAGTGGATACCCTATGGCAGCGTTGGTGAACCTTTTCAGCACCAAGTGCCAAAATGGGAGCACTGAAAATCAGCTCCTGGCATGCACGCGCGGGAATGCTGGAAACTTGAAGAACAGTCCCCATGCGCGTGCCGGGAAGCTGAGCTTCCAGTTTTTGGCATGCGCCTGTGTGCTAGTCAACTGGTCTTCTGGTTTCTGCCATGCATGTCTGTGCAAAAACCAGCTGGCCAGCTTGCAAGCACATGCCGGAAACCGGAAGCTCAGCTTCCTTGTGCATGCATGTGTGCCAAGGAGCTACTCTTCCAGTCTCAGGTGCTCCCCTATGCACAAAGATCAACTGGCCAATGTGCATGTGTGTGCTGGAATCCGGAAGGGCGACGGCTGGTGTGCCCGGAGAGATGGTTCTTCATGCCACTTCCGGCATGCGTGCAATGGTTCACCATCATGGCCCTATGGCATCTGGAATTGTTCCACAGACACATCTGGGATACTAAATTGAACCATACAGCAGTTTGGTTGGATGCTGCCTGCCTGTCCTCTCTGACTTGATTTGAGTGGCTATTCTTGGCTTAGAAACCACTGATTTGGGCTCTTTGTAAGACTCAAAACGCGGCACTACCCTTTCATTTAACAGCTCTGTATGCCATTCTATCTTTCTGAAAAAGCTCTGTTGGTTCCAGCATGACTATGTGGAGAGGGACAAAAACATAAGTGCATTGAATCACCTATAGTACATTTCAAGTTAGATCGGTTCCCTTGTTCAAGGTAGGTAATTTGTCTGAATACTCAACAATAGTCCCCTCAAGTTTTAAAGGGGCATGTGGTTAATTTATAACATTAGAATCTGCTTAAACTGCAGCCATTGACTGTAGCATCATCTCATTGAGTATGCAGAGAACAAAGTTTATGGAAGTGATCTGATCCAATTTGATTTGATCTTCAGTACTTAGGGTTGGTGTGTGAGAAACTACCTGATCCTCCCCTCAAAGACAACCATCACAGTTGGTCTTTGGGTTACGATGTGCAACTGGAACCAGAGTTCCATCAGTCAGCAATGACTGACATCACATGACTATGGCAACACTTAGCAACGGCAGTCTTGGCAGTCCTGCTTGCTGTCATAACATGAGGACCTCACCTGACCATAACATGGGAAGGAAAGCAGGCCAGCATGTGATATTTAAGGAAGGCAGGCGGGTGGCATGAGCAAGTGCTATGGACTGTGAGAACATGGAAGAAAAAGCAGGAATAGGGGCAACCTGGGACTTTCTGCCAGCTTCCCCAATGACTTTACTTATGGAAAGCCATCAGGAAAGGTTGCAAATGGCATTCACATAACTATGGCAACACTGCAATGGGGAACCACTTATAAATCCCCCTTGTTCAGTGCGGTTGTGATGGAATAAATGGTCATAAGCTGGAGACCACCTGTAATTTTTCAGGAGTGAAAGTGGATTGGAATGTGCCTTTCACCACTACAGCACCCTGATCGTCCTGCCTCTGGGGTGGCTGAGTGGACCATGCAGCAACATGGATATGTTGCTGAAGAAAAAGACTTTTAGATAGATAGTCTGGATGGAATTAGAGAACTTTTGCAAAGCCATACTACTAACATTCTGATTCCTATGACTTTTAATTGGGCAAAGTGGTGTAGTATGAGCAATACCTTTTTGAGCCAAGATGCCTCAAATGGGCTAACTTCCAGACTGTCCAAAATCTGGAGGCCTTGACTCCCGTGGAATTGAAATGTAATAAATTTTATAAAACGTTTTATGGCCTTATCATAAAACAGTTTATGACATAATAGAAAATGTCATAAAACATTTCCTGCACGGATGTTTGACACTAGTGTACACTTCACCATGGGCTATTTTCAAGGCAAATATATCTATGAGAGTCCCCAGAATTTTTAAGACGTTTTCCAGTGAAGGCAGTACCTTTAGTCCTTGCCTTACGACCCTAATCCTAACCCCTTTGTAATAAAAGCCTAAGAGATAGAACACTGGGGACAGTGATTGGTTCCTACCGGTTCAGATCGATTTGGCCGAACTGGAACCAGCAGTGACCCAGACCTGCGAACCGGTTCTCCTGGTGGCACCATAGGCTCTGTCATCTTGTTTTTTTGCTTCCGTGCATGCGCAGAGCAATTTTAATTGCATTTATGCGCAATTGCACGCACACCGAACTGGCAGTAATGCCTGCAGCAACCCACCCCTGACTGGGGACAATATTCTGGAATTGGGTTGGAATAAGTGAACTCTCACTGTGGCTATTGTTCCCCGGCCTTCTACAAAATAGAGAAATAGATTGGTATGTTCTCAAAAACAGAAAAAGAGAGGTAGGGTAATGGGTAGAAGCATGCACACAATTCTGGACATTTAGCTGGCATATGTCTCATTATCTTATAGTAGGAATGTGACAATGAATCCCAGGAGTCCACAGAGCAATTTAAAACAACTATAAAGGAAAATGCCTTTTAATAGCTACATACTTTTTTTACATTAATCCCAATAATTTGACATTTATAATTCACCTTACCCTTCCTTCCTTCCTTCCTTCCTTCCTTCCTTCCTTCCTTCCTTCCTTCCTTCCTTCCTCCCTCCCTCCCTCCCTCCCTCCCTCCCTCCCTCCTTCCCTTTTCCTTTCCTTTTCGCTGCCTGTATCTTCACATTTTTAAACTTTTCCTGTAAGTGAGATTTTGACCTTCAAAAATTTGTCATACTGTATATATATGTATATGTATATGTATATTCATCCATTCATCCATTCTTAGTTTCTCTGAACAAAACATTGGGGAAGCTTGAGTTGAATGCATTTTATAAATTAGCAGGTCTAGAAGTCAATTTTTATAAATTGTCTGTTATGTTAATCAACACTGATAAAGAGTTACAAAAGAGACTTTGAAAATCTATGGCACTTAATAATAGTCCAGGTGGATTTAGATATTTAGCAGTAATTATTACAAAGGATTGGCACCAATGAAAGAAGCATAATTATGACCCTCTTCCGCAGATTATGGCAACATCTTCCGTTAGCATTGCTTGGTGTAATAGCTACAAATTAGAATGACTCTTCTTCCCAAAAGTCTATTTTTGTTTAAAATATTCTCTATTGCCTTGCTTATTGCTTGTTTTCATACATGGCTGATAACTGTTTCTTCATTTATACACATACACACACAAACACACACATGTGTAAGCACACATGTATATAAATATATATACCCACTTGAATGAGTCAAATTATACAAAATAACCAAAGGATTGTAGAAATTGAATATATACCAAATGTGAAACATGATTTCAATGCATTTCAATTAAAATAATCAACTCATGTCATTTGAAATTCCAAATATTAACAGAATACAAAGGGAATTAACAATGGATCTAGTCTTCTAGAACAATAGCATTCCAGTCTGATATTTATTTATTGACAATATTTGTAATTTGGCCCAAGCATGCAACAAAGCTTAAGAATCAAGCAGCAGCAACAACAAACAAAAATGACTTTATTTTTTAACTCAGTTAAAAGTATTAAATGTTAATTTGTGTAATTGTGGTAGGTTGCTTTAAATCACTTATAGGCCATACAAATAATTGTAAAAATAGAAGATAAATACGAGTCCTTGACTTAAAACTACAACTGAGCCCATCATTTCTGTTGCTGTTAAGTGAGTTTTGCCCCATTTTATGACCTTTCTTGCCGCAGTTGTTAAGTGAATGACTGCAGTTGTTAATTTAGCAACACAAATGTTAAGTGAATGTGACTTCCCCATTGACTTTGCATGTCAGAAAAGTCGATCCCATGACTCTGGGACACTGCAACTGTCATAGATATGAGTCAGTTGCCAAGCAACTGAATTTTGATCACATGATCAAGAGGGTGTTGCAATGGTCCTAAAGGTGAAAAACAGTCATAAGTCACTTTTTTCAGTGCCATTGAAACTTTGAACAGTCACTAAATGAACTGTTGCAAGTCAAGGATCCTACGAGTGTCCGCTGTCAGGGTTCCGACCGATGCCCTAATTAAATCATGAGCCTTGAGCCAAGCTTCAACAGAAACCCAGTTATTTATTTTGAGCTTCATGTTGGCACGTTCCAAGTGAAGCCAACTCGGACCTCACTTAATTCACGTCCCGGCTCTGACCCTGTGGCAACTCGAGAGCAGGCCAGGGATGCTTTACAAGTTGACATTCTGCAACCATGCAGCCATCTCAAAATCAGTGTGATTATCCTTTGGTAGGTTTGTCCTATTAAGACTTTGGCCAACTCATTTTGAGTTGAGTTGAGCAATGGGTGGAAACTAATCAAGGAGAGAAGCAACTTAGAACTGAGGAGAAACTTCCTGACAGTTAGAACAATTAATCAGTGGAACAGCTTGCCTCCAGAAGTTGTGAATGCCCCAACACTGGAAGTCTTTAAGAAGATGTTGGATAGCCATCTGTCTGAAACGGTATAGGGTTTCCTGCCTAGGCAGGGGGTTGGACTAGAAGACCTCCAAGGTCCCTTCCAACTCTACTATTTTATTGTATTGTATTGTATTGTTCCAACAGCAGCTTTTGAGTCCTCTCACAGGCAGACACAACATGAGTTACTTTTGATCATTCCCTTTTCTCCCCATTCCTCAAGTTTCAAACATGTACAGGATAAATAGTTCCAGGAAACCTATTTCTGCTAACTTTAACTTAACAGAAGAATTGGTTGCAAGTACCAGCATGCTTTCAAATGGGACAAGTGCAGAGGTGGGTTCCTACCAGTTCGTCCCAGTTCGTCTGAGTAGGTAGCAACTCGGCCTGCCACGCCCCCGAACCAGTTCTATCCTCGGGGCCGCCATCTTTATTTTTGTTCTTTTTATTTTTGCCCTCTACATGGGGCTTCCCTTGGGACGCATCCGGAGACTGCAGCTAGTCCAGAACGCAGCCGCGCGGGTCATCATGGGGAGTACACGATACTCCCACGTAACACCCCTCCTGCGCGAGCTGCACTGGCTACCTGTGGCCTTTCGGGTGCGTTTCAAGGTATTGATTACCATCTTTAAAGCGCTCCATGGCATAGGACCTAGTTATCTGCAGGATCGCATCCTACCACACACGTCCCTACGACCAATCCGCTCACACAGGGAGGGACTCCTCCTGGTGCCGTCCGCTAGGCAATGCCAGCGGGCGACACCTAGGAGTAGGTCCTTCTCTGTGATGGGCCCAACCCTCTGGAATGACCTCCCCCCCGACATCAGAACCACCACCGACCTCCGCTCCTTCCGTCAAAAATTAAAGACTCGCCTGTTTCAATTATAGCTGGCCTGGCACTCTCTTAGTTTTGCCTCCCGGGGATATATTTTAACTGGGTTTGGGTATTTTAATTGGGGATGTTTTTTAGGGTTTTCATAGCATATTTATTTCTTGTACAGTCTCATCTCCTCCACCTAAATGTTTAGTATTCAATTGTTTTATAAGCACCTGAGGGTAGAACAAGAAGCAATGGGTGGAAACTAATCAAGGAGAGAAGCAACTTAGAACTGAGGAGAAATTTCCTGACAGTGAGAACAATTAATCAGTGGAACAGCTTGCCTCCAGAAGTTGTGAATGCCCCAACACTGGAAGTCTTTAAGAAGATGTTGGATAGCTATTTGTCTGAAACGGTATAGGGTTTCCTGCCTAGGCAGGGGGTTGGACTAGAAGACCTCCAAGGTCCCTTCCAACTCTACTATTGTATTGTATTGTATTTATATTGTTATTCATGTATTTTATCTACATTTTATCTGACTGTACACCGCCCCGAGTCCCTTTTTGGGAGAGGGGGCGGTTTAGAAATCTAAAGAAATAATAATAATAATAAATAGTTCCTGCGCATGTGCAGAACAATCTTCATTGCCAAAATGTAATTTTTTCCCCTTTTCTAATGGTGTGCGCATACACGGACCTTTTTAGGTGCAAATGCCAGTAATGCCGTCAGCAACCCACCCCTGGACAAGTGTAATCATTTAGTAGTTTTATTTTTCATGGGCCTATAAGCAAGACACAATACAAATTAATAAAATTCAGCATCAAAAATTAATACAGTGATTCACCACAATCCTATCTGCAGCCACAATTAGCCTTTGTAATATTGTCTTGTCAGACAAGAACATCAAGAATATTTGAAGAGGGATGTTTTTCCAGCCTTTTTTGAAGTTGGCATCTTTAAGACTTCGACTTCCAGCTTTCCCCAGCTCAAATTCTCATTCTGTGTTCTTTTATTGTATATCCTATGTTCTTAAGCATTACATAGAACACAAAAAGTGACTTCTGGGGAATTTTTTTTTTTTTTGAGGAAGAGACTGATAATTTCATTTGATAAATTAATTGGGAAATAATTAGGGTGAAAAGTCCTCTTAAAATCTACTGTGGTAAGTCCTCATGAAAACATTTGTGACCATTTGCAGCACCCCGCAGTCACATGACCATGTTTTACCACAATTTTGCTGAAAAGCTGAAAGTACTTCCACCACAGCAAAAAAATAGCTTCCCTTAGCAGCTGGGCCACTCATTTAATGACCACCACACAAAGGTTATAAAATAGAGTCAGTCACCTGAACCGACCTGATTTAGGACTGTCACAGCATGTGAGCATAATCGGCAGGCTCTATTATGATTGTATGTGAAGAATTACTTGCACTTACAGACAAGGCTGGAAGAGATGAAAAACAAGGAAGAATAAGTCACAAAACAACTAAATGAAGTTTAGAGAGTTAAAAAGAGAAAGTCCAGGTATATATAATAGGACTGCTAAAGACCAAAACTTGAACACCAACAAAAATTATTACCCTGTTTCCCCTAAAATAAGACCTACCCCAAAATAGCCTGATTTTTAGCATGCTCATAAACCATACCTCAAAAATAAGCCCTAGTTAAGGTCGTCATCAACGGTGGTCATGGCCAGCATCAGAGGAAGCGAGACTGCAGGGCCCAATGGTGTCCTGCAGCAGCTGCAGCTGGCACAATGCAAATGAGTTGATTACCTGTTGTGGCCCAGCAGGATCCGTTGGAGCTGCTGAGGGACTCAGATAGCGAAGAACCCTGAGTCGGCTGTGGAAGAGATGGAGGACCCTGGGCAGGGTTCAGACTCAGAGCAGGGACCAGAGAGGCTGGTTGGCCACCAGGAGGCTCCTGAGGCATGGAGCAGTGGGGAAGATCAAAGGGAGTTTGTCCCTGACTCCTGGCAGAGAAGGGCGGAGAAACGAAGGTAACAGCTGCTCCGGAGACAAGCTCCTAAGAGATAATCAAGCCCAGGTGGCTGTGGCTTGGCCCCTCCCAAGAGAGTATATAAGAAGAAACTTTGGGAGGAGTCTGTTTGCAGGACACAACCGTTCGTGACAATCTGGAGAAGCTCTTGTCTGTATCTGTTGGAGTCTGGGTTGCTGCCAACGTCTTGCCTGTGAGTCGTGTTTGGGCTTTCAGCCAACAGGATTATAATTACTGTAAATAAAGAGTGGCAAACAGCTAAGCCTGTGTCGGCGTTCATTACCGGATGGAGGGGGGGGGGCAGAAAAATTACCTGTCCAAGCAGCAGGCAGAGACAGAGGCGGGGAGAAGCATACGATCCGGACGCATCGCGTGGGACATGAGAAAGCCAAGACTCAACGGGCTGGAGCAGGTCGTCTTCGCATGGCGGCACTGGCAGCAGACAGAAGCAGAGATGTGGGGGGAAGGCAGGTGACCCTGATGCTCTGTGTGGGCTGCGGGAAAGCCAAGAGATGCGAAGATGAGCTCCTTGCCTGCCCACTCTGTCCCACCATGTCTCGTCTTGCCTGCTCTGTTGTGGCCACAAGCAAGCAGAAGAAATGGGCCTCCTGTACAGGGGGGCGGATAAGACATAAAAAAAATAGCCCTAGTGCTTATTTTCAGGGAAACAGGTATTATAAGTTTTTTTTTAAAAAAGAAAACAATCCTCTTTTAATATGGAAATACTTTAGAATAACAGCTTACACAGTCAGGAAAAGAAATCTGAATAAATAGCAACAGTAACAAAATGAAACAAAAGTTTACTTTGCTACACACAGTACAAAAGAAATCCTTGGTGTGCATGCCCATGTGTACATTGCACAATCTTGCAATCAGTAAAATGCTGCTGAAGAAAATCTGAGTGTCTTTATGCTTTCTATTATCTGAGTCAATTACATTTAGAACCATTTTTTCTGTAAAATCATCATTATGCTTGGGATTAGTTATACTTTTAGCAGACAAGAGATCTTATCCGTTAATATTTCCCTGGCCTTATCGTCATATCTTTGGGTAATAAGGGAATGGTGTATTTTTTTTTTCATTCTGCTGTAAATTAAAAGTTTGCTGCTAGTAAAAATAAGACAATAATGTTCTTTGAAATCTGTGCAGTTAATGTTGTTCTAAATGCTATCATTTCCCATCTAAATAAACATGAAAGAAATACAAGTCAGCTCCAATCTAAATTGTTTCATTGTCCATTAATATCCAGCCAAACAATTTTAGGATTAAAAGGCAATAATACCTGACAACTTCTTAAAACAAGTCTATTGTCTTTGTTTCCTAGAAATCTATCCCAACCAGTAATGAATATTTGATTTTGTTTGGACACATCTTTTCTAATAGGAGTTTTTTGCTTTAAACCAGGGCCTCACATGCCCTCAAACTCCAATCTCGACCACACTTGACTGGATTATCTGAGATTTCATTCTTCCCTTTGAGTCCAGAATTATTCATTCATTTATTATTTATTATATCCCATCTTTATTATTTTTATAAACAACGCAGGGTGCCCAACGTGTCTAATACTCCTTCCTATTTTCCTCACAACAATCCTGTGAGGTGAGTTAGGCTGGGAGATAGTGACTGGCCCTAGGTCATCCTTCTGGCTTTCATGCAGTCTCCCAGTTTCGAGCTGGTACCTTAGTTACTAGACCATCCTGCTGTTTGGAATATTCAGGAGATTCCTTCTTTTGCCCATTTAATATTCTATTAAAACTTTCCGGCAGATTATTCCGTTCATGGTAAGAAGACAATTGTTTGACGGAAGGAAAATCAAAGCCCAGGGACACTGCGTTCTGAGCAAAAAAATGCTTCAAAATACATAAATTAGAAGACAAATAATGATCCTCCCCTGTTTCAGATTACAGATCCATAAAGGACCAAATGTTGTAACTGCAAATATTGATAGTCCTGTACAGACAAGTTTTTCTCTCTGTTCTGTAGTTTCCTTATAGTAGGATGTGCAAACGATGAAATTCTCCACCCTGTTTGTGAAGAGATAAGTAGGAGGGAACCATTTCTTTGAGTGGAAGAGGATTACTTTGAGACTGTTCCTCAACAGTTTCTTGGATTGGAATGCATCCTTAGCATTGCCAGTAATACACATTTTTGCCTTTCCCTACTTTACCCTACACACACACACACACACACACACACACATACACACCCCTAGGATCATTGCAATCTGTCTATAGCTTTGGATCCTTCACAATATCCCAGCTCTTCCAGAGCTACCATAGTGTAAGTGCGGGATTGCCATGTGAACAAATCAACTGTGAATGTTTGATGCAACCAACTTCCAGAAAATCACCTTACTTTTCTGGTACAAATGAGAAAAAGAAAATTCTCAGAAATCTGAGAACCAATACAAGCGGTTAATATAAAATTAGCTCGGTCTAGAGGGGTAAAATCCTCTTTAGCTCTGGAGAAAAGACCATGCTGGCAGGGAATGCTGGAAGCTCTTTCTGTGAACATGGAGAGAACGGTCAAAAATGCAAAACAGTGAACTCATGATGTAAGTTCTGACCTTCATATATATATAAAACGTAAAGTTTCTCCTGCCCAGTCGTGTCTGAGTCTAGGGGGCAGTGCTTATCTCAATTTCCTAGCCAAGGGAGCCAGTGTTGTCCAAAGATGCTTCCATGGTCATGGGGCCAGCATGAATATATATTGAGGCGTATGGAATGCTGTTACCTTCCCACCGAAGTGGTATCTATTTATCTACTCACATTTGCATGTATTCAAATGCTAGGTTGGCAGGAGCTCGCTCTGTCACATGGTACTCGTACTGCCACCATGTCCTTCATATGTGTATGTGCAATGTTGATGCATGTAAGATTACATCATGACAGTTCATCATCTTGCCTTTTTTTGATCAACAAACCTGCATTCCCCCCACCCCCCACCCCTGATGCAACTGTTCTCAAGATGCTTAGAGAGCACCAGCTGGAAGCAAGCTGTGATAGAATCTAGTAAAATGAGCTTAGTTCTTCAACTGACATGACTCAGAAATTTTCCTGGCAGGAGGAAAAAACAAGCAAACTTTTTTTCCCCTTTCAAATATGACCATTGGGAAAATATTTATGATTAAGAGAGTGTGCGCCCCTGCGTCCTGAATCTTCAAAATAGACACCCAAAGCTTTGCTATTATACAGGGGAGTGAGGCCAAAATCAATATTTCTTCCCATATTCACAGACATATCTTTGATGTCAGACCTATTTCGAAATAATATATCCTTCGGATTGGAAAATGGTGTGATACACCTGCAAACTGAATTCCACAACACTCTTTCCTCGCCAGAACATCTAAGATGGCAATACCTCCTTAGCCTGATACATTCATCTCCAGGCATAATTTATATTTTCTATTTTCTCCAAATCAGTGATGAGAATGCATTTGTAAGGATTAAACATAAAGAGACAACTATATCCCATTAAATATTTTCATCTGCTGCAGAACTGGGAAGCGGGACGATTTTCTTCTCGCCGCACTTCTCAGAAGGTTTATACACATACAATCTCAAATCATTTCAATGTATTGCAAAGCACTGCCAGCTAAATTACATGAATATGAAATGCTGCCTCCTCCTTCTCCTTGTCACAAGCTTGTAGTAGCTGGGAAAGAATAGATGAATTTCTACTGTGGTGTAGCTGGGTGGGAAGGGAAATTTCCATGGGAAGTCATATTTTATACTATATGTAGACAACCCTCCACTCTCGGAGTACTCTAAGTGCCAAAGCTCACTGTAACAGCATTGCCAAAAAGGCATTAAGAGTTGTTAACCTAATCTCGCAAAGCTTCTTCTCTGGTAATATTGAACTGCAAACTAGGGCATATAAAATTTCTGCTAGACCAATTCTTGAATACAGCTCATCTGTCTGGAACCCACACTGCATATCAGACATTAATATAATCGAACGAGTCTAGAGATATTTCACGAGAAAAATCCTCCACTCCTCTCCTTGCAATAAAATACTTTATGCCACCAGACTTGAAATTTTGGGCTTAGACAACTTAGAACTTCGCCGTCTTCGATCTGACCTAAGCATAGTACATAAAATTATCTGCTACAATGTTCTACCAGTCAATGACTACTTCAGCTTCAACCACAACAACATACGAGCTCACAATAGATACAAACTTATGGTAAACCACTCCAAACTTGATTGCAGAAAATACGACTTCAGTAACAGAGTGGTCAATGCCTGGAATGCACTACCTGACACTGGGGTTTCTTCCCTAATCCTCCAAAACCTTAACGTGAGACTGTCTACTGTCAACCTCACCCCATTCCTAAGAGGTCTTTAAGGGGCGTGCATAAGCGCACCAGCATGCCTACCATCCCTGTCCTAATATTCCCTTGTATTCGTATTCATTCCATGTATTCATAAACATGCTTATACTTATATCTGTTATCTAATTCATGCTTGACGAAATAAATAAATAAAATAAATACTTAGGACTTGTTCCTGATTCATAGCTTTTGCATACCTATCAAAATCAGTTTTTAAGGACTCTTCTCTTCCTCCTCTTTACCTATGCCCCTTCCCTGGAAGTAAGATTCAATAGGATTTACTTTTGATTTGCCATGCAGAAGATTGTCCTGAAGGACAAACCATCAGTCCCAAAACATTTCTGGATGTCTGCTCCATTTCTGGAACTTGACCTCTCTTGGACTTGCTTCCAGCCAATATTCCTGTTTCTTACTCTTTTAATTAATGAAACAATCCGTAAGATTTACCTTCACCACCCACATTGGCTTTTTTCTTCACCCCCAAATTTGCACTTAGGGAAAATAGATGTAATTATTTTCCCTTCTCTCATTTTTATTCCAAAGAAGCAAGATAGTTTTGCTCAGCACCCAGATTTTTTATTACCCTTCCCTAATTAGAGGTTCTCCACATATTCTGGACTTCAAACCTCAGGATCTACAAGGGGTGTTTCCTTCTATCTTCTGTTTTCAGTAGCCAAGCAGCAGCAGAAGTAGGAAGAAACTTGCTTTCTGTATTTTAATTAGATTGCAAATGACCAATTTGTTTCTGAGGTCTTCCAGGTGTGAAGTGACTCACTTTTGGTGAGGTTTGGCCCCTTGTCTTTTGATCAGACAAGAAGTCGAAAAGTTTGGGTAGCAGCTATTACATCCTAATATAAATTAGTGAGATTCCATACCTAAGCAGGTTGTCTTAATGTACTATTAACTACAGTAGTTAACATTATTTAGTTGTATCCTGTCTTTATTATTTTTACAAATCATTCAAGGGAGGAACATATCCAATACATATTCTTCCTCCTATTTCCCCCCCACAACAATCATTCTATGAGGTGAGGCTAAAGTAGGACTTGAACCCACAGTTTCCCAGTTAATAATGTGAAAATTGTCTCTTGTATCTGAAAATAAACACAAAACGGGAGCAGTTTTTCAAAAAAAGAACCACAAAAAACCCCAAGCCACCATCTTGCAAAAAAAAAAAAAAAAGCCCTAGGACCGGGATGGCAAACCTATGGCACGCATGCCACAAGTGGCACGCGGAGCCATTTGTCAGGGCATGCCAGCTGAGTTCAGCCTTTTTAAAAGCCATTTTTCACCCTCCCCAGGCACCAGAGGCTTTATAGGAGCCTGGGGAGGGTGAAAAGAGCCTCCCCCCCTGAGGCCCTATGGGCAAACAGGAAGTTTGGGAACGGACTTCCAGTTTGCTCGTAGGGTTGGTTTAAGCGCCTCCGGACGCTTCAGGGACCTTCAGAAGTCATTTCAGGTTTGCTCATAGGGTCCTTTTTAGACCTCCGGAGGTTTCAGGGAAGCCTCCTGAAGGTCCCTGACGCCTCCGGAGGGCTTAAACCGACCCTACGAGCAAACCAGAAGTGACTTCCGGTTTGCTCATAGGGTTGTTTTTTGCCCTTCGGAGGCTCCAGGGAAGCCTCCTGAAGGTCCCTGAAGCCTCCGGAGGGCTTCCGGGGGGCGGAGGCTGTTTTCGCCCTCCCCAGGCTCCTATAAAGCCTCTGGAACCTGGGGAGGGTGAAAAAAGCATGGAAAAATTGGGGGGGGGGCGCACCTCTCATGCATGCATGCACACTGGGAGGGGATTGCGCATTGCATTATGGGTGTGGCACGCCCAGGCACTACCCCCCTGTGCTCCCCCCCTTATGGCACGTGAGTCAAAAAAGGTTCGGCATCGCTACCCTAGGGACTATTTTTGTGAATCTAAGATTGCTACAATTAAGGGGGTGCCTAAACCACAATTTTCAGTTCAAACACTGATTTGAAGATCTAAGAAGAATTTGGAAGATTTTTTGAAGCACTGGGAAGATCGTCAAGAGTTGCACAGAACTGATTCAGAACTCCCTCCCTTCAAATTCAGTTTGAAAGCTGACTCCGCTTGCTTTTCCTATTTGACAGAACTGGTTGATTTTCAGAAAATCCTTCCTTTAGAAGGGAACGGTCAGGGGTGAGCTGCTATGGGTTTGCCTGGGTTCAGGAGAACCCATAGCTAATGCTATGCCTGGTTCAGAAAACCTTCAAATCCCACACCTGGCTGGCCCCTCCCACCCCTACCCTCCGAGGAGTCTCCACACGACCTGTTTTGGATGCGACGTAAGTGCAGGGCCTGTGCTCGGAGGGGGAAAATGGGCGTCCTGGAAGTTCTGGGAGGCTGGTTCATTTCTGGCCTCCAAAGGGCCTCCAGAGCCCAGGAGAGGCAGTTTTCACCCTCCCAGAGGCTGGAGGAAAGCCTCCGGAACCTGGGGAGAGCAAAAACAGACCCCCGCAGTAGAACAGGAGGCCAACTGGGCCATACCCACCATGGCCACGCCCACCCAACAACCAGGCAGAGAACCCGTTGCTGAAATTTTTGAAACCCACCCCTGAAGGTACGGTAGTTCATACGTAACTAAGCTGAGATGGCTGTTTCTCCTAAGCCAATTACTTGAGTGGTAAAATGTATGAGTTCTCTCTAGAGTATAATAAGCATGCATGAAATCAGAGCCCTGCGTAGAGCAGAGTTTCTCAACCTTGGTCACTTGAAGAGGTATGAACTTCAACTCCCAGAATTCCCCACTCTGCCTGGGGAATTCTGGGAGTTGAAGTCCACACTTCTTCAAGTGGTAGAGGTTGAGAAACACTGGTATAGGGTTTGGAACTGTCTACACACGACCGCATGAAGTACACTGTGATCTTTCCCTTTTCAGTCAATATTGACTAGAAGGATTGAGCAGTGTATCATCAATCTTGGCCAGTACATTTTGTCTTGCTTTTGTTCTCTGAGCACAGATTGCCTGGCTTTGGCCTTGGATTTTTGAAACACACTGTTTACAGTAAAACATACCGTTCTGCAATAAAATCAAATTTTACTTCTTGCAGTTTTAATGAATGAAGCATCAGTTACTGGCATTAGCAGTAAACCTGGAATTAACAATGCTGAGCTGTATTCAATTTCCATACAATGGATAGAAACACTCTCTACTATTACAGCAATCAGTTGCCTTTTCCAAGTTGGGTAATTGAATCCTCTAGAAAATTTGGAGTATCTGTAGATCGATTTGGCACAGTTAAAAGTAATCATGCCCAGAAATAGATTATAAAGAAGTTCTCAGTTAAAAGGATCCGGTCCGAATCAAATGACAGCAATCTTTTTTATTTGTATTTCCATAGTATTCAGAAACTAAAGCAACTTAGATGGTTGAGAAAGCAATCTTTGAAATACAAGATACATACATATAAAACTATGTAAATTGAGTTGGACCCAAAATATAGGGTGATTCTGAAGCCTTAATAAAATATATACTATAAAATAGTTAATAAAATGGGCCTTGAATAATATGACTATAACTAATTAATCATTTAATTTGTTCTTAAACCAGAAAGAGAAATATTGCATTAAGAGAATGAAATGTTTCTTGAGTGTCGTAAAATCCTTTGTTAAGAGAGTAGCTTCTTGGCAATCATACATCCACATCAATTCTCATTATTAACATTTATGTAAAAAAAAAGTGAGCTGTAATTGTTCACAATTACTTCTCATCATTTAGGATTTCTGGGTCCCATTCTGAGGATTTTTTAGTACTTCTTGCAAAAAGGTTGCCTGCATTTCATTGATTGTGTACACTCTTGGTCTCGACTTAGATTAACTTAGTCAGCTTCCAGTTATCCCATTATAAAATTAAGTCATTTTGATTGCATTGTGTTGTCATCAACCTCAATTGCATGTATCTGCTGTCATTAATAACATAATGCAGCCAAATTTGATTGCCCATAGTATTGTGAGAACAATCCAGTCAGTAATGTGAACTATAGAGTTTTTAAACTATTGCTTTCTGCTATTTTATAACACATTTGTTATCAGAAATATATTTATTTGTATTATCAATTGTAAGTTAACCTACCACTTTTCCTGAAGGGCAGCACAGAAATAAAAGATTTTCTAGAGGTAATTTTGATGAATCCAAGCAAATGTCAGAAGCAGTTAATTAGAAGCTACCATCACTTAGAAAAATTATTTTTTACCCAAAAAAGTGTTTATTATCCATTTAAGAGAAGTTTGACATCGGTGATATTGATAATGCTGACACTGAAGAGGATTTTGTCAGAGAGGGCCTTTTCATTCAACCAAGGCTACTCAACAAATGTTCGACCCACTTTATCGACCAGTTATTGTCTTATAGAAATAGAATACTATATGTACGAGCATAGTCCTAAAAACACTGCGTTGGATGGCCGTTACTTTTATTGTTAACTTACCTATTTTGCAGAGAGATCAGTCCATGAGTTCTGATGATTCAAAGGATATGATGCAAAGTTGAGAATTTGAATGTCACCGTAGCTGTACCCTCCATAGTGCTCTTTGATGCATTCCAATAGCAATAGCCCTTATACTTATGTACCACTCTGTAGTGCTTTACGGCACTCTCTGAGTGGTTTACAAATGTCAGTATATTGCCCTCAACAATCTGGGTCCTCATTTTACTGATCTCGGAAGTATGGAAGGCTAACCTTGAGCCTCATCAGAATCAAACTCCTGGCTGTGGGCAGACTTAGGCTGCAACTCTCCATTCCAACCACTGTGCCACCACACCTCCAAGTCCTATTTATATATGAGCAAAGGGAATGCATGGTTTCTATTCAAGTTTGGAAAAATTCCATCTAGGCTGAACAACTTTCTAAATAGCTAGGACCCTTTAAATGATGTGTAGATAGATCTTCTCCTTCTCCTTTTCCTTCTCAGTTGCCTCAAACTGTGTGTGTGTGTGTGTGTGTGTATGTGTGTATGTATATGTATATGATGTATGTATATAAGCCATGTTGTTCACCATTGAGTTGGCTGTTCCTGTTCTCTTGCAGAACTTCTCCATCCTACTATTTTAAAGAGATATGCAGATTATGCAAATAGTGTACAGCAAAATATTTAAATTATGTAAAGCCTGTCAGTTAATTTTGCCCTTTTAATATGGCCCAAGAATTCCTGCCTCTGCCTGTATCCATGCAACCATCTGGAAATTGCATTGCTACAAAGCATGATTTAAAGATACACCGACACACACTTTTGTGTTTCTCAAAAGTATTTTTCACTTTCTTCTTTCTCATCCTCTCTCCTCTCCCAAACCCCTTAAAAATAAATTAAAAGCAAGGAGGGAGAAGGCGTTGATGGGCAAGAAGGGGAAATACATAACAGCATCCTTTGAATGCAGTTTTCATATCACAGAATATTACATGTGTCTACTCAGAAGTAAGTGCTACTGAAATCAATGCCATTTACTTCCAGGTAAGTCAATTATCACGATGCAAAAAGAATAAAACTGTTCATACCAGATATTCTTCTTTAAAATTATTAAAATTCATAGCTCAGAGGTGTGAATGCTTCTTTAAGAAAGGTACTTATGTTATCCCCAAAATAGCACCAGCACCATGTGATGGTTTCTGTTGCTATGGTTACTACACATTTGTTATTTAATAGCAAAGAAAATAGATGCACAAAACATGCTAATTATAACTGGTACATTTTTCCCCCCAAATGTTTTAGATGAATATGCATACATGTTTTATGCATAAGAGACAGGAATGTCCTTCTCCAAGAATGCTGGTGTGTGTGTGTGTGTGTGTGTGTGTGTGTGTGTGTGTACCAACCTGGGAAATACCTATATGGCTATTTTAATAGAGACAATACAACACTGCAAAATTCTAAAGAAGGTTTTTTTTAAAAAAAAAAAACAAATATAAAAATACTGGAGCACCAAGAAATGGTAGCATTGATATACGGAGGTTTGCATAATTCACTCAAGTCTTTGCATGATTTTCTTTCAATTCTGAAAAAAGCTGAATGCTTATTATTCATATTAGACATATATCCTACAATATATAGTTTAGGTCCTGCTGTCTGAATGGGACTTCAGTGCTCAGTACAGCAGTGACTTTCCATAGGGAGAATAAGATGAATGGTATAATGCTTAGGTTTTGTTTTTTTTTGAGCAAGTGTAACATGAATTCCTTGGGCATTTCCACCCCTTCTGGGTTTCCATTTTCTGTCCATCTGTCTGAACTTGGTAACTGGTCATCTTTCCTCCTTCTGATCTTAAAACAAAGGGAACCATAAGCCAATCAGTTTTCCTCCTTTAGCTAACCAATAAAATAGCCTGTGACTGAGGATCAATAATTAGCCCATTCCCAAAGCTGCCACCACCAAATCCCCACTAAAGAGAAAGAAGCCTCGTCTACTTTTGCTTTTAGTACATTTTAGGAAAAATGTCTTATTCCTTCAACAGGAAAAGAAGGATCACAGTAGCTGGAATTATAGAAAAAGCATAGAAATCAATGAGGAGGGAAGGAAAATACATGTTGGAATAAATGTATGGAAAAAAAAACCCTTAGTTCTTAAAAAAGAAATAATTAAAACTTGATCATTATATTAGGCAATATTGATTTGAACTTTCTAAGATAGTGATAGAAGACAATGTAGAAACTGAGCATGCCTCTTCCTTCCATGTGCGACAAACCCAAAGTTATTTATATTTTGATACTTTCCAAAGGGTGGGAATGTAATCTAATATCAGGTTTACATCTTTATTAACTCATATTTCTTTTCCTAGCATAACAGTAACCATCACATTAATATTAAACTCAAAATGTACCATTGTCCAACAATCCAACTGATTGATTTGTTAGAACAGTCTAGCCCAGTGGTTCTCAACCTGTGGGTCGGATCCCTTTTGGGGTCGAACGACTCTTTCATAGGGGTCGCCTAAAACCATTGGAAAACACATATTTAAAAAAAAAAAAACGGAAAACATAAAATAATCTTATGGCTGGGGGTCACCTCAACATGAGGAACTGTATTAAAGGGTTAGGAAGATCTAAGGGTTAGGAAGTGCATTAGGAAGGTTGAGACCCACTGGTCTAGCCCAAGTTTTTATTCCAATTATCCACAAAATCTCCAATGTTTCCCCCCCCCCCAATAATATTAATGATTTAGGCATTTCAGGCACTGCTAAGGCATCAAATTCAAATTGTAAAGTCAAAAGTTGTATGATTTGACAATTTGTTTAGGTAATTCAAAATCTTTTTGCAAAATATCCGATGTTTTAAAAGACTGATTAAGAAAGAACTGATCCAAAGTGTTAATTTCATATATTTTTTTGCCCAGGAATCACCAAAAAAGAGAAAGATTGAGCCACAGTTTTCAGTCTAGGATTATCCCATTTACCAGTAGTCAATTCCCATATTGGCCAATGCCCATAATGTCAAGATAAATTCCATGGAGAAACAGAAACAAAATATAAAGCCTATGGCATAGCTGGAAATTGGGAAAGTTAAAAACCATATCCATACGTGAAAATGGTAATTTAAATAAAAGTGCCTGAACATAAAACACTTCTTTTAGTGCATGTACCCCTGCATGTGTGTGGTGATATAGAAAGAAATGAGCTGTTGCTATTAGGGGAAGTTTCCCAGCTGCTATGCTATAATTCCAATTATGAAGATGAAATGATAGCATGATGGCAAATTTATAACCATCTGTTTTGTCCAAATATTTTAACTCTTCGGTGATTGAAGGGGAAAGACAGACAAATTCTAAATTCTAAGCAATACAAAGAAATTTCTTAAACACGATGAGGAACCTATTTTTTGCTTGGGGGAAAAAGAAAATAACAGTGGCTCAGTCCCTGAAGTCAATAATTTCAGGAAGACAAGCATTTCTAGTAATGGGAATACAGCTGCCTGTATGATAGAGGCTAGAAGGGGAGTGGGGAGAGACCAGTGTTTCTGGGCTCACAAATGAACTGTAACCAAGGCCAAACCAAGATTGACTATCCTTAACAAAAGAGCTAAATTCTAATATTAGAATGAACAAGTGCCAATTGTAAAGTTATGCCAAGCCTTCACATAAAGTACCCTAAGCATCATCAGTGTCATCAATCATCATCCCCCAGTGAGCCATAACCTTGACATGGTTGTGGGGCTTGTGCGCTCTGAGGAAGATGAGAACTGTGTCAGAGGGTCAACCATACTGGACAGGTCTCATTTAAAGAACCAGATGACGAGTGTTACTTCCATAAATAATGTTTATGAGATGTAACTTACAGAAACCCATACCCGTTTGATTGTCACCTGGGTCAACAAGGACTGCTCTGAGTGTTGGGGTTCATAGACATCTGGTGACAATGGGTTACACAGGACTCAGATCTATTGGCTAAACTAACTGGACCAGCAGCTGCAGGACTAGTAGAAAAAAAGTTGTTTATATACAAAGTTTTAAAAAACCCAAAGAAATAATGTTATGTTATTAAAAACAAATCCAATGAGAAGATGTCTATGGAGATTCTCAATGATCCAGGTCATGGTTGTCCCAAAGGTGCTTTTTCAAGAGGCCACTGGACTTTCTGGTTTTTCTTTTCTTCAGCTCTGAGCTGTAGAAGCTTCTTGGATGAGAAGCGAAACATCATCAAAGAAAATCTAGAAAGGCCAGTGGCCTTTTGAAAAAGCACCTTGGGTCCAATGAAAAGAGGATATTGGAAAAAAGTGCAAAACTAGTGAAAACTGAAGGAATCATGATGCCCTATGGAAATAACATCAAGAGTCTGGTTAAAGACAGTCACTGCAAATACCAGGGCATCCTTCAAGCTGACAACATCAAGCACACTGAAGTCAAGAAAAAGGTTAGAAGTGAATACACCATGAGAGTGAAGAATATCTTAAAGTCCAAACTCAGTGGAGAAAATGTAATTAAGGCAATTAACACTGGTTGTAACAGTTGGTTAAAGTCAAGCAAAACTAGAAGCCCTGGATAGGAAGACCAGAAAATGAATGCAATTAATGTAGTTAATCATATCCTTCATCCATACACCTATGTTGACAGACTCTACTTACAAAGGAGCATAGATTGACACGAACAATTGTGTGTATACCAGTTAGTTGAAGAAGGGAAAAGGAATTGAAAGAATATTTGAAGGACAGTGAAGCTGTACTAAAGCTACAAGGAGGAACTGGTGGGACCAGAAACTAGACAAAGTAATAGAAAGGGAAGTGCTCTGGGACTTTAGAATTCAAACAGACAAATAATTGCCATATGACACCTTAGACCTAACACTTTTTGATAAGATAGACAAAAGTGTCAACAGTGGACCTGACAGTACCTGGGGAAAAAACAGTATAGAAAATAAAGAACTGGAAAAAATAGCAAAATACAACGACCTGCAAATAGAAATATAATGAGTGTGGCAAAAGAAAGCAAAGATAGTATCAGCCTTGGTTCAATCCCAAAACAACTGGAGTACAACTTGAACACCATAGGCATTGACAAAATCACCATCAATCAATTGCAGCTTTACTTGGAACAACTTGCATCTTGCGACAATAGTTTCAACACCACCAAACAACAACGTCTGCCTATCCCAGGGAAAGACTTGATAGGTAGATAAAAATGCCAAATCCTGTCTAAACATTTGTGACCAACCATAATAATGCAAGGTTCCTCTCGTACTCTTTTGTGCTCTCAGACATTAGTGATATTGATAAGGGTGTGATTAAAATGATTTCATGCAGCTGAATGCTGCATAAAACCTAGCTGAATGCGAAATGGCCAATGGAAGACAATCCTTGCTGCCTTTAGCTTCTTTGTGGTGGGACAGGCTGGTGATTAAGTAATGATTGAAAAGTCTAATGCTTCAGACAATTTTCTGCTACTCTGAGATGGAAATTGTATAAAAACCATAGTGGGGACTCTAAAATGAACACAATAGTATGAAAAGAAAAGAAAAAACAAATTTTAATCAAACCTATGGGCTGGGGGAGGAGGAACCTGCATCTTGACATCATTGCTTTGCATACATTTGGGGAGGGTCAACATGTCTCACAAGTCTGTAAACAATGGCCATCTTGTTACTATGGATGAATAAAGCAGTGTTTTATGAAGGAAGGGTCTCCCCCCGTTCAAAAGAGAGATTGATCATAGTCTTAGTTTGACTCCCCAAAATTGTCTCCTGCTAATATCAAATGCTTTCCAGATAATAAAGATAAAACCAAAAGGACAAATGTCATGCTGGAGATCTTTAAGAAAACAAAGGTGTCATTATGATAACATTTATACCTGTCAGCCTCTGCTTCGCTTCTTGCTTTCGGCTGCCATGGAAACGGGGAGGGGGTCATGGAATTTGGGATGGGAATAATTGGTACAGGAGTGATAGTTAAAAAGGGAGTTTTGTTCTCATCATCTTCTGCGCATGCTGATGGGCGATGTTTGGAGTTGGTCAAGGCCAACCATCCTGCATACCAACCTGATGATGCTTCTTGGAGATGCACCCACATGACACCTAAGGGATTTGCAGATTGGGCAATGGGATGGAGATTTTTGCGGGGAGGGGGTTAGGCAAATGTTTGATATGTATGATTTCACGCGTTTCTACCTCAGAACTTGCTTTACTTTGCTGCTATATTTTCATAACCAGTAAAAGTACCCTTAATTCTACCAATGGAGTTAAGTGGTTTCTTTCTTGGTTGCTGAAGGAGGCATGCTTGACATTAAGCAAAGTCTCACTTTCACACTCATCCTGGAGCTAACACCTTCTGAGGGGAGTGTAATAAAAACAAAACCTTCAAAAAAAATGTCCAACCCGGGCAGCGACCAGGAGGACAACATGGGGGCTGCTGGATCCTCATGTCCCTTGGAGATGGAGCAGATGGCAGAACTGAATTTGGAGGAAAGATCCGTCCGCCCCAGGTGGTCATTGGGAGTGGGACAGTAGTATGATCCTGAGGAAATTCTGGCTGGAGTTACAACAAGCCGACGTCGGCGGCCAGTAGTTGCCTGGCAGGAAGCCAAAGAAGAGGATATCATGATGTCCCACGCTACGAAACTCTTCCAGGAGGCTTGGGAGAAATGTTGTTTTCATGAGGGCAGGTCAGGAAGAGAAGCTGATTTCCCTGATCAAGAAGAGAGACCTACAGAGGACCTGTCTCACCCAGGAGGGCCCTGGGGGCAGACAGCGGAGCTGATCAGGATGGGATAGCCCCAGCAGCAGCAGCCGCGAGAGCCGTTTCAAGGGGGGACCACCCCACAGACGCCGGATGGCAAAAGTTGCTCCTCTTGGTGTGAAATTTGGAGGTGACCCAAAGGAGCTAGGATTTTTCCAGGTCCAGGTCTGGAATTTCATGCAACAGTTTGGAGAGGATCTCCCCAACGAGGAGGCCAAGGCATTACCATGGCATTGGACAGTGGTGGGCAACCTTTTTTTTCAACTGAGCCAAATCTCACCAAAACCACGATTGAAATTTATTTTGAGAGCCACATTTTTAAAACCGAAAATACATAGGATGGTACACTGTTTTTAGTTTCAATAAGTTTTTATTGAGAATATTCTGCATGCAAGTATCCACATAGGTCGGGGGGATACAAATAACACAACTAATAAAACAAAAACTTTAGAACGATATTATTTATCGATAACGTTAAATTCCGTAAAATTTGCCTTACAATGTAGAGAAAATTACATCCTGACAATGACTGACAAAGTCACAACCACTAATGTGAACATTGGCCTTGGATAGTTTGAGTAAGTCAGGTTTGTATGTTGTTGTTTTTAATTTCATCTCTCTCTCCCACTTTCTTTCTTTTTTCTTTTTCTTTCTCCCTCTCTCTCTCTCTCTCTCTCTGTCTCCCTCTGTCATTTTCTCTGGGTGTCTATCTGTCTGTCTCTCTCTCCTCCTTCCCCCATCTCTGTCACTCTGTGTGTGTGTCTGTCTGTCTCTCACTCACTCTGTGTGTGTGTGTGTCTGTCTCTGTCTCTCCCTCTGTCTCTCTCCCCTCCCTTCCTCTCTCTCTGTCACTCTGTGTATGTGGGTGTGTCTGTCTCTCACTCATTCACTTAATCACTCACTCTGTGTCTCTCTCTCTCTCTGTCTGTCTATCTTTCTCTCCCTCCCTCCCCCTCTCTGTTTCTCTCTGTCTCTGTGTGTGCGTGTGTGTGTGTCTGTCAGTCTCTCTCTCTGATTCCCTCCCTCACTCCCTCTCTCTGTTCCTGTCTCTGTCTGTCTGTCTCACACACACACACACACACACACACACTGTGGTCACCTTGTTGAGTGTTCCAATCACATTTGAAACACTCAACAACTGGCCTGCATTTATGGTATTTTGCAGCATTCTGCAGTCATAGGACCAAAATTGGTCCTATGACTGCAGAATGCTGCAAAATACCATAAATGCAGGCCAGTTGTTGAGTGTTTCAAATGTGATTGGAACACTCAACAAGGTGACCACAGTGTGTGTGTGTGTGTGTGTGTGTGTGTGTGACAGACAGACAGACAGACAGACAGAGAGAGGAACAGAGAGAGGGAGTGAGAGAGGGAATCAGAGAGAGACTGACAGAGTCTGACAGAATCAGAGAGGTACTTTTAACTACCAGGCAGCGGCGTTTTGCCTTGGGGGGCTCCTCAGAACATCCCAAGACTTCAGAGGGAAGCTTACAGCCCAGAGCAGGAGCAAAGCCCCTTTCCCAACTGGCCCTTCCTCCCTTGGAACGCTTCGGAGGGAAGCTTCTGCAAAAGCCCGGGTGAGTGACAACAAGTTCCCGCCGTTACGAAGTCTCCGAGGCTGTAATTTTCTGAGCTGTGCGCGCGCGCCTGTTTTCCATGGCGTAGAGCAGTGGCGAGATTCTGCGCGGCGAGTGATGATTCCCGGGGGCCATCCGGGAAGATGAGGAACGTGAGGGGGGACCCTGCCCCCCCACTGATGGCCTCCGGAATCATTGCTTGCTGCTGCTCCACGCCGTGGAAAACATAGGCACAATTACAGAGGCTAGCTGCAGAGTCCTGACTTTTGGGGTGGCCGCCCGAGAGGAGGGAGGGGAGCGGGCGCCCGGCACACAGAAGAGCCGCATTAAAGGGTGTAAAGAGCTGCATGTGGCTTGCGAGCCGCGGCTTGCCTACCACTGGCATTGGAGAACAAAGCAGCAGCCTGGATGGTCGCTCTGCATAACAATGATTCCCCCCTGCTGAAGAACTATAATAGGTTTATGGCCGCCCTGAGAAAACACTTTGATGACCCGCTCACTGAGCGAAAAGCCAGAACCAAGATGAAAACCCTTACTTAGGCAAAAAATCTAGTGGCTGAATACATCCAAGAGTTTCGTGAATTGACGGTGTATATGCGGGAAGGTCAGAGGAGGCTTTGATGGACAGTTTTATGGATGGCCTGAACCAATATATATACCAGTACTATGTTAACAGTTCCTCCCCCCGCAACTTGCAACGCTGGTACAATTTGGCGGCCACCATGGAGATTGACCTCGCCAGGAATAAATACCGGGAAGACAGTGAGAAAGGTAAAAATCGCCCTCCCCCCAGAGGAGCTCCGAAGTGAGGAAAAAGTTGGTCTGCAAGCAAGCCCTGGTCTACTGCTTGTTTCTGCTGCGGGAAGGAGGGGCACCGAGCAGTGAACTGCCCAAAGCCCCCTGCCGCTGGGGACAGGAAGCTAGACAAACAACCTGGGAAATGAAAGGACACCGCCATGAAAGGAGTGGAACCTGTGGAAGAATTCCCTCCCAACCAGGGGGAAGAAGGACCCTCCTTTCTCTCTGGGAAAAGTGAAACTGAATCTGATGATGACCATCTGGTAAGTCCACGATCGGGCCCCATGACCATTCCAATAGAACTTAAAGTGTCCTCTACTGGAGCCCAAGCAAAAATGCTGGCCCTTTTAGACGCTGGATGCACGCATTGCATAATTAGCCCAGAAGTGGTGGAGAAAATGGGCTTAAAACTGCGAACTTTGAAAGTGCCTATTGCCTTTTGCCAGTTGGATGGGTCAGTAGCTGGGGGGGCTCCTGCCCATTTTGTGACTGAACCAGTAGATATGTGGATTGGGGGATCACCAAGAAACTTTAAGTTTCATTGTTGCACCAGGGATGGATCGGCCCCTCATACTAGGATTACCCTGGCTACAGAAATGGAACCCATACATGAACTGGAGGAAAGGATGGTTACACATCCATTCCGCTAAACCCCCGGAGGGCAAGGGGAGGGTCTCTCACATAGCCAATGCTGAACCTAAATAGCGGCTGCAGCGCAGGAAAAAATTGAGGGGGAAGAGAAAATCCCTAAAGAATATTGAGACCTTAAGGATGTTTTCAGTGAAAAAGCTTCCGATAAATTCCCCCCCCACCACCATGCTACTGATTGCAGCATTGAGATCCTCCCAGGGGTAAAACTCCCCAAACCCCAAATTTATTCAATGACTCCACGCAAAACGGAGGTATTGCAAAAATTTATTGAACAAAAACTTGAAATGGGGATAGAGCCGGCTAGACCACGGGTGGCCGCACCTGTATTGTTTAGAGAAAAGAAAGGTTGCTCTTTTCGTTTATGTGTGAACTACAAAAACCTTAACGTGGAAAATGTATGCCCCTCCCACTCATAAAAGATATGTTGGCCCACTTGGGTAAAGGAAAGTTTTTCACAAAGTTGGACATAAGGGAGGCCTACTACAGAGTCAGAATCAAAGATGGAGATGAGTGGAAAACTACTTTCAATGGCTCTTTGGGATGTTTTCAGTTCAAAGTACTCCTGTTTGGTCTGCAGGGGGCGCCAGCAGTTTTCATGCAATTAATAAATGAAGTTCTGCATGAGCACCTCTACAAGGGCATGTTAGTCTACCTTGATAACAACCTTATCTACACAGAAACATGTGATGAACACGGGACTTTAGTGCGATCAGTCCTCAAAAAACTCCAGGCCACTGAACTTTATGCCAAATTGTCTAAATGTGAATTTCATCAGGAGAAGATAGATTACCTGGGCTACCACATCTCCCACAGTGGCATCAAGATGGACCCGGCGAAAGTCCAGGCTGTCACTGAAAGGTCACCTCCTCGGACCCGCAAGCAATTGAAAGTTTTTTGGGATTTGTGAATTTTTATCATCAATTTATTCCCTCGTTTGCTGGCATTACACTGCCCATTACCAATCTTCTAAAATCAAAAGGGGAAACCAAACCTAGACCGGGTAAGCCTTTGAATGGGACTTTGGAGTGTCAAGCTGCTTTTGAGAAATTAAAGCGACTCTTTGCAGCAGAACCTGTTTTGAAACACCCGGATATGGATGCACCATTTGTCGTTCAAGCTGATACCAGTGACGTGGCGGTCGGGGCAATATTACTTCAAACGAATGCTGAGGATAGATTGCAGCCGTGCACTTACACTCACGTAAGCTTACAGAGGCGGAGAGGAGATGGGCTACATGGGAAAAGGAAGCTTTTGCTGTCAGATGGGCTCTGATGATCTGGCGACATTTCCTAGAAGGGGCAAAACGCCCTTTTGAAGTATGGATTGATCACAAAAATTTGGAAGCATTGAAAACCCCGCGTGAGCTATCATCTAAACAAGTGTGTTGGGCACACCACTTCAACCGTTTCAACTTTATCTGCAAATACATCCGGGGGGGGGGGGAAGAACTTTATGGCTGATGCCTTGTCTAGGCTTCCCCAGTACAACAGCTCTAGGCTGAGCGTGGTTCATCCAGTCATCCCAACAAAAAATCTGGTTGCCCCAATGGTTACTAGGAGCCAAGGCCTTGGCCCAATGGACTTAGATATCACTACAGACCTAATGAACAAACTCAAGGAGGGCCTTGAGTCTGGTGACTGGTTCAAGAAACATTCAAATGAATGCATCATGAAAGATGGACTAGCTTGGGTAGGAGCTAAGTTGTATGTTCCTACTAACCTGAAACCAGTTGTTCTTCAACGGGCCCACAATTTAAGAATGGCGGGCCATTTTGGATTTGTAAAGACTTTGCATTTGATTAAGAGGCAATTTTGGTGGCCTTCATTGATAAAAGACATTGAGTCCTACATAGCCAGTTGTCCTGTCTGTGCGGCAGCAAAAAGACCACCGAAGAAGCCCCAGGGTCTTCTCCAAAGTGTTGCCTGCCCTGGGGCACCATGGAAGGAGATATCAATGGACTTCATTGTTGAGTTGCCAGAGAGTCTAGGAAATACCGTGATTTGGGTTATCACCAACCTGTTTTCCAAACAAGTTCATTTTGTGCCTTGTTCCAAAATCCCGTCAGCTAAGTCGTTGGCTAAATTGTTTATTTCACATGTATATCGGTTACATGGAGTACCTGAGCACATAATTTTGGATAGGGGGGTTCAATTCACCTCCCTCTTTTGGAATGAGTTCCTGAAGTTGATTGGCTCCGTCCAGGGGCTAAGCTCGGCCCACCATCCTCAGACTAATGCGGCTTGCGAACGGACTAATTCTATTTTGGAACAGTACGTCCGGTGTTTCATCAATTATCAACAGGATAATTGGGCTGAACTGTTACCACATGCTGAGGTGGCATAAAATAACTGTGCACAGCAGTACTGGCATGACCCCCTTTAAAGTTGTGTTTGGCCAGGACTTTGTACCGATTCCTGAATTACCTCAAGAGAAACTGCAAATTCTGTCCTTATCTGAGTGGAGTGATCAACTTTGACAATTTTGGCCCATGACTCACAAGGCATAGCAGGCAGCCCATCAGGCTCACAAAAAACAGGCAGATAAGAAGAGGGTTAAGCTGAAAGAATACAAAGTTGGGGATCGGGTGTTTTTGTCCACCAAGTTTCTGCAAGCCACCCAAAAGTCGAAAAAGTTGGGACCGAAGTATGTAGGTCTGTTCCCCATTGTGAAAATCATAAATCCTGTATCCATAAGATTGGAGTTGCCTAAGAACCTTAGTAGGATTTATCTTGTGTTTCATGTGAGCCTATTGAAACCGGATCACACTTCTTTTCCTCCACCTCAACCTGCACCCCCGGCCCCTCTTCTTATTGAAGGAGAGCAACATTTTGAGGTTAAAGATATCTTAGATTCCAGGAAACATAGAGGTCGCATTCAGTATCTGGTGTCCTGGAAACATTTCCCCCCTTCCCATGCTGAATAGGTCAACAAATCTCATGTTAGGGCTCCCAGACTTTTGCAGAAGTTCTACGCCAAGTACCTGATAAGCCTTGATGTTATTTGCCATGTGCATACTTATATTGTATATTGTATTGTGTTTTTGTTTTCCTACAGGGATGACATCTCTTTCTGAAGGAGGGCCGGATGTCAGCCTCTGCTTCGCTTTTTGCTTTTGGCTGCCATGGAAACAGGGAGGGGGGGCATAGTATTTGGCATGGGAATAATTGGTACAGGAGTGATAGTTAAAAAGGGAGTTTTGTTCTCATCATCTTCTGCACATGCTGATGGCCAATGTTTGGAGTTGGCCAAGGCCAACCGTCCTGCATACCAACCTGATGATGCTTCTTGGAGATGCACCCACTTGACACCTAAGGGATTTGCAGATTGGGTAATGGGATGGGGGTTGTTGGGGGGAGGGGGTTTGGCCAATGTTTGATATGTATGATTTCACACGTTTCTACCTCAGAACTTGCTTTGCTTAGCTGCTATCTTTTCATAACCAGTAAAAGTACTCTTAATGCTACCAAAGGAGTTAAGTGGTTTCTTTCTTGGTTGCTGAAGGAGGCGTCCTTGATAATACCAATCAATAAGGACATCGCTGTTGGAATCCTGGTCACTTCAGAAGTGATGCTGAAATATGCAGAGCAAAGAATGTTATGAAAAGGCTAGAGCAACTTCTTGTGAAAGAAACTTGTGAAAGAAACTTAGTGATTCCAAAGCTTCAGAAACTGGTTGCGGGAAGATACATTACAGTTGTGTAAGATTGGATATTGTATGGAGAAAACAACTAAGGAAGGGTTTTTTTTCTTCCTTCATTGTAAACTAGAACTTCAGATCAATCATATACAGTATGGATTACGTTAATAAAGAAAAGAGCAGGCAACAAACAGCTAAACAGTGAATTTCCTAGCAAAAGATTTCATGACAGCTGCCACTTTAGACAGCTTTACAAGGAGATTATGTAGATTCATTATGGGTAAATCTGGGCATTATAGAATTGTAGAGTTGGAAGGGACTATTCAAATCAGGTCCAAGAATCAGTGAATCAACCACCCCTGACTAACAGTTACCTAACATCCAAGGAAGGGATGATAAGGGAAGATTACCAACTCCTTGGGTAATTGATTCCATTGTTAATTTTATTTTCCTCCTAATATTCAACTGGATTTACCTTCCTGTAACTGGAATCCATTACTTAATATACTGTTGAGAGGTGCAATATTTTCCTACTGGATGACCAACTGCTGCCTTATCCATCTTCTCTTCTCTTCTCTTCTCTTCTCTTCTCTTCTCTTCTCTTCTCTTCTCTTCTCTTCTCTTCTGTCCTGTCCTGTCCTGTCCTGTCCTGTCCTGTCCCGTTCCATTCCATTCCATTCTTAAGGCTGCTTTCTTCTTTCTTCAATCTCTCCTAATAGAACTTAATTTCTAGCCTCCTCCTCCTCCTCCTCCTCCTCCTCCTCCTCCTCCTCCTCCTCCTCCTCCCTGTCCTTCTTTCAGTGTATTTCTAACTGACTGAACCCTTCTTAAAAGGTGGTGAACCCCATAAGGAAACAAAGCTTCTGATGAGTCAGCCTCACACTGAATTGTAGTGATAACACGCTGCTGATTTGTAATTACCATTCCCAGATTGACAAGTACTATTATAAAACTAGATATCACCTTCTTAGTATCTATGTACCTGATTACTGATTCTTAAGCGAGTAACTTTGCATTTCTTTCTTAAGTTTCAAGCTGTTATTTTCAGCCGTTTCTCTCACCCTGGGATAATAAGTATATAGACAATATTCCTATAGAAGCACAGAAGTCTCAATGTGGACTGAGGGCCATATTTTTTAATGGATGTAATACATGTATAAACTTTAGATAGAGCTTCAGTCATACTGCTTTGGTGGAGATCTTGTCTTTTTCGACAATATCCTTGACTAGCCCTAAGTGTAATCATTTCCTGTTTATAAACATCCCAAGGACATCTGATAGACCCAGAGTAATGGGCTTTTGTCCTGATTTAGCACAATTCTTCTTATTTTCCCAAAAGGTAAATAAAAAGGAGTAAAAGGAAACGAACAATAAACTGAATATCATACTAGAAGTCCCCTCCCCAAATATGCATAGTAACAATCATACACAAATAAAAAGGGTGGAGCCTTTGGCATCCCGTTTATTTAATTGTTTTGACAAAATTGTCAGGTCCTACGGAGTCTGAATAGGCTATCAAACACTTTAAATCCATACTGGAAATCCCATAATCCTTGACTGCAAAATTGATCTGTAATGAGCTGTTGCTTAATCCATTACAGTAGTGGGTAGTTAAAAGATTTATCTGTTACTAAGTTCATTAGAGTCAAAAGTCCCAAATGTAAAACACTGCAAAATATAAATATTACACAAGCCTAGTTAGCAATAACCATAAAATATTCAACCATGATACATTGCTAACAATGTATTGAGAACCATAATTCACACTTTCCTAATTAATACACAAGTTGTATCTTTTGTTTAACAGCCCCGGCAAACAGTTTGGCTGCAGCAAGAGTCACCTTGGAATTTTTATTTATTCAGAATGAGATCTGCCTCGTACTGTTTATAACAGAGCCCAGAATTAAATGATTTACAACTGCACAACATCTGAATGGTAAGTCATGACTCTACTATTCTGAGTAGATTTGATCGCTTCCTTTTCCAGAACATCTTGTGAACTGGAATTAAAATATCCTTAGATGTCCCAAAGGTGCTTTTTCAGGAGGCAACTGGACTTTCTTGTTTTTTCTTTGAAAAGGTTTCACTTCTCATCCAAGAAGCTCCTTCGACATGCATCACCAAGAACTTGAAACATCATCAGTTCTGGTTCTGGGTATTTGGGTCATATTCTTGGGCTTTAAATTCTTCCCCACGGCTGCTAGATCATGGCTCCATTCTGTAATGCAGCTTGGACAGGGCCTGAACTTTTCTTTTTGAAATGGGAAATAATTCTAAGATAGAAACTTTGTATGGACTTCACAGCTCTCATAGAATACATCCGTGGATCCCTGTGAAATTGATTATGTTGTTGCTGATAGATCCAGTATTTCATCAGCAGATCAAAACCCACTTAACATTCTACAATTTTTGGTTCCATCAGTGCTCTATTCTGTTCATTGTTTTGGTCTTCTATTGTGCCTTAAATTGCGAGCACAAATAGTCCTCAGCTTATACCACAATTGGTGCCACAATTTTCATTGCTATGCAAGGCTTTTACATTTTACATTTTAATTTTTTTTTTACATTTTTTTGGCCATGGGTTTTAAGCAAATACTGCAGTTGTTAAGTGAATCATTCAAATGTTAAAACCGATCCAGCTTCCTCCATTGACTTTGATTGTCAGAAGCTGGAAGGGAAGGTCACAAATGGGGATCACCTGCCGATTTACAGGCCCAAATTTTGATTCAGGTAAAAGTTCTCCTTGCACATATATACTAGTCGTTCCCAACTCAAGGGGGCAGTGCTCATCTACATTTCAAAGACGAAGAGCCAGCGCTGTCTGAAGACATCTGTGGTCATGTGGCTGGCATGGCTAAACACCAAAGGCACACAGAATACCAAAGGTGGTTCCTATTTTTTCTGCTTGCATTTTTACATGCTTTTGAACTGCTAGGTTGGCAGAAGCTGGGACAAGTAATGGGAGCTCATTCCATTACGCAGTGCTAGGGATTTGAAGCTCAGCATCTTAGTCACTGAGCCACCATGTCCTTTTAGTATCTTTTAAACAAGGAGAAATAAAGAAGGTTAGCAGAAGCCTACCTAGAAAGTTACTACGTAGAAAGAAGAAAATATCCGGTGACTATGTCCTCAAAAGGGAAAATGCCTTTAAGTTCTTTAGTCTTCTCCCCAATGTGCCTGTTTTCTGTAGCAGAGATCTTTTATGAGTAGGAAGAGCATTCAACCATGTGACTCTGAAATGGTTTAGTCCCAAGAGGATTGTATTATACAAGAGATCCCCGAATGTGCAATTTGGCTCCTCTCTAGTAAGTGGAGAAATACCGGTCATTTTCTTAGGACCGTTCCACATATTATGTGGGGGGGGGGGGGAGGAGAAGTAAAATTATTTCATAAGGACACCCTATCTCCAGCATTGTAAAAATACGCTTGGGCAAATCCACATACATTTATTGCATCTGTGTGCTTTCGAATATGCACACAGCTTTGAATGTAATTAGAATGGCCAGATTCTAAAACTTACAGTATGAAAAAAAAATGCCAACTTTGCAAGGATATTATTACACCACAGTTGCAGCTATGGACATCAGTAGCAATTTTTTAGGGATGAAATGCCAGGCTGCAGCCTCTTAACATCTGGATTCGTGGTCTGTTCAGTCATTTTAAACTCAACAAATTAGCTGCGTAGCACGCATCTGGTAAGAAATTGGTCAATTATTTAAGACTTAGATGAGCTGATGTGGGGAACAAATCTGTCTCACAGTTTTCAGACCTGTTATGCTTTGTGGAAGTGTATACAATACTATTCTCAATGGATGTGTGAATAGGGGAGCCACGTTTCTGATTACTGCTTAGCTGAACTATTTGCATAGTTGCTTCTAGAAGTGTTCCGCGAAGGATGGGTTGTGGGATTAGCACATTTTATAGCAAGGAGGATGAGAGGCAACATTGGCAAAGAAGAAAGCAAGAGCAGCAAGTAATCATCTGGTAGCTAAGTCCCTTAAACGACCTGAAAGTTTTACTAGGTTTCCTGAAATATCTGTAGTCTTTTTCTAGGCTACTGGTTAAGAAACCTTCCTTAGCTAATATGGCTTGCCTTTTGCTCGACTAGAGATCAATAACAGCATTTAGCTTTAAGCCTCTTAGCTGCCAAGTTCAAGACTTATTATGGGCTCAAGTCTAGGCATTTTAATGTGACTTAATCTGAAAAACAATCTGCCAGGCTTTGTGCCTGGAAGCTAATGAAGCTGGAGAACTCCACAGAACTTCAGTAAGGCTGTTTTTAGAATAGATGGACTCGTGGTTTTGATACTGGGTTCCTAAGGTTTCTTGAAGGAGCCCAGTGATAGATGCACCTTGATGATACAAGTATCAGTGTCAAAAGTGATTGTTGGCACAGACATAAAGTCTACAGTTCTCATAATCAATTATTCATGAGCCAGATTGCAACAGGCATTGGACTGGGGCAATATTTTCCTTTTTATGTTGTTGCATCCAATAGTTGAAAAAGGTCAGTGTCCCATCATGTAGGTTGAGCAGGAAGGTCTCTAAATACAAGCAAAATTGGCTTACTACATTCTGGTAAGTGAATGAATGACTTGGCTATCTGCCCCTTTAAGCCGTGATGGGATTCAAATAATTTAACAACCACTTCTCTGCCCTAATGACTGGCTGGGAAGGTGTGTCTGGTGGCCATGTGACTGGGTGGCCATGGCCAACTTGACATCACTCGTCACACTTAGCCCTGTCTTCTGGCTACTCACCTCAAGGCCTCAATAAGGTACAATTTCCCTCTCTCTATTTATTTACTACTACTGAACATCCAAAATGGCCAAAAATATGGCAAACAAAACAGGCCAAAAAAAGCTTGAAATGACCCCAAAAGGGCCAAAAAACAGGTGGGGGCAGGGCCAGCCAGTGGTAGAATTATCTGGTTCGCAGAACTGGGCAGAATTTTTACAACTGGTTCGTGTGAATCGGTCCGAACCGGCTGAATTCCACCTCTGCCTTTAAATCACTATAGACTTTTAGAGCACATTGTTACCTAACTGTAGGTATGACTATAGAGGCATGAGGGGAATTTTGGCTGGGGAATTGTGGGGGTTGAAGTCCAATGTCTTAAAGTTGCCAAGGTTGAGAAACACTGCACTAGTGTTTGCAGGTTTATGATTGGCCCTCTGAAGTTTTGAGCTCTTGAAAGGTAACCAGCCATGGCAACATCGACAGTTATATCTATTTTTATAATTCTCAAGGAGGGCAAATATATCACAGCATTCCTGTTCCAAAAAACTGTAGTGAGGAATATGAACCCTTCTGTTCATTCCTTATTTCTTTCAACAGCTGTTTCCATCCAAAATACACGGCACTCAGTTTAGATATTCCAGCACGTCAGTAACATTGACTGAAAAGTTGTGTATGAGGCCTGCTGTCGGGCTGATTGATATTTAGTGTAACAATATCAAATGTTATGGCATCATAATTCTGTCTGAAGAAAGAAGCAAGCATCTTCTACTATCAAGAGATTACGATATATCCATAGATAAATAATAACTTTGTTTAGCCATGAAACAGCTAAGCTCTGAAAAGAATAGAAGAGAATAGAAGAGAACAGAAGAGAATTCTTTATTGGCGAAGTATGATTGGACACACAAGAAATTTCCCTCTGGTGCATAAGCTCTCAGTGTACACACAAACAACAAAGTGATAGGTCATATATCATAGTTACAATAAATAATCATAACATACAATGGCAAATGATAAATCATAAATACCAATAGGAGAAGGTAGTGAGAAGTTAGTGAGAAGATGAGAAAGATGAGAAGATCCCAAATTTAAGGGTGCCACTTTGAAAACAAAGATCACACATTGATTACAATACAAAGCACAAAGCATAGCAAATACGATAGATTGGCAGGGAATGTCCCTTTCTGGGAGAGGGGGCGGTTTAGAAATCCAAGAAATAAATAAATAAATAAATAAAATGTGAATAAGTTGAAAATATCTTCTCAAAATGGAGATATTTGATAGAAAACTATGAGCCAGTGGTAAGATTGTCTGTGGGGAGATATGACTGCAATTTTAGTGCAGCTGGGTTTCCACGAAGAAAGCTGAATTTTATGGGAAATGTGAACTCTTGAGATTTAAAACAAAGCTGTGTTTTTTATAAGAATATGTATGAATGGATATGTGAGAGTATTAGAAGAAGTGAGAAAATGGATCACCATTGCTTGGGGAGAGAAACCAGAGAGCAATTCCCTTGGTTTGATTAAAATCATTGAACTATCACCTGAAGAAATCTTATAGGGCACTTAGCTGAATTTCTTGCTTAGACTTGGATGTTCTGGAGATGTTCACCTTGACATCAACATACAATTTTCTGTTTGATTAGCTATGTAGAACTCTTGAATAAGGGAAGGAGAACAATTTATTGACTTAGTCAAGGACTCCACATCTCAGTATTTTGAAACCTGAAGTATTTCTTCTGTTCAGAATAGGAAGAAGATGTTACACACATCTACAAAGATAGGAAACATGTTTCTACTGTGAACTCGCTGCTGAAATCTTTATAACTCTACAACATCCTTACGTCCCTTTATTGGCAAGATGTGGTATTTAATTGGATTGAAATTTAGAAGAAAAAACAAGGCTTTATTGACAATTCAGTAGTATGGTAGAAAAAAATTGCTCCCTGTTTAGCCAACAAACTTTTCTTTATCAATACATTAGCTGTTCTACAAAACAAGATTGATTGGGGTCATCATAATCTTTTGTAACTTTATATTGGCATTAAATGCTTGAGCAGATTGTCTGTAACTAATTGCTAATATAGATTTCAACTGAGGAGTCAGTCTGCTTTGGCTCTACTGCCCAGGAATGTTTACGCTAGATCTAACCTATTGTTGAAAAGAGGAGGAAAAATACACATGGTACTTAAAACACAACCACCTAATATAAACTAACTGAAACATCCTGTGCTGTGAGTCTCTTTGCCATGGCAAGAATAGTAACCATCTGTAAAAAGTGTACAGTAAGGTGTTAGAAGGGTCAATGGAAATAGCAAACTCCTACTCAGGATAGTGATTCATAAACTGCTACTGATTTTTACCATCCATCCAATACTCTCTCGGTGTGTGTGTGTGTGTGTGTGTGTGTGTGTGGTTTTTTTTTTTCATGAACAAATAAGCAGATGTTTTTCCTTGAGTTATCAGTTGCTGGGAAAGGCTGCTGAGTGACTTTCATAATGAAGACTCTGCAAGGTATTTAAAGTTGACTTTGTGCCTGTATTAGATAACCTGCTTTTATGACACAGCTTCGATTACAAAGGTACAGTAGCTAGGTTTAGGTTCCATTTTAGACAGGGTTCTAAAATGGAACCAGTGACTTCCATTTTAGATAGGCAGCAGGATTCAATCTCTGATCTTCACTTACCAGTGGTCCCCAACCTTTCAGGCTCCAGGGATCAGCTTTGGAAGAAAAATTGTCTTCCACAGATCGGATAGGGGTAGAGGTGGTATTATACCAGTTCAGACCAGTTCATCCAAACCTGGCTCTATATCATCCCATTTAGGCCCCCCCTTTTTTTTAGCAAAAATCGCATGCGCGGAAGGCTTAGAGAATGTGTGGAAAGCTTAGCGCATGCGTGGAGGTGGCATGTGTGAGCGAAACGCATGCATATACGAACTCACATTTGTGAACCAGTAGGGAAGGTAAGTAAATACCACCTCTTGATGGGGGTGGTGGTATGGGGGGGATGGTTTTGCACATACAATGTGGATTTGCAGATGAAGCTTCACTCGCTTGCCTGCTGCTTGTGCACCCCAGTTCCTAACAGGCCATGGACAGGTACCTGTTCTGCACCCTGGGGATTGGGGAACTCTGATTTAACCAAAATGGTTCATATTACTGAGGCAGAGATACAGTGAAAAGTAGGAAAAATGGCATCATAGGTGCAATAAATAAAAAAAGCAAACATCATTCTTGAGTCCTGTCAACAATCTTGGCCAACTAGAGATCACATTTTAGATTTATTTATTTATTTACAATATTATTATTATTTTTTATCTTGCCTTTGCTACTTTTTTAGTAACTCAAGGTGGCAAACTTACATAATGCTCCTTCTTGCTCTTTTTATCTTCACCACAACAACGCTGTGAGGTGGGTTGGTCTCAGGGGTGGGATTTAGTTTTGGGCTAACCGGTAGCGTAGACAATCAGTTGGGAGCGAACCGATTCGCTCCAATGATCAGCTGGGCCCACCCGCGCGCCACTGCATTTTACTTACCTATATCCTCTCTGCTGATTCATGCAGCAGAGTGGATTGCTGCACCTCAGCTGTGTTACTGCCCAGAAGTAACGTGGAAGGTAAGTTTTGTTTAAACTGCACATGCGCGCGGAGCACACGCATGAAACATGCGATTACCAAACCGGTTGTTAAACCAGCAGGATCCCCACCACTGGTTGGTCTGAGAGAGAGTGCCTGGCCAAAAGTCACCCAGATGGTTTTCATGTCTAAGGCAGGGTCAGAACTCACAATCTCCTGGTATTATATATCTACATTTTTAGGATTTCAGGGATAATGAAATGGGAATATAAAGGAATAGGCCCTCATTTCACAGGCATCGCAATGGGATGTTTTAAACCCTCCACCTACTCATCCAATCTAAGTATCAAAATATTTATGAAATGCTGCGTTTATTTGGTTCAGTCCTACTTAATATTAAATTCTATGTGGCAGAGCCCATTCTCAGGATAACAAGATAAATGTAGCAGTTACACAATTTGGTTGTCCTTATTCTTACAGGGGCATCAGTTACATATTTCTGAGTTTGTTTTAAACTGGTGCATACATTTCCCATTTTTTTCCCTAGGCAAATATAGAGGCCTAATTAGTAGGAAGTTTCACATAGAAGATACAGAGGTGTGTGTGTATGTGTGTGCGTGTTTGTGCATGCGCTTTCTGTTTCTGTGCACACTGTATAAAGTTTTAATAAGGTGTCTGAATTTGAGCTCCAGTCTCTCATTCTGTCTCTCTCTCTGTCTCTGGGTCTGTCTCTCTGTCTGTCTCCCTCTGTGTGAGTGAGTGAGTGTGTGTGTGTGTGTGTGTGTGTGTGCACTTATGTGTGTGCGTGTGTTGGCAGTTCTATTTTTCACAGCCATCAGTTATTGAGTTAAAAAGATCCTGGCCTTTCTATGTGAAATGTGGGGGGAAATGCCATTCTTTAACAAAGCAGGTTCCAATTCCATATGTAGGTAATTGAATTTCTGCCCCACAGGCTACCATTCGATGCACATTTAATTAGAGCTGGGACAACTACTCCAGTTGAGAAGTTCAAAAGATGACTATCTTCACACTGCTGGAAAAACAAACACATAAAGAAAACCAAATAAAATGACACAGTAAAGCAGTGTTTCTCAAACTTGGCGACTTTAAGTCCTGTGGACTTCAACTCCCAGAATTCCCCAGCCAGCTATGCTGGCTGGGGGATTCTGGGAGTTGAAGTCCACAGGACTTAAAGTCGCCAAGTTTGAGAAACACTGCAGTAAAGCAATGTTTCTTGAAATTTAAGATGGGTGGACTTCAGCTCCCAGAATTCCCTTAGCCAGCTTACTGGCTGGGGGAATTCTGAAATTGAAGTCTGCCCATCTTAAAGTCGCCAAGTTGGAGAAGCATTGCAGTAAAGGGCTCAGTGTCAGCCTTCCAAGTATCATGCAGAATTTGAGTCATTTCAGAGATAGAAACTGTTGCTGAGAAAACCACGAGTTTATTATCTTGACTGACCAAGTTTCTGTCATTCATGAACTATTCCCTATATTTGTGGAATCAACTAATGAATAAATGGATAATCAATCCATCAATACTACAAATCAATATCTTTGAGCTTGCTTAGGGCTTTGTTATTCTGTCATCTTTTTTTGCTACTTCTCCCATGATTCTTGAAGGCAATGAGGGTTCTGGGTATTTTTAAGTACTGTATGTGGGATTTTTTTTAGGTGCAATTCAGAGAAAATTTTAAATAACTGTTCTCCTTCCAAATCAAGGGCATCCCATTCTATTTGAGTTGAGTAGGTCAAAACCATTTTTTATAAATAAAAAAAAGAAATCCATGGGAAGAGATGGGAAATATACATTATAGAATACATTTATTTATTTAGCCAAGGTACTCTGTTTCACAGTCACAAAAATGGGTCTCTCTTGTGTTGTGTTAGCCAGCTCTCATCTATGGTATGTATGGAATTCAGAAAGCTCTCTTGAATTGGCAATGACAACATGAGTCTTCAGAAGCACAGATGGCTAAACACTTAATATTAATACTAAACCAAATGAGAGGTACTAGGCAGCCTAGAATCATACAGTCTAACATCCTGTCACGTTAGTGACTTTACTGGGAATGTAAAGTTAGTAAGTGTATCCCTGAAATATTTCCTAACACCCAATTTTTATTCCTCGGTTCTCAAGTCACAAGAGGGTAAGCATCAGAAGCTTGCTCCTGAATTATAGTTCCATTTGCTATTCACTTGATACCACCTGACAATAGATTTTTCTGGATATGTCTCTGGGATTCAGTAAGGCTCATCTGTATTCTGCTGAATCTTGAATCCTCTCTAAGATCTCAGTATATAGTTTCTCAAATACCTCATTAGATTAGAACAAGGGGAGGTAAGCAGGGTAGAGAATAATTCGTAACTGGCTGATCAACCGCACTCAACGTGTAGTCCTCAATGGAACTGCATCTACATGGAGGGAGGTATGCAGTGGAGTACCCCAAGGCTCTGTTTTAGGCCCAATTCTCTTCAACATCTTCATCAATGATGTGGATGAGGAGATAAATGGGGAACTCATCAAATTTGCAGATGACACCAAACTGGCAGGAATAGCCAATACTCCAGAAGATAGGCTTAAGATACAGAAGGATCTTGACAAACTTCAACATTGGGCACTATCTAACAAAATGAAATCCAATGGTGAAAAAAGTAAGGTTCTACATTTAGGCAAGTAAAACAAAATGCACAGGTACAGTATAGCTCAGCGATGGCGAACCTTTTTTGGCTCGCGTGCCATAAGTGGGGGGGAGAGCAGGGGTATCGTGTGCAGGTGTGCTGCACCCATAATGCAATGCGTGAACCCCCAGTGCACATGCGTGCACTACAGGCTCGACCCCCTATTTTTTGCATGCTTTTTTTGCCCTCCCCAGGCTCCAGAGGCTTTAGAGGAGCCTGGGGAGGGCGAAAACAGCTTCCCCCGCCCCCTGGAAGCCCTCTGGAGGCTTGAGGGACCTTCAGGACGCTTCCCTGAAGCTTCCGGAGCAGTCAAAACGAACCTCCGAGCAAACCAGAAGTGACTACCAGTTTGCTCGTAGGGTTGTTTTGAGCGCTCTGAAGGCTTGAGGGACCTTCAGGACGCTTCCCTGAAGCCTCTGGAGCAGCCAAAATGACCCTCCGAGCAAACCGGAAGTCTGTTCCCGAACTTCTAGTTTGCCCTTAGGGCAAGGTTTTTGTGCTCCGGAGGCTTCAGGGAAGCTCATGAAGCCTCTGGAGGGCCTTGGGGAGGGGGAGCGGCGGAGGCTCTTTTCGCCCTCCCCAAGCGAAAAGAGCCTGGGGAGGGTGAAAAATGGTTTAAAAAAGGGTGAACTCAGCTGGCCAGCGTGCACATGTGCGTTGGCCAGCTGATAGGGCAGCGCCTCACGTACCCTGACAAATGGCTCCGTGTGGCTCCTGTGGCACGCGTGTCATAGGTTCGCCATCACTGGTATAGCTGGTATCTTGCTCAATAGTAGTAACTGTGAGAGGAATCTTGGAGTCCTAGTGGACAACCATTTAAATATGAGCCAGCAGTGTGCAGCAGCTGCCAAAAAAGCCAACACAGTTCTTGGCTGCATAAACAGAGGGATAGAATCAAGATCACATGAAGTGTTAATACCACTTTATAATGCCTTGGTAAGGCCACACTACTGCATTCAGTTCTGGTCGCCACGATGTAGAAAAGATGTGGAGACTCTAGAAAGAGTGCAGAGAAGAGCAACAAAGATGATTAGGGGACTGGAGGCTAAAACATATGAAGAACGGTTGCAGGAACTGGGTATGTCTAGTTTAATGAAAAGAAGGACTAGGAGTGACATGATAGTAGTGTTCCAATATCTCAGGGGTTTCCACAAAGAAGAGGGAGTCAAGCTATTCTCCAAAGCACCTGAGGGCAGAAAGAGAAGCAATGGGTGGAAACTAATCAAGGAGAGAAGCAACTTAGAACTGAGGAGAAATTTCCTGACAGTTAGAACAATTAATCAGTGGAACAGCTTGCCTCCAGAAGTTGTGAATGCCCCAACACTGGAAGTCTTTAAGAAGATGTTGGATAGCCATTTGTCTGAAACGGTATAGGGTTTCCTGCTTAGGCAGGGGGTTGAACTAAAAGACCTCCAATGTCCCTTCCAACTCTGCTGTTGTATTGTATTGTATTGTATTGTAATAGTTAAAGGGACAGACCAGAAACTCCAGCTACAAAAACCTCAGACAGCTTATCTGTCTGGAACTCGCACTGCATATCAGACATTAATACAATTGAGAGAGTCCAGACACAGGGATGGGTTTCTGCCAGTTCTAATCTCTTCTATAGAAGAGGTTCCACAAATATGCCATGCTGTTTAGAAACGATTCCAGCTCCCTCCCCCCGCCCGTCCACATCACGCTTGCCCCGTCCACCGCTCATTGATTGGCTGGGTCACCAATCGCCCAGCCTGCCTCTAAGAGTCCTATCTAAACCTTAAAGTCTTAAAGCTGTCAAGTTTGAACCTCCCTGGGGGGTTTTTTCCTAAAGGGTTAGGGGTGCAAGGGTCTTGTATCTTGACAGCTTTAAGACTTGTGTGCTTCAAATGCCAGAGTTTCTGAGCCAACATTTTGGTTGATAAGCAAGAGCGTTGTTAAATGAGTTTCACCACATTTTACAATGGCCACGCCCATCCAGTCACATGACTGCCAAGCCACTCCCACTCAGTCACATGGCTGGCAAGCCACTCCCACAAAGCAAGCCACACCTACAGAAGAGGTTCTAAAAAAATTTGAAACCCACCACTGGTCCAGAGGTCCAGAAGAGCACGCCACTCCTCTATTTGCAACAGAATACCTTATGCCATCAGGCTCAAAATTTTGGGCTTAGATAACTTAGAACTACGCCACCTACCTTCTGACCTAAGCGTACTTACAAAAAGTATCTGTTACAACATCCTACCTGTCAATGACCACTTCAGCTTCAATTGCAATAATGCATGAGCACACAATAGATACAAACTCAAGGCAAACCGCACCAAACTTGATTGCAGAAAATACGACTTCAGCAACAGAGTGGTCAATGGGTGGAAGGCACTACCTGACTCTGTTGTTACATCATCAAACCCCCATAACTTTAACCTTAAACTGTCTACTGTTGACCTCACCCCATTCCTAAGAGGTCAGTAGGGGCTTGCATAAGTGCACCATAAGTGCCTAACGTGCCTGTCCTACTGTCCCCATTTATTTGTCCCCATTTCCTGTGTTCTTAATTATGTTTATTCTTATTCCTGTTATTTTGTACATGGGTGAGAAACTAAATATACATAAAGTAATAACATAAAATAAAATAGTACCACCTTAGCCTTGAAGCTATATGGGTGGCTTTGGGCCAGTTACTCTCCCAGCTCTAGTAAGAAGGCAATGACAAACCACTTCCCAAAAAAATCTTGCTAAGAAAACTGCATGTTCTTGTCTATGTAGTTTAATGCTCCCACATACCCTAAAGCGGTGGTTCTCAACCTTCCCAATGCCGCGACCCTTTAATACAGTTTCTCATGTTGTGGTGACCCCCAACCATAAAATTGGTGTCTCAGTTCCTAAGACCATCGAAAATATGTGTTTTCTGATGGTCTTAGGTGACCCCTGTGAAAGGGTTGTTCGACCCCCAAAGGGGCCCCGACCCACAGGTTGAGAACCACTGCCCTAAAGAGATGACATGGCACTTCAACTGTTTTGGACTTCAAACTCAGTCCTAACTACCGGTAGTATGGTCAACGGATCAAGAAAATACAGCTATATACGGTACTAGTATAGATGTTCCTGGATAAAGTCCTTGTTTTAGTCATGAAGTTCCCGATTTGGGTTTTAGAGTTCACGTAAATTGGATGATGTTAGCATGTCACCCACATCATTGATGGAAGCATTTAGAAACAGTTACCTTTCGCTTTTTTCCAGCGCTGCAGTCATAAATCCATTTGGAGACGTTTGCACTGAAAAAAAAAAAAAGAACAAGAAGAAGAGACAGAAGAATGAATTGTTAACCAAGCAAGCTCTTGTGTATGACTCATAAATAAACTCATTACACGAATTACTGGGATGCTGATAGAGAATGTAGATGCTAAACCTCAGCTAGCAGAAGCAAGATTTTGGCTTCTGGAACAAGATTAGACAAATCTCTGGGATAACTAGGTTTTCCTCTTCTTTTGTGTGTGTGCAAAAATGCTGCACACCTTAAGAAAGCATCAAAGAAGATTGAACTAAACATTAGACATTTGCAGATTTTGCCCTGTAAGGGAAAAACAGATAATAACTGGAAATTGATTGACTTTAATCATAGGAGCTCAGAACAATAAGCCACGGATCTCCCATTTCTGATAGTATTAAAACTGCGCTGCAAATTTTCCTTTTGCTCCTCACCATGAACCACAACTGTAACTTGAGTGACAGCTGAGTTCTGTTCAATGGTGGGAGGCTTATTTCCCATCTGTTTCACCAAATGCATGTACACCTGGGCAGAGATGTCCTTAAAAAAGTAATAAAAAGGTTTTTTTTTAAAAAAAGAAGTAAAGTTGGGGTCCAAAACTGCATGGCTGAAACCCAGCCTCTTTTTTTCCACATAGGCAACATGCCTTAAGAAGGTGTGAAGGTTTCATTGCATGATCATGACCATCTGTCAGGCATAAAAGACCAAAAGTGAATAAATCAGCTAAGCTGAATTCCTAAAAGCCTTTGCACAGGAATCTTCTCAACTAACACTCAGCACCCAGTTAGATTAAGTGTCAAACTGGGAGTTGGGTTGCTCCCAGTTCAGCCCAGATCAGGCAAACCAGTAGTAGTGGTGGCGGGAGGGTCCGCCCGCCCACCCGAACACTTCTGCGCATGCATGGAAGCGATGTGCAAGTGTGCGAGCGCACGCGGGAACATGCCCGAACCGGTAGTAAAAATATTGGCAAGCAAACCATTGGTGTCAAAGGCACTCAAGGGGTGGGGGGAGTTGGATTTAGTTTGCTTGTGACTATGTAGGGATTCTAGGCTGATCCCCCTTTTCACCCCCACCTTGATTCTGCCATTCCTTCTACTATACCACCCCTCCTAGGTGTTCCTCTACCATCCAGACAGCAAAGATAAAAACGCGGGCTTGTATAAATTGTATAAATTTCCACGAAATAGAAAAAGGCAACATTTTGTTCATTTTTTTAATCCTTGAAAAAAATATGGTTGCCGTACAAAGAGCTGTTTGTCCTCTAATTATCTTGCAGTTGATTCAACTACGGCCATTACACCAATTAACTTTTTTCATCTTGTGTTTTCCTATCCCTACTAGAAGCTCACACTCCATCCGATCCTTACAATCTTCCCAGGATCACCAGTTCAGTATCTACCCAAGCTGAATGAAATCATCCTCCCTTATGATTTTAGTGGCATTTAAAGCACGTCAGAGAGAGAGAGAGAGGGGGGGGGGCTTGGAAACCCTTCGTTATAGCAACTGCTTGGATTTGGGGGTGGGGGTGGGGGTGGGGAGAATTCATGCAATTGCATCAGCCCATCCTACTCGATCAAGAAGGGGAAAAAAATACGTTGAAGATTACATCAGACAGAATTCCAACTGGAAGGGTCCAAACTTTTCCCTGCCTTTGCCCCTGCCCTGTGGAACACTTTCCATTCGCCCTCTCTAAAGTGAGGCTGGCTTTCCAGAAAGGTGTAAAAACATGCTTGTGCAGCCTTCTTTGGGGCTCGCATAGCAGCATGCAGCCATGGGGTTGGTTAGCACTTTGAAGGCCAGTGGTGGGATTTCTGCCAGTTTAACAACCGGTTCGGTGATTGCGCTTGCAGTTTTACAAATACTAACCTTCTGTGTTACCGCTTGGGAGTAACACAGCTGAGGCGCGGCAATCCACTCTGCCCCACCATTCAGCTGAGAAGATAAAGGAAAGGAAAGCCCAGGGGTGGGTGGGTAGGCCAACCTGATTGTTGGGGCAAACCCGCTCCCTCCCAGACCTACCAGTTCGCCCAAACGGGTCCAGTAAACAGTAGAATCCCACCGCTGCTCCTACCCCCTGTATTTTAATTATCTTTGGGTGACTTTTTTAAAAATTGGGTTTTATATACTTCTTTTGTGGTTTGATATTTTATCTGTATACCATCCAGAGTCCCTCTATGACGGAGGGAGGTAATTTCATAAACAAATAAACCAGTGGTGGGTTGCAACCGGTATGCTGCAATGGGGCCCGGCGTCCACCAGGTGCACGCGGGCAGCATGCACATGCGTACTTACCGCCCGCGATGCTCCAGCTGCTTGGCGGAATGTCATGCAGGTGCTGTACACTCCGTGCACATGTGCGAAAGCCCCAATCGGCTCAAATACAGGTAAGGAGGGTGGGCGGGCAGGTGGGTGAGCCCTCCGGAGCACCGTACCGGAACGGTACCTGGTGTTCCCAGCAGGCACCGGTACGCCCGTACCAGGGCATACCGGTCATATCCCACCACTGAAATATAAACCAACAAACAAACAGAGGAAGAGGTAACACACTGATTCTATGCAATGTTTGCTTGGACAGTACTGATTGATTCATGGCTGCCTTATCATTTTCACAGCATTCCCATGAAAGTTTGGTCTACCATATCTGGTCTGCAAAAAAATCCAGGGACCAGGACATGACAACCAGGAGATGCAAGCAACTTTACTGCCATCTATTGGCTGTCTGGAGTTTTGCAGTCCCACTGGGATAGCTTGAGATCAGTATTGAAGACCTGCTTCCCCCCCCCTCTGAATTCTACAAAAAAGGGGGTTAATTCACCTGCTTGCACCGTAAAGGGTTATCTTGTACCTCCTTGCCATGGTCTGAAAAGAATAAGTAATAAAGAAATTCAATTTTTGGAATGAGAATAGCACACTACCCCCTTGTTCCTTTCCAGATGCTTCTGTTTCTTCTTTCCTAGCCACACCCCCACTACTGTTGTGGGGGGAAATTATTCCTACTGCCTTCTTTCCTTCAGCAAGCAGAGCAAAAGTGGAAGAGAAGCAATGTCTGGAAAATAAGCACTGTAGATGACAAAGTGGCAATAAATTTCATTGAGCAGTATTACCTAAAGGGAAAAGTACATTTTCTGGATTGCAACGTTCGGTTCATTCGATCAGGAATGAATGAGGCGGGGCACTGTTGGACTACAGCATCCATCACTCCTGGAAAATGGCCACATCAGGGGGTGGGGGGAGAAAGCCAGGGGGAGATAGAGACAGCAGTATCTGGAGAGCTGACAGAAATGCTGTCTTTCCTGGTTTCATGCCCTCCAGATGTGTTATATTACCACCTCCATCTTTCCTAGCTTGTGTGGCCAACTGATGTTTATTCTACATTAATTAGACTTGGAAAAAATATATGTAAATTTTGAAATGGAAGCCCAGCTTCTCTGGTACTTGCCTAGATGAGAAGGTGACTTCTTCCCACCTCCCCATTGCTGGTGGTCTGGCAGCTGCATCCTTGCTAATCTTAGCTGCTGGGCATGAGGGAACCTTGTGCTAATGTATGATAATAGTTCTCTCTTCCTGGAACCAGCTGCTTTGCTTTGTATGAGAAAGCTTTCCTCTTCCTCCGACTCTTCCCCCATCCCTCTAAACTCACCCCCCTCCCAGAAGCCTGTCAGATCAGTTTCATCTGTTGAATCCTATCCTTAAAGCAGAACTAAATTCTAAATGCAACGCTACAAGCCACAACATCTGTAGGATCAATATACACCAGAGACAGCAAAGACAGGTTTTTTTTTTTTAAAAAGAGAATAAAATAAGTGGCTTTCAGACAAAAATCTCTCCCTCTCTCCCTCTCACTCCCCCTCTCCCCCCTTCTCTCCTCCTCCTCTCCCCTCCTTCCCTGCCTCCCCTGCTTGGTCTCCCTCTCTCCCTCTTCATAGGCAGTCTAATGTCAAAATGAAAAGCATCTCTTACAACTATCTTTGTGCTATCTGGTCAGTTAACATGTGGCATTAATAAGGCACCAGGCAGTTTACCCAAATGAAAATGCGTAAGAATCTGCAGCACTGGCAGACATTTTAATTGTACAATGTTAGAAAGTGTGATTTCCAGAAGAACTGAAATATATATTGTTATATTACCATCCATATGATATTTGAAGGACTGGGGACCAGCTCTCATTCAGACAAATAGCAGACAACACACCGTGCATTAATAAACACTGAACTCAGACACATTTTTGAAAAGTTAAAAATAAACAATTGGATTTAAATGGAAATCCCAAGTATTTTATACCAGGAAGAGGAAGAGAAAGTGGGAAGAAAAGATTAATGAAAGAGTCATCATCCACACTGGTTGATTAAAATATATATGCAATAAATACTCTCCAATCTGTTGAGTAACATATGTTAAGTTTCAGAAAATGGCAAATTGAGTTTCATTCCATATTTGCATTTGCAGTTTTTTAGGGTACTTTGCTTTCTCCCCACCGCCTCCTTTTCCAGATCAGTTTTCATTCTAATGTTCCCCAAGCAGCAGGGATAAATTAGGGAGACTGGATGGCTTAACCCAGTGTGCCTCAATGTAGTCCACCAGATGTTGGGGCTGCTGCAGCTTCCAGAATCTGGAACCTGTAATTGCATTACAGGAATCTGTTCAGAGAAGACTGGAGATGCATACAAAGTTGAGGCTAAGTTCTTTTTGATTTAGGTGATTTTTTAAACTACTGTATTTGCATATTTGCAGGCCCATATTATGCCTGTATCTGTAGCCTGGATCCCTGTGAGGATTTTTTTCTTATACTGTCATAACACCTTTTCCAAATTAAGGGAGGAAGGCCCAAGATTCAGTGTTTCTGTGCAGTTCAGTTATTTAGACATTGAGATCCTTAGTCTGTTTTTTGGGTTGTGCTCAGAGAAATGTGGCTATCACTTTCTGGGGAGAACATGTAAAGGGCAGCTGTTTCTCTCCTATGGGTACCATAATGTCTTTCTAAACAATGCTGCAGTTTCTAGGGAGATACCAACAAAAGAAGGATGCTCTAAAGCTTTCTTGAGATATGGACTAGGGTGGAGCTATGCAGATTAGTGCAGAGTTCTTCCCCATCTCTACCTAACTGTTTCCTCGCCTCTCCAATATTCCCATGAAAGTGCCTTCATTTCTTCCCAATCTCATGAGTCAAATCCTGAGTTGTTCTTAATGGTATTGAGTTTAAAACCATATTTATAACTTTATTCTGGCACCATCCAAGGAAAGTTTCAAGGCACTAGTCCTCACTTAATGACCACAATCAGGACACACAACTCCATCGCTAAGCAACACAGTCAATAAGCAAAATATTACATGATTGTGACAAGGCTAATGTTAAGCAAGAAATCATATGACTGTGACTTGTGATTTTACTGCCATATTCTCTCTTTTCTTAAACCATTTTTTAAAATTAAATTATAGAGTATTATAAAATGCAAAAGTAAATAGATGAGCAGTAAGGAGGGAGAGAAAAGGGGGAAGTGAAGTGAGGAAAGATAAGAAAGAATTGACTTCCGACACTCTCTGTTACAGTAAAATAAGGCATTAACATCAAATCACAACTTTTTGCTATCCCATAATAGTATGAACAAGCCATTTCTATAAAGATCTACCAGCCTAATGTGTAAAACCCAAAGTCAACATTTCATTCTTTTCCACATAGAGCACGAAGTTCAGAAGCGGTCTCCATGTGGAAACAAAAGTATTTATGTTCTTTTCTTTAATCAAAGTGGTCAGATTTGCCATTTCAGCCAACTCCATAAACTTCTGCAACCATTCTTCCATGATAGGAATCGAAGTGTCCTTCCATTTTTGTACATACAGTAGTCTTGCTGCTGTCAATATATATAGCAGTGATGGCTAACCTTTTTGGTGTCAAGTGCTGGTTGGTGGGAGCTGGGCTGGGGTAACATCTGGCATGCCCACAGAGAGGGCTCTGCGTGCCACCTGTGGCACGTATACCATAGGTTCGCCATCATGGATATATAGTAACAAAGTTCCAAATTTTTTTCTCATCCATATTCTCTATTGACTCTGCCTGTCAGAATTCAGCTGTGAAGCATGTAAATGGTGATTGCGTGGCTACGGAGATGCTGCAATGGTCGTTAATGTGAGGACCTATCTTAAAGTTACTTTTTCAATGCTATCGTAACTTTGAGTAGACAGTCTTTAAGCAAGGTCTACCTGTGTACAAAATCTCTTAGGATTTGTCTCCTTTAACATGGAAGAACTGTGTTTACTTAAAACAAAGCAATGGATGCAGGCTAAGGATTAGCAATGGAACCAGCACATTTGGTGCCAACCATCCAAGGAAACCTAACAGACAAGATGGAAGAATGTAATATTTTGTTACAATTAATTGGGTAGAGAACTGGTTGGACAATTATGCCCAACAAATGTGTATGAATGGCTCCAGGTCAATCAGGAAGTATCAAGTGGAACATAGCAGAAATCCATTCTAGGTCGTATAAATCATTCTGTATGTAAGTGATTTGTATGATGTGTTAGGAAATATGGTTATCAATCATATTTTTGCAAGACGAATGACAAGCTGAACCATGTCCAAAGAAGAGCATCCAAGACCAAGAGGAAAAATATTACAAGGAATGGTTGGAGTTATTGGGTATTTTTATCATGGAGATAAGAAAACTGTAGGGCAGAATAATGAAATATGGATTAGATTTATTCACTGTTGACCCAGGAAACTTGACGTAGATTTCAAACCACAAGGAAAGTAGAGTTCAATTGGGTGTATTTCTTAATAATAAAAGTTCAACAAATAAAAGAGATTACACCACCATATGTGGATTCTTCTTTTCAGAAAGCACTTAACATGGCCATCTATGGGAAAATAGAGAATAGATTCCTGTCTGGGTAAGAAGATGATTACCTAATTTCCAATATTTCTTCCCTCTCTTATATTCTATTATTGAATGGTCCTTTTTCGTTAACTCAAGAATTGGTAGAAAACACCAGCTCTACTCAATAATGAGGAAAGGTCCTAAAAGCCATTCTTGAGTTTTAAGTAGTATTCTGGGGACACACACACAAAAATCTATGGGGTCAGAACAAAGAGATAGATAGGACAAAAACTGAATTTGATTGAATGTAAATCTAATTAAAATTACAATTAACTCAATTAAAATTAACATGTATCTAATCTTCGGCCCTTACTGACTCATTACAATTATAATTGGCAGCAGTCTTTGAGACACTCCAGACTGTAGCCAAGGTTTTTGGGGTCTTCTTGTGCCTCTAGAGACTCAAGTTGTGTACTCCAAAATAATTTATACACAACATGAACATCATGTAAAATGTATTCATTTGATAGTCCTTGTGTTGTGATGGTGGTTTTATTATCTCATGTATCTCTCTCCCTCCTCTCCCTCCCTCCCTCCTCTCCCTCCCTCCCCCCTCTCCAATATAGTAAGGAAAAAGTCATTTTATGTCACTTCATATAAATTAGAGGGAGGGTATAAATACTTTCAAATGAACACATAAAGCAAATGGCTTGGTAGTTTTATAGATGTAATCTGCTCCTCAAAATGGTTAAAATGTATTAAATGTTTTTAAATGTCCTAATTCATCCTAGGCAGGCAGGACTAAATACTTAAGATCACTCATACACACACAACAAACATAGACAATTTCTCCATGGTTCTAATAGTAACCTTTGAGAAATTGTGGGGATGGCTATGAAAGAAAAACGTGCGTATTGAAATTGGATGGGTTTTTTATGTTATCAAATATAAGCTCTCTCTCAGCATATCCCGTAGCAGCTCTCAGTGATGTCACACATATTTATTTAGGTGTACAATATCACACATGCAGCATGCAATTATGTTTAAGCAAATCCATAAGATTAGAATAGCTATCAAGATGTCTCTGATGCCACAATGAGTAAACGTGTTTTTAGCATGCAGCTAAATTGTGGTTGCAACATTTGCAGTAGAAAAAAAAAAGCGTTTTCCTCCACTATCTGTAGTGCCACCATCAATAGTAGGAGAACATGGTATTTTGTTTTGTTTTCTGATGGGGCCACTTTTTAAATTTAACAATGACAATATGACTTACTTTCTATTGTCATGGGGGATGGAGATGATAACTAAAGGAAAAGCAGATGAGTATGGAAAGTTTAATTCCCAAGGGCCATTTACACCTTGTATTGATTCCCTGAGTAATGGATACGTCAAGATATTTTCCTGATTGGAGTTAATCAGCAATTTTGTTTAAATGAGTGGGATGTTGTCTTGTGTTCATAGCAACCAAGCATTTACTAGTTGTGAAATAAAAGAAACCAAATCCAGTAGGTCAAAATTTGACAATACAGTGTCTAAGCTTCCATATTGCTTACAATATCTTAGGTAACTTCCACAAACTCTATGAAATATATATATATATTAAAAAGAATGGCTAACATTCTGCAAGATTTTGAGTGAAAATGTCAGAATATCACAAGTTACCGGAAATCAGGGATGATACTCCCTGGTCTACAAATGTATATCATTGTGCCGAGCTCTAAAAAAAGCTTTTTGACTTTTGAACAAGCTTTGATGGCAATTAAGGTGAAAATCTGGTTGGATATTTGTTTCAACCAAATATTAGGATATTATTATTGAAAAGAAACAATATATTTTTGTAAAAAAAACAAAGGATATACGTGATAAATTATCATCTGCAGGGAATTTTTTTTTTAAAAAAAATTTACTATGATCACTGAAATTCATTTCTTCTGACACTTTTCTGGATAGGTATCAGCCTGGCTTTGAAGTGACTTTGCTTCTTGCACTGTGGATGGGAAAACATCCGGGTTTTTTAAAATTAAATTTAGATACCGCCCATCTCACCTAAGTGACTCTGAATAGTTTGCAACAACATATGTTTAGAAATGTACATAATGATTAACTAAGCCAGAACCTTTTACATTATGGGATCTTTGCTATGGAATCCTCTTCCTTGGAAGAAGAATATCTGAATCAACCAACAAAGGTATTTCACTAATTGCTCAGATACATTTCTTCTCCCAAGCTGTTACAACTCCTTTTGAGCGACTGTCTTATTTTGCAACTGTTTCCAGTTTCAATGGTGATGAAAAGGTAACTTTGCAATCAGTCCTTGCATTTACCACCTTTGCTGGTCTATAAAACACAGGAAAGTCGAAGTAAGACTGTAAACACAGTCGTTGTTTCATTTAGTGACTGATTTGCTCAATAACTGAGTTTCAAGTTGCAGTTGTGGTCAATAAACTAGGATGACCTATACTTCTGTTCATCAGTTGTTTAATTTTTGCTGTCTTGTCCCCCGCTCCCTCCCCCCCTCGATCTATGTGTGATAAGTTAACATCAGCAAAAATCTAAACAGGACTATAGTTCATGTCAGCATTATGTTGAAGTCTGAGCCACAGGTTTACTCAGTCTGTTTGCTATTCTTCTGATAACTAGTAATTTAAGATGCTTGTTCTGTCTTCTCCAGGTTTTGTACCTGTAAACTGGATTTGGAGACGTCATCAATGGGAATTGTATTCATCCTATGGAAAGAAAAAAATCTGTAACACAAAAATGGCTTATTTGCAATGTTTGAAACTGATTTCCGATATAATCCCTGGAAAGCAACATCTTTTACTATCTCAAGAGACAAAATGATTTTAAATAAGCTTGGGAAGAGGAAGGTGCCATGCACTTCATATTTCCTGTTCTCTTTAACTTTTTCCTTTTAAATATTGAAAGCCACTAAGTACTTCAAAACCAGCTAATTTTCTCTATGTTCTACTTCAATCTATTTCAGGATGATATTTTAACTTCCTTAGCCTGTTTGGAAATATTAAGGCTGGATGTATAAAGTAGGTGGTGGAGAGTGAGTTATGATGATTAGATTGCATGTGACTCAGCAAAATACGCAAATATAACCTCAAAAATTTAGCAAGGAGCAACGGCAGTGACTTCTTAGTCTGGCATTCTGGAAAGCTGAACAGATATCTCAGAGGAAGGCAGTAGAAAACCACTAGTTATCTCTTTCCTTTTCTACTTATGACTATAATTTTGTTGCTTGTAGCTTTACAATTTATATTGTTTATTTAGTTTCCTAGTATGATTGATGTTTATTTTTTTATTTATTATCCTATGACTATCACTAAGTCTTATCTTAGTTATTCATGATGGATGTATTTATAATAACTATGGTCATAATTTATCACTTATATCTTTTATGTACACTGAGAGCTTATGCTCCGAAAACAAATTCTTTGTGTGTTCAATCATACTTGGCCAATAAACAATTCTGTTCTATTCTATTCTATTCTATTCTATTCTATTCTATTCTATTCTATTCTTGCCAAGAAAACTGCATGGACACATCTAGGCAGTCATCAAGAGATCAACTTGATCCAAAGAAGGTCTCACCTTTTTTAAAAGCATGAGATATGAATGAATAGCAGTTTATAGTCTAGACCCTTTTTGCAATAACTGCCATCCAAATGAGAAAAATGGGTTATTTTATTCACAGCAGAATATATTGTGCTCACACATCCACAATATATTCAATCATCTGAGTCCCATCACACATTCTTTGACTTCCAGCATTAGCAAGAAGAGAATCTTTAAAGGTACTGACTTAGAATTTTCTTCTGAAGGACTCCATCTGACTCTCTGTTCCTGTAAATGGATGAAACAGTTGCTGGGATAGTGTATACTAGCTCTGATATATACGATGCATGATGTGAATGATATTCTCTCCCCCCCCCCCCCCCCATGCACACACAGATAACTGATTCAGCAGGATTCATTAATTTCTTTATATACATAATAACACATGAATAAATGTACAGTACCAACAGCAGATTCACAGGCAGAAGAGAGAAGAAATGAGTTTCAGTTCAGAGTTCACACAGACAAGCCAAGGCTAGTTTAGTTTCAGAGCTCAGAGCTTAATACAGCTAAGCTACATCCAGGCTCCAGCAAATACTGTTTCGGTTTCTAAACAGCCCTCATTAGCTGACTTAGTTGCTATGCCTATTCATTGGCTGGCCTTGTTACTATGTCTCTGCCAATCATGAATTCTCTGAAGTGTGTGTGTGTGTGTGTGTGTGTGTGTGTGTGTGTGTGTGTAGATAGATAGATAGATAGATAGATAGATGGATGGATGGATGGATGGATGGATGGATGGATGGAGGGAGGGAGGGATGGAGGGATGGATGGAGGGATGGATGATAGGCAGGCAAGCAGATTGGGGGCAGGCATCAATATGACTTAATTTCATATTTGCAGATGAAAAACAAGTCTCTGCATTAGCTGTTCTGTGAAGGTATGAACCCTAACTTTTACCATCATAGCACTTTACAGAATCCCACAATACAGGCAAAAATATCATAAACATTATAATAATACATGTCAATGATATCCTAACATAGAAAATGTTCATCACCCATCCCAGGGAAACATATTAGCAATTTCTCAGGCCCCAATGGAACATTTGGCTCTTTACTAACTTCTGAAATATTAAGCAGGGGGGATTTATTTATTTCAGAGATGGAGTAAAAATTTTCCATAGGAAGGGAGCCCAAAGTTACAACTGAGCTCTCACATGCTGCATCTCATAGGTGAGATTGATGGATGGATGGACGATGGGTGGGTAGATGAATGAATGGATTAGATTTTAGATTATATTTTCTGTGTGTATGTTATAGATTAGCAGATTCTATCTGCAGTTGACGGTCTGAAAAGTAGCCCACCTCCAAGCTGTGCTGTCCCTCTCATTCAAACACATATGTTACCCTAGTTTAGTGGGTTTATTAATATTCCCCAGCAATTCCCTTCACCACGAACCCAGAACTACCCCAATTACGTCTAGCCACAAGCAAGACCGATGCTAGTCCACAGAGCAATGGCCAATGAGACCACAAGCCCAACCCTCTGGAATGACCTCCCCCCCGACATTAGAACCACCTCGGACCACCTCGCTCCTTCCGACAAAAATTGAAGACTCACCTGTTCCGACTAGCTGGCCTGGCATGATTATAAATGTTACATCTATGAACTCCTGGTAGTATATTCTCATCTGGTTATTTTAAGGGTAATGTTTTAGTTTTAATTGTTTTTAGGGCTTTTAGCCTCATATTTATTCTTCTGTACAGGACTCTTAATTTTAACCTCCTCCACATACATACATATATTTATAGTTCTATTTATATTTGTATTTTATCTGTGATTTATTGTGGACTGTACACCGCCCCGAGTCCCTTTTTGGGAGAGGGGGCGGTTTAGAAATGTGAATAAATAATAATAATAATAATAATAATAATAATAATAATAATAATAATAGGGCACTTGAAAATTTCCCAATCAAAATAAACCCACCAGGCAAAATTAAATCCACAATACAAGAGGGTTCATGGCAAGAAAAGGCCAGAGTTCACAAGGTAGAATCCAAGTCAAGGCATGGTGTCAATCAGTGGTAGGATTCAAATAATTGGTTCTCTGCCCTAATGATTTTTTCCAACAACCAGTTCACCAAACTGCTCAGAAAGTTAACATCCAGTTCTCCCGAAGTGGTGCGAACTGGCTGAATCCCACTGGTGTAAATCAAAAGCAAGGCAGGGATCACAACAACCAGAAAGTACACAGCTAGGAAATGAACATGTTATTCCCAGAATTGCCTCCATCTCTCTACTGTGCTAAATAGCCAGCTTCTGGTGCAGCCCATCAAGAAAGGCAAGGCTTTCTCGTCATGAATAATCTGGCTGTCTTTTACTGCTCCTGCCTTTTCTCTGCCCTACATGTTCTTGGATCAAGGGCAGAAGGAAGTTCCTCTTCCTCCTCCCTGACCGGCTGCAGCTTTCCCCCATCTGATGGCTCAGGGCTGGCCTGCTGCAGCTGTGCTTCAGCCAAATCACTCTCAGATGGCTATTTGGAGCCATTGACCAACTCCCTTCCTGATGTCCCAAGAACTGGTTCAACCTCCCCCAAGCTGACATCTGAAGAGATATCTGGGGAAGCATCCATGGGAGTCATCACCCAAGTCCTTTAGAACTTTATAGGTCATGACCAGCATGTTGAATGGCATTCAGAAACAAATCATCAACCAAAGTAGTTCTCACTACATAGCTGTGATGTCTTTTGACAGATTTTTTCCCATTGTCTTGCAAGTAACTGCAATCAAGTTTCTCGATTGTCTTCAAGGGCAATCCCACATAGAGCAAATTACAGTAATTCAGACATCAGGTGCTGAGGGCATGAACGACTGTTAGAGGTTTTAACCCTGACTGAAATGACTTGTGATAATTCATTCTTCCAGTGCCCTGTGTAATTTATAGCTTTTTGACTTCCTGAAAGAGAAAAAAGGCTAGTCCAGGATTAGAAGTAATGTATATTACAAAGATGGTGGCAACTCCTCCTGTCATAACAAGCCATAGTCTGGGTCAGGCCCAACCAAGCACCCATCCCTTCAACAACAGCTTATTGTAGACAAGCAAGATTGATTTTAAGCCCACAGTTAGGGGTGGATTTTATTTTTTAAAAAATGAATTTGATTGCAAAAAGCAGAAGAAGGAGGTTTTAAAAAAATACGAATATGCCTCCAATGTGTAGAAGCATCTAGATTCAACTTTTAACATCATATAGTAGGAGAACTTTTCAAATCCTATCTGGAATAAGTAAGACTGATTTAGAGAAATACATTTTCATTTTCCAAAGAGTTTTTGTAACAAAATCATTTTAAACCTGAGGTTTTTTTTGGAACTCTTCTAAAGATTGGGATTGCCATTTAGTATAATTCTGAATTTTCGGCTTGAAGAACATTTGGCAGTATTAATCAGGTCCACACAACATATGGGCTATTAAACTAAATGCAGTTCCCAAGGTATGATGGCAGGGGTGGGCTGCTACAGGTTCGCCTGGGTTTGGGAGAACCCATAGCCGGTTCAGAGAATCCCACCCCTGGTTGGGCCTGCTCAGCCCACCCTGCCCCTCCCAGGAGTCTCCAAGTGACCCATTTTGGATGTAAGGTAAGTGCTCGGGGAGGGGGGAAAACAGACCTCCCGGAAGGGCCTCCGAAGCCTGGGCAGAGAACCTGTTGCTGAAATTTTTAAAGCTCAGCCCTGCATGATGAGCTACCAAAAATGTAATAACATGCTGATTTTGCTTCCTGAAGAGCAAAACGGAAGAGTTACTGGGGTTGGTAAGGCTGTACAATAGATGCATTTAGCATGGCCTTGTTTCCTGCTAATCCTCATTTTAGTGTTAACAGTAGTGTGTGCTTGCGTGTGGCCTAGAAATAGATTTCTACCAAACATAACCTTGACCTAAGTTTTCTTTTAGATCCTTTGCTATCTTTCTCAAATGGGCATTTGTTTAAAAACAAAGAGAGAGAGAGAGAGATACGATGCACAAGTATTTCCAAGCATCATTTCAATTATTTGTGTCATAGCTTTGGAGGACATGGCTGTAGTGCCTGAATAATGAGATGAAGAAAGCATTTTAATTTTTTTTCCTCCTTCTGTTTTTCTCCTCATAGATATCTCAAGTTCAGTTTGAGAGAGATGGTTATCTTTTCCCCTTCAAAGTCCTTGTTTCCAAGTATTCAGAATATTCTCCTTATCTCGGTTCCATTAAAGTGCCTGTTTCAGGGTATTGTTAGCAATGGTTCCCTTGGGCTAGCTATGGGTGAGGCACCAGCCATGGCATCATCCGTTTCTAAGCAAAAGAATAATTTACTCTTGTCATCAACAACCTGTTTACAGAGTTCCTCTGTTATTGCTTCAAATTTAAGTAGGACTGGTCTCTCTCCCTCTCCCTTCTCTCTTCCCTCCTTCTCCATCTCTCTCTGTGGTTTAAAAAGTACTATTAAGCTTGCTCCCAAATCTTCTTTCCTTCTTTTCTTCCACCATTTTTATTCTGCTTTTCTCTTTTAAAAGCACTCAAATCAACCAACTAGGTAATTAAACTACAATTAAATGCACAAGCAACAATTAATTAGTTTTAAAAATGTGTATATATTTTGATTGAAGGTGTATGCATTTTCTAAAAAAAAATCAACTAGAAAGGTGGAACTGGTTATAAAAGAAACCAAATTAAGGGGGAAATGTCAGTGGAGCTAAATAGGAGCAAATTTACAAAATGGGAGCAGCTATCAAACAGATCCACATTCATATGAAGATTATTTTGGTTTCTGAGATGTGGGAATTTAAAAAAAAATCTCTTTGGCTTGGCAAATTCATGGAAATAAGGGCATTTCCCAAGTACTTTGGTTTCAACCATTTAGAGATGTAGAGGTCAACCCCAGTACATCAAAGTGTCCTTAGAAATGAAATAGTAACCAAAACAACTGGATGAAAGCATTGCTGTACAGTTTGATCTTTTAGAGATAGTCAAAACTCTACCTGCTGGGTATTGTATCTATGAGGTTCTAAAGGGTCTTCAAATGCAACCCAACATGGAGACTATTACAGTAACATTGTTAAGAAATGATAAGGGTGTGAGTCATTCTCACATCACAATGTTCCAGCTACAGCTACAGATGTTGGCACAACAGTCAACTGAGCATCAATCAATGAAACTCAGTCAAAGAACCTCCTTAAACTGTACCTACACACCGAGACAGAAAGCTATTCCAATGAGAGTTGACTGAGCAGCCAAATCTGCATCCATCTTAACTATCACCCAAAATATTTATACATTTTCTGGATTTCATTTCATCTTATTAAGCTTTGACGAGATGGCTGCCACTTTCAGGAACCAGTTCACAGAAGTCAATATGAGACACACAGATTTACATGACTGATTTTCTTTTCTCCCTCATTCATTCATTGGTTTCCTTCTTCCTTTCTTATAGAGATACACTCCTTCCAAGAGTTATTCCTGCATGAGCAAGCAGAGATAAAAGGCACACATTTTGTAATGGTGTTATTAGCAGCATCGGTGGCAAGTTGAAGAAGTTCAGCTGTCATACTCAAATATTAATTACAATTTTGGTTGAGGGAACTCTGAAGAGAGAGCTAACACTTAAAAGTGTATGTGCAGATGGGGCATGACACTAGTCAACAGACAAGGTGCATTGCTGTTTTGTGACCATCACCCGGCCAAACATGCCCAGTTATTGCATGCACATACAACCTAAGTAATTTTTGTTATTGCCCAGAGCATGAACTCCTCACACTACCATAACTACTGATGTGTTAAACAGAACTTATGGTGAACTGTTTGACTGCTCCTCAATGTAAAATCATTTTCAGAAACTGAGAAGAGCATCTGGAATAGATTCTTTGTTGCTAACCTGCTGTTTCTCTTAAGGTTGAAATTGTTAATGTTCATTAATATTCTTACTGTGTGCTTACATACTTTAGTCTTTATGTTTGTATACTACTACTACAGATAAAGTAATGCTTTATCTGTATTGATGCTTGAAAAGCAGATGGCAACTGAGGTCAGGCAGTTCACTTTTGTGCCAGTTGTTTCCACTTCTTGACCAGGAGGCATTTCAGATTATCAGTCATGCCTTGTCACCTCATCACTGGTCTACTGCAGTATGATGTACATGGGGCTATCATCCAGAATTTTCTGGAAGACTGTCCAGAAGATACAGCTGGTAGAAAATGCAGTGGTGGTGTAGGAGATGACCAGACTGAGCCCAAGGGAGGGGTCAAATATGTCATAAGTCATGAGTTCCGGTAGCCCACAAGAGAGCTAAGTCCAGTCCATCTTGAATGCTTGCCTTATCTCCTGCTCATGTCCCTTAATGGCCAGTTGGTCAGATTATTGTAGAAATAAATCTGAATCTCCTGATTTCATCGGCACTTGATAAGCACAATCAATTGCTGTCTTCCAAAGAGTGGCTTTTGTCTTTTAAATGAACTTTATGAATTCTTAAGAAAATCCAAACCTGTTTGGTACCACAAACATACTATTTCTACATTTGTCAAAGGATTTTTCAGCATTTAATAGTAAAACTGAGCTGTGGTGACCCAGTGGTTAGGGTGCAGTACTGCTGGCTACTTCTGCTGATTACCACCTGCCAGGAGTTTGGCAGATTGACTCTCACTAATCACTAAGGTTAATCAGCCTTCCATCCTTCTGAGGTCAGTAAAATGAGGACCCAGATTGTTGGGGTCATATGCTAACTCTGTAAAGCACTATAAAGTGGTATATAAGTCTAAGTGCTATTGCTAAAATTAAAGTCTATTACATCTACAACTGACCTAATATTGTCTCCTGCTTACCTAATGAAGATACATTCTGCTTGGTCATTCTTAACAACCAATTGCTATAATCTATTTACTAACATTGCTGTTACTATCTTTGTATCAACATCATTCAACGAGATTGGACAATAATTAGCAATAATGTGACCTTTACCTGCTTTTGGTATAACACCAATATAAACCTGATTAAATGTTGTTCGGTAAGATTCCCTTATCAAATATCTCATCATACAATTGATGAAGTTTTGGCACTAAAAGTTCTCTAAATGTTTTGTACCACTCAATGGAGAATCCATCCAATTCTGGTGCTTCATTACTTACCATTTTAAAAAATTATTAGTTTAACCTATCAAGGAGCAAATAAAAGTTGTTTCTGTGTATTTAACTGGGGAGGGTTAACTTTATTTTTAAAAGCCTTTATATCTTCATTTGATACATTTTCTGGTTTGCTAGATAATTCTGAATATTTCTTTTAAATGATAATTTATATCCCTTGAAGTCTTATATATGTCATGCCTTTCACCTCTGATGATTGAAATCATTGCCCTTTCTTTCTTTTATTTTAAACAATTAGCCAAGATCTTATTGGCTCTTTTACAATTCTACCAGTATCACTTTTGTAAACGCATTAGCATAAATTCTGTTTGCTGTGATATTACAGTAGTTAATTTCTTTTTTCTGTATTTCTCTGTATAGAATTGCAGATGAGCATCAAACCAGCTGTATCCATAAATGTTTAAATTCACCTTTCAAATTATATTCCCTGTTATTTTTTATCTTATTTTTATATGATTCATAAGCAACAGTTCAACTTCAGAATATATGCTTTATATGTTTCCCAAGCTTCCCGGATAAAACTATATTATTTCACATATGTGACTAGCTGATATAAGACAATAAACGCAGGGGTGGGGAACTGTGGCTCTTTTGCGACTTGTGGACTTCAACTCCCAGAATTCCAGAACCAACATAGCTGCCTCAGGAATTCTGGGAGTTGAAGTCCACAAGTCGCAAAAGAGCCACAGTTCCCCACCCCTGCAATAAAGTAACAAAACTGTAAAGTTAGCATCAAGGGATGCTATCTCTTAGACCATTAGACCATTTGCCTTGGGTCGTTAAAATTGAAGATTCTGAATTGCAACATATTCTATTATGAATGGGTCAGTAAAGCATACCTGTTGTGTGTTAATTCCAGATCATGAGAACGTGGCCAGAAGTGGAGAGTGTAAATACCTTTTGATGGAATGGCAGCTGCTTTGTGATGGTCTTGCACTGGCCCTGGCAAAATGATTGAAGACTGCTGAGCAACACATCTTTAACAGAGTGGTATCAGTGGTGCAGGCAGAGGATGTTAGCTCCTAAACTTAATGTTGTAAGCCCATTTCTATTTAGTCACTGTATGCCTTCCTGGAGAATAAGCACAATTTTATTTTAGGGGGCAAATACTTTCAAAAGAATGAGAATGTTGGGGTTCTGCAAAGCTTCAATTTAGAGATTTTCTTTGACAGGAAGGCTGTCTGAATCCAATCCACTTTTGAAATCAGATCAATAATTTAGATCAAACTGTCAAGTCATATCAGATGCCTTTGGATGAACTGGATTGTATTTTAAATGGATTCAGGAAAATCAAATCAAATCAAGCTGATTCAAGTCAATTCTCCTAATCAATTTGAATTGTCCATTCAGAATGCCTATCTGTGTTATTTTTGTTCTATTCTACCATTAATTCTGTAGCTGGCTATCTTTTCATGACTATAAAAAGTTTTTAAAATTTAAATAGAAGGGGTTAAAAAAAGATCACATGACAAGTGCTGTCGTGTTTTAGTAGGCCACAGCTGACCAAAATCAGTCCAGGCCAACTTATTTCTCTTTTTTTAGCAGATTTTTTTCCCCCCTTCTACAACACATTACAGTCATTATATCAACATTGTTATATCATCATATCTGTACATGCATATAACATTTTGCTTCTATATTTACACCCCTTTATACACAGTTCTATATATATTTATATATATTGTTTTTCGGCTTACAGTATTTATTCGAGTATAACGCGCAAAATTTTCTACCTAAAAAAGAAATCAAAGTGTGGGTGCGCGTTATAAACGAGGGCTGGGGTGGGGTGGCAGTCCATTGAGGGCGCAGGCAAATTATAAATTGTAAATTTCCGGACTGCAGCCTCGATCCCGGCCTCAGGCGGCGCCGCGCCGTGCTCAATAGTCGCAACTCAGCTGCCTGCCGCCTTTCCCCTCCTTTGTCTCCCAGCCGGGGCGGCCCACCGCCAAGTTGCGACTATTGCCGTCGCTGCTGCCGCCATTCACAGGACCTGCCTCTCACCCTCTTCCTCCAGTCGGCAGGAGGAAGAGGGTGAGAGGCGGGTCCTGTGAACGGCAGCAGCAGCGGCGGCAATAGTCATGTCAATTACAATGCTTGGTGTGAAACAAAATTTTATACCGATTTTTAATCGAAAATTAGGGGGTGCACGTTATACACGTGTGCACGTTATACTCGAATAAATACGGTAATTAATTTTCTTGTTTTGCAGCCATTTGTACCAATTGTTCCAAATTTCATAATATTCCGACTCTTCTTTATCTTTTAATTTCAGTGTTAATTTATCCATCTCTGCACAATCCAAAGTTTTTTTTATCACTAATTCCTCCGAGGGGGCATTATTTTGTTTCCAGCATTGGGCAAATGCTATTCTAGCTGTAGTTAGCAGATGTGTTAATATGTATTTAAATTTCTTTGTATATTTCCCTTTGATTATTCCCAGCAGAAAGAGTTCGGGTTTGTATTGTTCTTCTGTAATTTCTTGCACCCATTTCCAGATTTTTGTCCAATATTTTTGCGTTTCCGGGCAGGTCCACCATATGTGATAAAAAGTCCCTTGTACTTTTTTACACTTCCAGCAGGTAAATGCCAACGATAAAACATTTTGTACATATTTTCTTTAAGTGCTGCTGATCGTGTTAGTTTATAATTTGTGTTCCAAATTCTTTTCCAATCCACTAGATCTATGTTGTAACCAAAGTTTTTGGCCCACGCTATCATGCAACCTTTAACTTTTTCTTCTTCTAATGTTACTTCTAACAAACATTTGTAAATTTTCGTTATGAGTTTATTTTCCGGGCCAATTAAAATTTTATCTATTTGTTGTATTTCTGGGTATATTCCATATTCTTTTACATCTTTTTTGTATCTCGATTGTAGTTGGAGATATGGCCACCAATCTATATTTATATTTTGCTCCTTTAATTCTTGATTTGTTTTCAAATTCCCTTGGCTATCTAAAATTTCACTATATCTAACCATTTTCGATAGATCTAGCATATTGGGATGTGTCATGGCTTCCATAGTGGAAAGCCATGTCGGTATTTTCATGTAATGTTTTTCTCTAATTTTATTCCAGACCTGTATCAGTGCATCTCTAATATAGTGTCTGTGAAAGTATTTTTGTTTCTTTTTACCCCCTTCCCATAGGAAAAAATGCCATCCCGTTTGCAAATCGTGACCCTCTAATGTTAGTATTCTTTTATTTTTTAAATGTATCCAATCCCTGATCCATGTTATTGCTGCTGCTTTGTAATAAAGCTCCCAGTCAGGGAGTCCCATACCACCTCTGCTTCTGTCATCCTGTAGAATTTTCAACTTTATCCTGGCTTTCTTCCCTTGCCATATAAATTTTAATATAATCTTATTCAATTCGGTAAAAAAAGATTTCCCCAATTTTATGGGGATTGTTTGAAATAAGTATAATATTCTCGGTAGTATATTCATTTTTATCATTGCTATTTTCCTTAATAATGATAGTTGTAGTTTCCCCCATAATTCTAGATCTTTTTTAATTTGTTGCACTAATTTTGTATAATTATTTTTTTTATAGTTGAGCACTTTGCAGTTAGCCATATTCCAAGATATTTAACTTTCTTTGTCACTTGCAGTCCTATTATTCTTTCGAATTCTTTATTTTGTTCTTCCTTCAAATTTTTAGTTATCATTTTAGTCTTTTCTCTATTAATCTTTAACCCTGCTACATCTCTGTATTTTCCTAATTCTCGCATTAAGCTATTTCCTGTTTCTAGTGGGTCTTCTATAATGAATACTAAATCATCTGCAAAGGCCTGGTTTTATACTCCTCTTTTTAAATTTTAGTTCCTCTTATCTCCAAATTTTGTCTAATTCTTATTAAAAGACTTTCAAGTGTCAGGATAAAGAGCAGAGGTGATAATGGGCAATCCTGCCTTACTCCTTTCATTATTTTAAAGGTCTCTGTACTTTCCCCATTTAATAGTATATTTGCCCTTTGGGTGGAGTATATCATTTCTATTAATCTTTCAAATTGGTCCCCTAATTTCATATTCTTAATTTGTTGTATCATGAATTCCCAATTTAAATTGTCAAATGCCTTCTGTGCATCCAGAAAGATGAGTGCCACTTGTTTCTCTGGATGCACCTCATAGTACTCTAAAATATTTGCTATTATTCTAGTGTTATTCCTGATTTGTCTTGTTGGGAGAAATCCATTTTGGTCTGGATGTATATAGTCATTTAATAGTTTTTTTTCAATCTTTCCGCTATTATTGTTGTGAATATTTTATAGTCGGCATTTAACAATGAGATTGGCCTATAGTTTTGAATATGTTTTTTATCTGCACCTTCTTTAAATATTAATGTAAAATGTGCTTACCTACATGAATCTGGTATTTTTGCTTTCATCAGTGCCTCATTGTACATCTCCAACATCAAGAGTTCTATTGATTGGTTCAATTCATTATTATTTTGTACCATTCTGCTGAAAATCCATCTGGGCCTGGCGTTTTATTATTTTTCTGTTTCTGAATCGCCTGTTTCAATTCTAGCTTTGTTAATTTTTTTGACAACATTTCTTTCATATCTTCTGTTATTGACGGGGTTTCTTCTCCATTTAGATATTCTTTTATTTGTTTTCCATCTACTTGTTCCCCTTTATACAGATTCTCAAAATACTTGTGTGCAATCTTTTTCTTCCCTTCCATTGTATATTGTAGTTCACCAGTTTCCTGGTGAAGTTGATATACTAATCTTTTTTTCTCTTTCTTTTCTCAATCTATATGACAGCCACCTCCACGGTTTATTTGCTTGCTCAAAGAAGTTTTGTTTTGTTAGTTTTAGGCCCTTTACCATTTCTTCCTGGTCTAATATATTTAATTTATGTTTTGCTAACATCCAATCCTTTTGAATTTTGTCACTTTGTGGCTTATTTTGTAATTCTATTTCTAAATTTTTAATTTCCTTCTCTAATATCTTCTGTTGTGCCCATTTTTCTTTGTTTCTTTTTGCTGAATACGCTATAATAATTCCACGGGAATAAGCTTTCATGGTGTCCCATAAATTTTGTATAGATGTCTGTTCTTTTGTGTTTTCCTTAAGGAATAATTCCAATTCGTTTCTACATTTTTGAATAATTTCTTTTTCTTTTAATATTTGCAAATTTAACATCCATCTTCATCTAGTTTTTTCCCCCTTTCCGGATTATTTTAATGGGGTTGTGGTCTGCCCAAGTATTTGGTAATATTTCAATTGTATGTATTTCTGCCCCAATTTCCCCATTCATCCATGCCATATCAATCCGTGACCAGGATGTGGGTTGGAATAAAAAGTAAATTGTTTTTTTTTCTGGTTCCATTTTTCTCCAAATATCTATCAATCATATCTATCATTTAGCTCCTCCATCATCTCAAAACAGGTTGTTGGTAATACTTTTTTTATTTTTAGTGTTTTTGTCACTTACGTAATCTTTTTTACTGTCTACTATGGCATTATAATCTTCTATTATGCAGATATTCCTCACTCCAATTTCTCTAATTTTTTCATGTAATTTTTTATCAAAGTCCTTCGTTTGGGACGTATATTGCTACCAGTAGTATTGATTTTTGATTTATCCATATCTCTATCATTAATATTCTTCCCTTTGGGTCTGCATAAATTAAATTTGTCTTTATCCCATCTTTAACATATATCACTATCCCTTTTCTCTTTTCTTCTGCTGATGCTGCATATAATTTTCCTAATTTAGGACATTCCAGCTATTTTATATCTTGTTTTTTAATGTGTGTTTCCTGTAAGCATATTATGTCTACCTTTTGTTTTGTTAATTTTGCCCAGATATGCTTTCTTTTTGTTGGTGAATTTAAACCGTTAATATTTACTGACAATAATTGAATTTCTTCTTCCATCCTCCTAATTCTCTACCTGTCTTTGTTTTTTATTAACTCTAGTTTCTTTTTTGGCTCCTTGTTTTTGGTCTCACTTCCTCCTCTCTCTGTTGTTCTTCCTTCTCCCTACTCCTTCCGTTATTCTTTGTTGTCGTTTTTCCTGGCTTCTATACTCTATCTCCTCTTTACTGCTCTGTTCCTCTTCCAGGCCTACTAGTTGCTCATATAAATCCTGTGCCTTTTCCAGATTGTCAACTTTAATCCTTTTCTCCTGCCAGGTTACCAGCATCCCTTCAGGTACCAACCACCTAAATAGTATATCTCGTTTAATCAATTGTGTCACCAGAAATTGATATTCTCTCCTTTGCTCCCTCACTCTTTGCGGGATTTGTTTCAGGATTTGTATCTCTTTCCCTTTTTACATCATCGGCTCATCTCTTGTTATTTTATAAATTATATCTCTTACCCTTTTCTTCGCGAATCTGATGTGTACTTCTCTAGGCAATCGGTGTTTTCTGGCATAATTGGTGCTTACTCTGTATATATCGTCCAACTCATTTAGAATCTCATGTTTGTCTCTTTTTAACATCTCTGCTATTAATCCTAACATTATCATTGTTAAATCTTCCTCTTTTGTCTCTGTTACATTCTGGAATCGAAGGTAAAATGATGCACGGTCAATTTCCAGGTGGATGAGAGAGTCTTCTGAGTTTTTGCTTGATGTTTTCATCTGCTGTTCAACTAAGTTTAGTTTCTTCTCTGTTTGTTCTGTTCTTTTTTCTACTGCTTTTATTGACTGCTCATTTTTTTTCCAGTGTTTGTTGTATAATTCCCATTTTGTCATCTAATTTCTGTATGTCATTTTTAACTTCATTTTTCATTTCACTCATCTCTATTTTCATTTCATTCATATCCATTTTCAATTCACTGTGGTTTTTAGCAACTGCCTCTTGAAGCTTAATCATAGTTTTTGGATAGTTAGCAGTGTTGTCTGCACATTTTCGATATTCGAACCAGAGTTTGGTTTTTCCATTATAGTCATTTTTTCTGTTGACCTTTGGGATGCTGGAGAAGCAATCAATACCTTTGTCGTTGGATTTGTCGCTGGGTTTACAGTTGTCTTTTTCCCAGTTCTCAGTGCTGTTGTTGTGATATTTGCCATCTCTCTTAAAGTTTTATCTTGTTCTTTTAGTATCTTATATATGTTATCCCAAATTAGCATCCAATATCTTTCCCTTCTCCCCCCTTTTTAAATGATTTCTTAACTTAGCTTGTTCTATCTATATTAATATACAAACAATAGTCTTAAAGCAGTGTAAGCAACTTAGATAATATCTATAAGTTATTCAATAATAACTGGAAATAGTAAAAAAGAAGTAAACAAACAGAGAGGGAAGGACAGAGAGAGAAAGCCTCAGTGCTCATTCATATCAACCGTACTATATCTTAAAGGTACGATTATTTCATTATATCCTTAGTATGATTACTGGAATTTAACTCAGATAGATATTTATAACATAGACATATATATATATAAGAATATCCACAAGCTTTCTACTTACTTGTTTATGAATATAAATATTGATTTGAGTACTTATTTATAGGTATTATAAATATTATATATAGATATTGTATATAATTGTAACTTATTTCACTAAACTATTAATGCAGTCAGTTCATTCACTACTTTTTCTTTAAGTTCTGGGTTGAATTACTTTCTTTTCAGTCTTTGCAAAATTGTCCACATTCTTCTAAATGGTTCTAAATAATTTCAGCACAGCTGTTGCATCAGCCTCTTCCCCTTCCGTTTCGTTGTTCTCTTCTCTTCCTAAGTAATGTCTGTCAACCGCTGCTCTCAAGCACACCACAGTTTTCCAAGTTCTCCCTCTTACTCGACTTCTTTCCTCTACTTGAATCTGTATGACTTAGAGTCAGTTCGTACTCTTTCTTGTTGTCTCCCCTCCAATCGCTCACTTACACCAATTAGTTCTTCAGGCCGGTCTTTGCCTCTAAAATCTGCTGCTCTCACTCCTCCAAGTAGCCTCTCAGTTATAGAGCTCTCTCACCCAATCTCTGGAGACTCACTGGTTTGCCCGTTCTCCTCTGCGATCTTCCCTTTTCTGCCCACACTCACCGCAGTTTCCACTCGCAAGCTGGTCCGCTAATCTACTCAATGACACAACAACAAGTTGATTAAATTCTTCCTTCTCCTTTTAGATAGTTTTTCGAGACTTCAAGTCCGCCATTGAAACAAGGCAGACGCTTGCACGCCAGATTAAAAGGGTATCCCTACGTCGTAATGGGCAGTCGCCCTCCGCTTCATTAGTCCTATGGTTTCCCTACTCCTCCGCATCTCTCTCCAAGATCGGCATATCCCCGAAGGGATCCTCCAAACGTGTAGATTGGGATAAGAAGTCAGAGCCCTGATTTCTTCCCCACACTCATCTCGACATCACCACCGGAAGTCCAGGCCAACTTATTTCTTACTGATCAACCTCATCTCATAACTTAGTGAGATGGATGGTGGCTAAATTTGATGAATAAATAATTTTAAAGGTCATTTGGAATCTACTTAGTTACTGGGACCTGGACTTCCATCACAAAGTCTAGCTTCAGCAGCATTATTGAATAATCATGCCGATTCAAAATATATAAGCATGCAACTTATTAACATGGTCTGTAGTCTTCCACCTCCTTATGTAACTTAGTACGATGTCTACTGGTTTAGGAGGAGGAGCTCATGAAAGGGGACGAGGATATTGACGAAGAGTGTATCTTCAAAAAAGTAGCATTTGGTCATTTAGGTTAAAGTTGAAGGAAATGCAGGAAAAAGTGTGTGTGTGAGAGGTGGAGGTGGTAGAGAGCTTACATGTCTGACAGGTGATTGCATCATTTTAGTGCCAACAGGGCTAGCAAAAACACCCACTTGCAAATTGCAATTCTGGGTGGGTTACATTGGACTAAATTCAGTAAAAAGACAAACTATGAAACAAAAACATGACTCCATTGAAGAAACCATAATCTTTCTAGAGCAAATCATTTCAGATGGGATGATTCACTACCATGGCTCAACACTTGAGGGAAAAGTCTCATTAATGCATTGTGTGTTTCTTAGGATTAGCTTTTCAGAAAGTGAGAAAGTTGGGGGGGGGGGAATGAGACCTCACATTTGGATGCATGGTTTTATCCACATTAATTTATCTTCCAAGCAGTGGTGGGATATGACCAGTACGCCCCAGTATAGGTGGACTGGTGCCTGCTGGGAGCACCAGGTACCATTCTGGTACAGTGCTCCGGAGGGCCCACCTGCCCGCCCGTGCGCCTTACCTGTATTTAAGCTGATCAGGGGTTCCGTGCGCACACACGGAGAGTACGGTACCTGCGTGATGCTCCGCCGAGCAGCTGGAGCATCGCCGAGGCATCACGAAGCATTGCGGGTGGTAAGTGCGCATGCACATGTGGTGGACACCCGGCCCCATTGCACTGTACTGGTTGCATCGGGATCCGGAACCCACCACTGCTTCCAAGGTGTATATACATATATATTGAGAAAAATGCATCACACAAGCACATTTTATGATTTGAGAAAGCAGCTAATATTAGGTTACCCACCTATAACCATTGGTCAAACATGAAATAGGAATTATTAAGAATTAGATTAGAAAAAAATGAAAACAAAGTTATGCAGAATCTGAGATATCCTAAAAAGAGCAGTTCATTCCTTCTTGTTTGCACCTCAGAGATATAGCTGCTAGGAGTTAATTTATGACCCTTGCTATAAAAATATATTAGTATTTTGCATACACGAATGCTCTGCTCTGCTAACCTACTTTTGTAATCCTTGCCTTTTAAAAAAATCTATAATAGAATTATGCTTTATGAAAAAAGAGAAGTTTCTACTCCACAAAACTATTTAAAGATAATCACTATGTATCTAACACCACCAGGAATGTGCTCAGGAGCATTTCATGTGCAATAACTCTAAATATGTCCCATCTCTGGCAGATTAATGGTTTTGCTAATGTTCAGTCAACTGAACATTCAAAAATACATTACAAATTATTATTGTTGTTATTATTGTTTTATTATTATTATCATAATCAATTTCTGAGCTTCCTGTTTAATGAATAAAGTATATTATTATTATTATTATTATTATTATTATTATTATTATTATTATTATTATTATTATTATTATTATTATTATTATATCATCATCATCATCATCATCATCATCATCATCATCATCATGAAGATGATTGGTCACACAGTCAGATGATTTGACTGAGGCATTTTTATTCACCTATCAAGTCCTTCCCAAGACTCTGGAATAGAGAGATATTGTTGTTGGATGGTGTTAAACTAGTCATACATTTCTGTGTGTGTTTGGAGTGATTGTGGTTGTGTTTATGGGCTGTCAGACTCTTAAACACAACCACAATCAGTCCACGCACAGACAGAAATGTATGACTAGTTTTTCTTTTTCTTTTTTCCTAATTACTTGCATAGGGATTATTCTTTATACTATTTATGTTGTTAGTATTTTTTGTCATGGATTGCACCATGGCTAAAACCAATTTAATTGTATACATAATGTACAATGACAATAAAGGCTATACTATACTAAAGGTATTGAATATTCTATCCTACTTCTATTCTTTGTAGTCTGTGATTCCCCCTCCCCCCCAGTTCTTTTTCTGCTATTCTGCTGTCTCCAGGTATTGCAATGACCTGTATCCAGACTTTTTTTTTGGTCTTTCTTATCAACAATACTTGAACTTGGGGTGGTGTGTAGTAGGCAGTTGTCTGTTTGAATTCTCAAGTCCCAGAGAAGTTAGTCTTTCTATTATTTCTATTACTTCGTCTATTTTGAGGTCCCATCTATTTTTGCTTGCAAGTAAATGGTATTTCTTGCAGATCTTCCAATGCACTATTATTGGTATTTTCTCCTGCCATTGTTTGTAGTCAGTTTGTATGATCTTTTTGCAGCAGCTTATTAGGTTGTCCACTGTTCCTTCACTTTCTTTGCAGATGTTGTCAGCTTCAAGGATGCCTAGAGATTTGTTGTGATCCTCTTCATCCAATCTCTTGGTGTCATTTTCACAGGCATCTTGATCCTTTCAATTTCACTAGTTCCTTCTTATCAATGGTAAGGGCAGAATATTTATCCAGTCCAAATGCCATTGCAATATCTTAGCTGTATATTCAGTTAGTTCGATAAGCAACTCCGTTTCAAATGGTGTTTTAATCATCCATATAATGGAGGTGCAATAGACTCGCAAATATTTTTTAAAAAATGTTTGATAGCCATGGCCTGGTTTGTTCAGTATTGTTGACAGAAAAATCGGTGTAATGAGAAACAATAGTGGTGATAGTGAGGCTCCTTGAAAGATTTCTCTCTTGATGTTACCCTTTCTCTCCAGTCTCACCAGCAACTGGGTCTTCCTTTGCGCCATTAAGGATAAAGCTACTGACTTCTGTTATTTCTAACCACCTGAGTAGCCTATCACATTGATGGCAAACCTTTTCAACACTGAGTGCCCAAACTGGAACACGCATGTATGCACTGGAGCACCAGAAACATGAAGACCAGCTAGCCAATAAACATGTGCACGCCAGCCAGCTGGTTTTCAGGTTTCTGGCATGTGCCAGCTGGTATTTGCACACACCGGAATGCTGGAAACCTGAAGACCAGCTGGCTGGTGCATACATGCGCCAGCTGGTCTTTGGGTTTCCCGCATGCGTGAAGACCAGCATGCTAGAAACCAGAAGAACAGATGGTGACTGCCCACGTGCCCACAAAGAGGGCTCTGCATGCCAGCTCTGGCATGTGGTTCATAGGTTCACCATCACAGCCCTATCATATGGTAGGGAGTTGAATGTCTTCTTGTAACCAATCCAAGTTACATTCCAGTTGATCTTCCTTCTCTTGCAGTTTTCCAAAATCATCTTGTCTGTTAGGAGTTGATTTTTGTTCCTCTGCTTCTTTGGGTGGTTTCTTTTCCGCCCAGATGGGAAGAGCTTATTTTCAACTAGATGCTGTTGGAAAATTGTTGATATGCAGTACTTGGCCTGTAGTTGCCTAGTTCTGTCCCTTTCATTGGTTCTATCATTCCCAGGTAGGTTTTGCCAGATTTCAACCAGCCTTCAATCTCATCTTCTTGCTGTATGTTGCTACACTGCATGGCAATAAGTGGGTACAATGCAGCCAGGTGCTTCAGTCAGAAACCATGAAATTCATCTTTACTTGCTACTTAGTACAGTCCAATAACTCATAGTAATAGAGGACTGGTATCAACTGTGGCTCAACTCTGGCAGATTTATATGTGGTCATTTTTACCTCATTTGCTAAACTGAATTACACTGGGGAGAACTTTCTGCTGGACACAGAATGGATGTGTCTATGGACCAATGTTATCTTCCTTTCCTTCTCCTGATCTGTTTGACAAGCTTTCTCCTACTTCTTCTCTTCTTTTTCAGTAATTCAGAATAATCTCTGGGGCATAGGCATTTCCCAGAAGTAAGGTTTACGATCAAGGAGAGACAAATGAATGCCAAAATATGCACAATCGTGCCATCATACCAATCAGTGGTAGGATTCCAAATCTTTTCCTACTGCTACTATGAGAGCGCGATTCGCGTGCACGCACAGCCCTCAAACACCACCCTTGGCATCAGCGCTGGTGAGCTGAGCTGTTGTTTAGCTCAGCTGAGGCGTGGCAATCCGCTCTGCTGCATGAATCAGCTGAGCTAAAAAAAACACAAGAGAATATAGGACAGGGAACGGCGGGGGCGGGAGGGCGGGGCCAGCCAGAGGTGGTATTTGCTGGTCTCCGAACTACTCAAAAGTTCCACTACAGGTACACCAGAACCTGTCCAAACTGACTGAATACCACCCCTGGTACAAATGCTGCAGTTTATGTACTAGCACTAGAGGTTGTGTTGCAAGCACACATTCTCAGTATTTACCAGATGACCTCAAAGTGGCCTGTGTCATCATTTTTGCATCCCTACAGTTTGGTGTGGGTGCTGCTGCTGCTTAGGGTATTTTTTAGCAGGACACATTCCATATATGCGGACATCTGAAAATACACCTAGTTTCCAGTTGTTGTTTTTAAATAAAGGCTATTATGTGCCATGCTGCCCGTGGCCATCCTGTTATATACCCTAAGGATAAGACATGGGAGTTATTGGTCTTGCTTCCCTCCACTTTTTCAGAAATGACAGAGAAGGCAGCAACATGGTTAACGAGATGAAGCATCTCCAGTAATTGGTTCTGGCTCCTGTAGCACAGTAAATGTTTCAGCGAGTTCCCAACAGTGCCCATGACTTCAGGCAAGGAAAAAACCAGTTTCTACAAAGATTTGAGTATTTCAGTCATGCCAAATAAAGGAAAGTCCAGCAGAGTTGCTTCCACTGGTTCATCAGTGGGGAAATTTTGCTAGGAACGTGTGTATGTGTTTGTGTGTGTGTGTGGAGGGGGATTAAAGAATTTTAGCAGTGAATGAATATGCATAGATCTAAGTCTGCTCCGTCAGTGTAATCAAATCATTTGAAATTAACTAATGTGTATTATGTGCATTAGAATGTATGAAAGCCTCATGGAAGAGCATAGTAATATTGCACGAGCTTCAGTTGGGCTTCAGATCCATCTCTGCTGGCATCCCTGGTGACCTCCTTTTCAAGGCTGGCTGGCCGCCAGAAGACCTCAGGCAGACAAATCTTGCAATCATTGTGATGGATAAGGAAGCAAATATTTGCAGGAGAATGGGATTGCTGTGACAAGATTGAAGTAGTCAAAACCGAGAAGTGGAGATTACAGTAGCTGAGAAATGTTAGATAAGAGCCTGAGTAAGAATCCTGGCAGCCTAGACAGAGAGAAGAGCCTGGATCTTGTAGGATATTATGAGAAGGGAAAAGCATTAGAGGTTGGCGGTTTATGACGAATGAAATACAAACAGATTAGATTTGAAGCCAGCAAGAGTTCAGGTAAGTAGAACAATTGCCAAAGCAATATAATTAGGAAGCAGTTTCTTTCCCCTTCTTTCTTACAGGCATTTGATGTTCTATAATTTTTTTCATGGTCTTCATGGCAAATAAAATAAATACAATGCCCGAGAATGACCTATAAAATATCATACCCAGAAGATTATCTGGACCAAAGCAGAAAGCTACTCCCATTTATGTTTACTCAAAAGTAAGCTCCATTGTATTTAATGGTGTTTACTTTCTAACAAATAAAGAAATTTGATTTTAAACTGTTGGATTTTCCTAAATTAACCTGTAGTGTAAACAAAGTTTTATTTTTAAGACTATTAAATTATATTTGGGCATAACCTAAATACAAAACATACAATGCACACACAGGTACATATATACACACATGTATCAATACCAGTATATCTCTCTCTTTGTCTCTGTCTCTCTCTGTCTCTCTCTTGATCTATCGATCTATCAATCAATCAATCTCTGTGTCTCTCTGTATGTTTGTCTATCTTTCCCTCTACCTACCTACCTACCTACCTACCTACCTACCTACCTACCTACCTACCTACCTGTGTGTGTGTGTGTCTGTCTGTCTGTCTGTCTGTCTGTCTCTCTAGCCAGTGGTGGGATTCAAATAATTTAACAACTGGTTCTCTGCCCTAATGATTTCCCCCTAAAACCAGTTCAGCAAACTGCTCAGAAAGTTAACAACCAGTTCTCCTGGAGTGGTGCGAACTGGCTGAATCCTACTACTCTTATCTATCTGTCTGTCTGTCTGTCTGCCTATCTATCTGTCTATCATCTACACCTAACTATAACTATAACATAGTTATACATATACATATATACATATATACATATATACATATATACATATATACATATATACATATATACATATATACATATATACATATATACATATATACATATATACATATATACATATATACATATATACATATATACATATATACATATATACATATATACATATATACATATATACATATATACATATATACATATATACATATATACATATATACATATATACATATATACATACATACATACACACACACACACACACACACACACACACACACACACACACATCTTACAAAAATGCCACATCATGGATGCTATTCAAAATTTAATCTCATAAATTGTCCTTCATCATTCTATTTTTATTTACTGAAGAAAGAAGATTGGTGGTGAGTAATCCCATCATGATAATGGAGAAACATGGAACACCAATTCAGCAATGCTTGAATGTTTGACAAAATGGACACATACGGACAATGGAGACAAGTCATGTTCTCAATGTTCTTACAATCCATTGTGGGTCAACCACCAAAGCCAGCTGCTTTAGCAGAAATATATGTGCAAAGTGTTAATTGCTTTCACCTTTTTTTGGAGTCTTATGGCCAGATGAATTTGACATTTAATTGAACCTTTACTCACTTTCACTTAATTGTGACATAAACATGCCCCAGCAACTTTTCTTTTCCTGCTGTGTCCTCATGATGCTGCCTTCATCTGATAACCACTCATTCTTTTATTATGTTTCACTTAAAGTAGGTTTTGCACCTTATCCCAATATAGTTGCAATTCATTTTCCCTCACTAACCCTTTTGTTGTTGGTATATTCAATTGATTCCAGGTGAGTGGAGTGGATGTGGGACAGCCAAATAAAAAGTTGTGCAAAACCAAATCAAGTTTTTAACAGAGGGTTAAATCTACCAAAGGATGTGGTGGCTCAGTGGCTAAGGCGCTGAGCTTGTCGATCAGAAAGGTCGGCAATTTGGCAGTTCAAATCCCTTGTGTCGCGTAATGGAGTGAGCTCCCGTTACTTGTCCCAGTTTCTGCCAACCTAGCAGTTTGAAAGCATGTAAAAATGCAGGTAGACAAATAGGGACCACAACGTTCTGTTCACCTTCGGCATTTAGTCATGCTGGCCACATGACCACGGAGACATCTTCGGGCAGTGCTGGCTCTTCGGCTTTGAAACGGAGATAAGCACAGCCCCCTAGAGTCAGGAACAACTAGTACATGTGTATAAGGGGTACCTTTACCTTTATCTAAATCTACCAATTTTGGGGCAGTACAAGTAGTCCTTGACTTATGACCCCAAATTTTTTGTCACTAAGTGAGACATTGGTTAAGTGAGTTTTGCCCCATTTTACAACTTTTCTTGCCACCGTTGCTGAGTGAATCACCGCAGCTGATAAGTTAGTAACCTGGTTGTTAAGTGAATCTGGCTACTCCATTGATTTTACTTGTCAGAAGGTTGCAAAAGGCAATCACATGTCTCCGGGACACAGCAACCATCATAAATATGAACCAGTTGCCAACCTTCTGAATTTTGATTACATGACCATGGGGATACAGCAATTGTTGTAAGAGTTAAAAATGGTCCTAAGTCACTTTTTTCAGTACCACTGTAACTTTGAACAGTCATTAAATGAACACATTCATCTGCCATGGATCGGTAGGGGAAGACTGTCCTTTTTGCCCCTGATGTTGGAATATGAGGCTTTCCTGAGCTTTCACTTCATGCCAGAGACTTGCATTCCAAGTCCTTAGGACCATATGTCATTATCCTAGATCCAACCCAATGCCAGTCTCTGACTCTAATATTTGCAGTGAAAAATACTGTATTTTTTTCCATCTGTAAGATGCCTCCTTTTATAGCACACCCCATGTTTCATGCAGAGTAAATAGGCACACTACAACCTGTTACTGTGCAGAAGCCATCTTATTAGAGGGTGAGTAATACAAGAGCAGGAAATGCATCACAGGAACAATAGAGATGAAACCCAGAGTGGCGATGTGATACAGGAAACAACTACAATAGAGAGGAATAATAGAGCTGTATATAAAGTAGAGGCTTGTGCTACAGAGCTGGAGGACGGGGGTGGGCCATGCCTTCTCCTCTCGGCCTCCTGTGCATAAGATGCCCCTCCATTTTCAAGTAAATATTTTTAAAGAAAAAGTAGTCTCTTATACATGGAAAAATACGGTAGTGGACTAGCAGTTGCATAATCTTTAGAGCAGTGGTTCTCAACCTTCCCAATGCCGCAACCCTTTAATACAGTTCCTCATGTTGTGGTGACCCCCAAGCATAAAATTGGTGTCTTGGTTTCTAAGACCATTGAAAATATGTGTTTTCCGATGGTCTTAGGCGACCCCTGTGAAAGGGTCATTCGACCCCCAAAGGGGTCCTGACCCACAGGTTGAGAACCACTGCTTTAGAGGATAGGCAAGTGGAAAAGCTTTGGCCTTGGATAGAAGGTGTTACCTTACATGGGTAATCCCTTTAAATAAACTACTGTGGGAGAATTCAATCCAGTTGTCTCTCTCCTTTCATCCTCTTTCCCCCCTTCCCCCAGTTGTTTGGGATTCTTCCGTCTGTCAAGCATGAAAGATCAGGTCCACACCTGAAAGTCTAATTAAACTGATTTACTGCTACTCACGCCAATGCACAGGAATTTTCTCCACTAACAGTTAGCACTTGCTTGGAATTAAGTAAGGATCAACAGCAGTCAAGAGCGGTTGTACTTGGTTTGCTTGTGGCTACCAAGAGATTCTAGGCTGATCCCTCTTTTAACTCCGCCCCCAGGTTCTGCCATTCCTTCCCCTACAGGTTGACAAGGGAAAGAGATTTTCTCCATTGCACTAGAATTACAGAACAGCACCTGCAACTATAACTCAATTGAGGGAGAAGTGATGAATTCCATGTTCTTCATTCATTTTGTTTCTCAGGAATCCCTCTTTCATTAGGCATAGTGGCAGAAACCAGGAGGTGGGAACAAGGTTATAAACAAATTAGCTAATCTATTCACCTCAGTCCCAAAGCTAAAAGATTATCTTTTTCAGTATCAGTGTTGAAGAAACATCACACTGTTTTTCTATTTGGAATGACCAGTTGGAAGCTGTAAGGAGGGACTTCTTGGTCCTTCATGTCTAGAAGAAAAATGTTGAACCGGTCCCAGGACTTCTCCCCCTTCCTTTTATGGCTTCTAAGATCCTAAGCAAAGTTCAGGAGGTTCCCATGATGATGAGTGATGGTTCTGTCAAACAATTAGTGTACAATTCAGAGCAAAATAATGCACAATATCAATGAAAAATGTTCTATTTAGGTGGAATGTGGATTGATGCTCCTCAAGGCTCTTTAGAGTGTAGAATAATGAAGGAAAATTCTTGATGGATGCATTTCCCACTCTATTTACACAATGTGGGTTCAATACGCTTACAATATATTTGCATCAAAATCGTATCTATATATTCCGCCAATGGAAAAGAATAGCAAAGGTCCACCAACATGCTTATACATTAATAATATTGCTTGGCAATCTGATGTTTCAAGACCCAGGGTGAATTACTTATTAAAAACCCATATACAGCTATCTGTCTTTATCTTTTTTTTCTGTGTGGGTCATAATGGGTCTGATTGTTTTCAAAATTACATTTGAACAGGATATGACTGTTACATGAGAACTCTCCAACCAATATCATTTCCCTTGCTCATAAAATACATTACACTGCTGGGTGCACTGAGCCAAATCATTATAAAAAGGAAGCTTTAACCTAACCTTTGTGCTTCTCACCAGCCATTATACCAAACGAACACTTTAGAAAATGCTTTGATAAAAAGGGAAACGGACATGTTTATGAATATTGATATTCGGGTTGCTTAATTTTTCAGGAGCCTCCCAGCAATTTATTTGTTGTTGTTGTTCCAAATGACTTGCCTTTTATTAGCAGTTATGGTTTCTCCTTCTTCCTCTTCCTTGTGGCATTGGCTGATTTTATCAAGTCAAATTTCACTAGGATTGTTTCTTTTTTAAAAAAAATGATGCACAATAAAAATATATTATTGCAAAGGGAAATTTTTTATTTCATTTGGAGATGGACATCTGCAGCACTTCATGGATGTATGGAAACAAAACCTTTCTCATCTACTGCAGCAATATATACAGTGTATCTAACACAACGAAGAATCAGAAAACGAAGTTCTTTGAAGAATGGCTGAAAGAACTGGAAATATTCTTAATCTAGGGAAGAAAAGATTATGGTGAATCCTAGCTATTTTCAGGTGCCTGAAGTGTTCCTAAGCAGCTGATGAATATGTTTTTGCTTGAGTCTCAACAGGAAGTCAAAAGCCAAGGATATACTGTAAAAATTTCAGGAAAACAAATTAACATAATAAAAACCCTCTTATAAGAACTGTTGTATAAGCTTCAGTTTTACAAAGGATTCCATGAAATGATGAAGGTCCTTTGTGAAGGCATTTGAACAGAGAATGGACAGCACTCAGTCAAGGAAAAGGTAGATCTATTCTTTATTGAGCAGCAGATTGGACTAGACAATCTTAAGGTTTTTTTTACAGGTAGTTCTTGACTTATGACCAGGTGCCTAGCAACTGTTCACAATTACGACAGATGTCCTTAGAACTATTTACCACCCAGATTCAAAGTTCTGATGGTTGCTCACTTCCCCAAGTGGTCACATCATCACATCTGGGGCACTTAGCAACTGGCTTATATTTACAGTTTTTCAGCATCACACAGTCACATGACAACATGTTTTGTTTCACAACTGCATTGTTTGCTTAATAATTGTTCTGTTCACTTTGCAACTAGCATGTTTGCTTACTAACCACCATAAAAAGGTTGTAAAATCAAGGATGGATACATTGTGACCCACTTAATGACTTGCATGACTTACAACTGCAATTTCAGGTTCAATTATGGTCATAAGTTGAGAAGCCCCTGGGCCCACTTTTACATGTCTTTTGATTATGCTCCATTTTCCCTCCACTAACTGCCATGGTGAGGAAGCTAGATACTTTCAATTTTCTATCATCATGGAAGACTAACTCCCTTCCTCTGTGTGTGTGTGTGTGTGTGTGTGTTTGACAGTCTAACAGGTAGGACATATTTTTGCATGAAAATTATCCCAGTTCCTGACATCTCACTATAGCCCTGAAAAATGCTATGTGAAATTCTGGATAGGCCAATATTGGCAATAGTTGATTAAACAAATCAAAGTTTTAACTTGTACTTCTAAACAGTATGAACTGAATCTTTATTGTTTCAAAAGTGTTAAATCTCTTTATTTGTCAAATGAAGGACACCAGGAAGCTGTGTTTGAAAAGCATAGCTGTGCAATTTTCTTCTTAAAAATGATCAAGATTGCCACAAATTACTTTATAAACTCTTGAACAAAAAGAATGGTTCTTAAAAGCTGCTGATTCCTGAATGTTGTGGCTTTTCTTAGAGTACATGTTTAGTTTTCACAGCAGATCATCATGATAATTTCCTTCAGCTCCAAGTTACCCATTGAGCTTCACAATCAACCTTCCTCTCCCCAGTTTGAGTCCAGCTCTTTAACCATTGGACATGTGATTTCAGTGGACTGATTCTTCAACCTATTGATAATAAGATGTTGTGGCCCAGCAGGAACTGTTGGAACTGCCACCAGACTCTAACAGCGAGGGTCCCTATGAGTCGGTTCTGGAGGATGTAGAGGACCCTGGACAGGGTTCTGACTCCAAGCAGGGATCAGAGAGGCTGGTTGGCTACCAGGAGGTGCCTGAGGCATGGAGCAGTGGTGAAAGCCAAAGGGAGGGTGCTCCTGATGTCATGCCTTGGAGCAGTGGGGAGGAGACAAGGGATAGTGAGTCAGACATCAGCAGTGAGTTATTGGATGCTTGTTGCCAGCGCGCTAATCGGCGTCAGGAGCAATTGTGCAGTTACCGGAGGTAATTGCGCTCAGCTGATGATAATTAGACTCCTCTCCAGACTATAAAAGGACTGCTTGTGCACACGCCCTTTTGCAGAAGTCAATGCAGGAACTAACGTGGGAGTACAGTCTTGTGAGCGTTGCAGGCTGGATGGCTGCTATTGCGTATCAGTGCTGCATTGTTCTGAAGGTCTAGTTGTGTTGGATTGCTGCCAAGGACCTGTCTGTCTGTGAATAAATCTCGTTGGCTTGGAGTATGTCTGTGTTGATGGGGGAAGAGGGGGGTCAGAACAATAAGGGATACAAAGAGTTTAGAATCTCCTCTCTTTAATATCCCAAAGGTGCTTTTTCAAGAGGCAACTGGACTTTCTGGTTTTTCTTTGAAGACATTTCATTTCTTATCCAAGAAGCTTCTTCAGCTCTAAGAAGCTTCTTGGATAAGAAGCGAAACATCTTCAAAGAAAAACCAGAAAGTCCAGTTGCCTCTTGAAAAAGCACCTTTGGGACAACCATGACCTGGATGAGAATCTCCATAGACATCCTCTCTTTAATCTTCTTTATCTTTCACCATGCCCATCCTTTGAGGCATTGCTCATCTCAAAATGTGTCCTTCCTGATTTTGTCTTTCTGTTACGCTTACTCTCAGACTCTCCATCTGGTAGGATGTTCCTAGCAAGATATTACGCTTTTTCTATCCTGATGCCCCCACCCCCCTAAATTACATATTTTGTGTAATAAATTTACTTACATTAAATAGAACATAAAGACTGCTTGACTAATTTTTGATCAGGCTAGATTCCCCCTTTGCCAGGGACCTACTCAAATTGCCTCATCAACCACAACACTCTAGTGGGCTCTCCATACTGTGCTATTTCAGATAGTATCATTACCTTATTGCATACATCTTCTTCCCCTGGCTTTGACTATGTTGAGAGGTGATGAAAGCCTTGGTTCAGGAAACCTGGAGCTTATTAAGTTGTACATTGCAGAAAAGAATTCTCTGGCATTGTATCTTTGAAGTAGGATGACCTAATCAAAGTCAGTTGGTTCATATATATTTATTTATTTTGCTTTTACAATGGTGAATAGTGAATTACAAATGTGGGGTGATTCTTAAATTTCTCACACCACCATTTCTTTATCTGATTCTCTGCAAATGCTGACTTTGGCATCCAAGCTCAAAAGGGCACATTTATTATTACAAGTGGACAGAAGATGCAAGAGTTATCCTTCTCTTTCATCCACATTTGTAGCATAATATGCTTCTCTTCTATTGAGGTCATCCTATGTTATCCTTGCAGCAGTCTGTGAAATTAATTTAAGATGGTAACTGATTGAAAGTTTCCCCACAAGATTCTCAGGCTGGATGAATCGTGATTTGAATTCAGGTTGCTCCAGGCTAAGTCTAATATTCCACTATTGCAGGCAATATATTTTAGGAAAGTATCATTCTCAATAGGTATAACTAATTATTCTGCACTGTGTGACAGCTTTAAGCTAATCCCAACCTAAAGACTTGAGCTGACCCATGGCATTTCAGAAAACAAAATCCAGAGGAATGGGTATCCCCCATTTTGTCCCATTTCTATTATGAAATTGCTGTCCTTTATATCTGCCAATCACTGCCGTTGGAAAGATCAAAGCAAGATTTTTCAGAACCAGATCAAATATTTGCAATGAACTTTGCATTTAACAAATGCCATCTATTCACAGAGTGAAAATTATCTTTCTCTCCCCACCAAGGGCACTTAGCAGAGAGGCCTACGTCGCTCCGCATCTCTGCTATTTGTCTGAATTCACGTCTCCTTATTCATGAGAGATAGTATGATGGTGGCTGATGGCAATTATAGGTGGCCTTTGGCTTAAGATCCCTACTTGTTATTTGGGAAAATGAGATTATTCAGCTCTCCTAATTAATTCTAAGGAATGCAAAAACATAAGCCTTGTTTAAAGTAGAACATAGAGTCATAGGGCTAGAAGGGTTCTCAGAGATCTTCTAGTCCAGTTCCCTGCTCAAGGCAGAAGACCTTATACTATCCTGGTTGAAAGGTGGTTTGGTCTATTTTTGAAAACCTCTAGTGATGAAGCATCCATGGCTCTGGGAGGCAAGCTATTCCATTGATTAATTGTTCTCACTATCAGAAAATGTCTACTTACTTCTTGGTCTGATTTCTCTTTAACAAGCTTCTACTCATTGCTTCTTGTCTTGCCTTCAGGTGCTTTGGAGAATAAATCAGTCCCCTCTTCTCTGTGACAGTGGTTAAGACACTGGAAGGCAGGTATTGTGTCCCCTCAAATCCTTCTCTGCTAAAGGTTAGATATACCTAGCTCCCTCAACCATTCATCCTACGATTTAGCTCCCAGTCCCTTTATCATCTTTGTTGCTTTTCTCTGCACACTTTCTAAGGTCTCAGCATCATTTTTGCATCACGATGACCAGAGCTATATGCAGTAGCCCACCTGTGGCCTCACTAGTGCTATTATAGAAGCTTTCTGTTTCTGGAGTGTCCAATAATTTTCAGTATCCTTCCCTCCTTCTTGAATTCCACACTCGATTTCTTCCTCAATGGTATGATTTCCCTAGTCATGTTATATAACTCATTTACATAACTCATAGTTGGTTTCCTGTATGCTGCAAACGTGTTAACAAAGTGACTGTGTCTATTTTTTGCTTTGGTACAAATACATTTCTTGACTCAAGTAGACACCGATTCAGCTGAAGTAGTCTAGTCTCATATCATAGTAGATACATTAAAATCATGTTGACAGCTTGTTTTCTTGCCAACCTGCAGCAATTTGGGAGTGTTCAAGCTGAAATACGTCCCACATAGACTGAAGATTTCTAGCACAGAAAAGCTGCGAGAAAAGCATTTCTGGAGGTTTTGAAAAGGGTCACCCTCTTTTTCTCCACAAGGAAGCTCCCGCAGTTGCTCATTTTAAAACTGTGAATGCAAAAGGTGTCATCATCTTATTTCACCTCCATTTTTAGCATTCTGTTCTCCATCCCACAAAAAACACACAACTCCCCAAATGTTTATGGAGATTCTCAGTCATCCAGGTCATGGTTGTCCCAAAGGTGCTTTTTCAAGAGGCAACTGGACTTTCTGGTTTTTCTTTGATGATGTTTCACTTCTCATCCAAGAAGCTGAAGAAGCTTCTGCAGCTGAAGAAGCTTCTTGGTTGAGAAGCGAAACATCTTCAAGGAAAAACCATAATAATAATAATAATAATAATAATAATAATAATAATAATAATAATAATAATAATAATAATAATAAAAACTTTAATTTATAAACCGCACCCTTTCCTAAACAGGACTCGGGGCGGTGTACAGTCATATTAAAACAGTATAAATACAAAATATACAAAAATAGAAAGTCCAGTTGCCTCTTGAAAAAGCACCTTTGAGATAACTCCCCAAATGTAGAATAACATTGTCCCACTAAGTTTTCCAGTGGTATCATGAGCTGCTGGTGTTATTCTCTAGTTTGGATGCTATTGAACCTCACCACATGGTGGTGAGGTTCAATGGCATCTTCCTTTTTCAACATCTCTACTCAGCTATTATTTTCTTCCATAACCTGCTCATAAATGAGGGAAACCAAGAAGCTGGACAGAAAACTTATCAGCTTTGTGTCGCCTTGTTGTAACACAATTATTTGAGAAGTACAGAGTATTGACTGTGACAGCATCTCAGGTTACACCCAGGGATTCAGGCTTTGCTATTATATATTGTATTATACAGAGAGAGGTGGGGGAGAGAGGGAGAGGGAGAGGGAGAGGGAGAGGGAGGGAGGGAGGGAGGGAGAGAGAGAGAGAGAGAGAGAGAGAGAGAGAGAGAGAGAGAGAATTTCAAGTAGGAAAATATCTATCTATTCTACAACAAGACCTTTGTTCTCCCAGTAGACTTATTGGGAACTCATGGAAAGTCTCATGTTTTCACCAGGAAAAGAGACAAAAGGAACGATGGTTCTCCCTTCACTCTATGAAGTGAAGGGAGAAAAACATTGGACGATCACGCACTGGACCTTTCCGCACAAATTCTCTCTACCTAATCTTGAAAACAAAGTTGGCAGAAGGATTACGCTCCTCATTGTCAGTCCCTGTGCTATCTCTCTCACATTTTTCCAGGGGACTACCAAAGGAGGTGCTGCTCATTGGTGAGTGTGGCCAACCATTATATAAAATATCTATGAAGAATCTCAAACATCCAGGTTGGGGTTGCCCCAAAGGCAAAAAGGCAACGCAAAGAAAGTCCAATTTGTTGTGGCCCGCCAGTGGCCAGCAGAGCTGGCAGCAGAGTCAGACAGTGAGGAGGTTGGGGACGAACATGGGCCAGTCCTGGGGGTTGGGGAAAGCTCAGATGAGGACTCAGATGAGGGCTCGGAAGCTGAGAGGGAGCTAGAAAGCAGTGAGGCAGAGGAAAAGCTGGAGCTTTTTCCCAGTGTGTGCATGCACAGAGCTGCCAGAACACAAGAACAACTAAGAAAGCAGGGTTGATTTGGGAGTAAAGCCATACCTTGGAGGTGATTGGCTCCTTCCATAACAAACAAAAGAGGAGCGAACGGGTAGTGGGCTTTTGCAGGAAACAATTTGTTCCTTCGATCGTTTCAAGAGTGGAAAGTTCTGTCTGTGACTATAAGAGACTCTGTGCCAAGTGTTGTCATGCCCTGCATTTGGAAACTAGTTATCTGGCAGCTCTCCAAGCGAGATAAGGTTCATGTTGATAAATATTCCTCTGAAAGACTGTTTGCCAAGCCTTACTGACTGTGAATGAAAGGAATTCACAGTCGTGTAAATAAAAGAGGTTTTGCCAGGACCAAGACTTTGCTTCATGCTTTTTAAGGAAGCCTAGGTCAGAACACAGTTGCCTTTTGAACAGCACCTTTGGGACATTACATACACACAATGTTATTTCACTAGGCACAATTAAGGCAAAACAGCAGGGATGGGGTGGGTCTGACTTTAGGATTAGAGCTTTTCTTCCCTAGTCTGATAATAAATAATAATAATAATAATAATAATAATAATAATAATAATAATAATAATAATAATAATAAAAAATTTAAATTTATTAGCCGCTCCCTTTCCAGACAGGACTCGGGGCGGCGTACAATGGAGTATAAAACATAAAACATGTATACAAACACATAAACCTACATATATACAGGACATAACATGCACGGAGGAGGTAACAAATTACATCACATTGGACAATTAAAAGTCACCATTAAAATACCCCAATTGTAAAAACACAATTTAAAATTTAAAAAATTTAAAAGAACTGTCAGGAGGAATAAGAAAAATTTACGGTTGAGCCAGGCCAGATAATTGAAAGAGGTGGGTCTTCAACTGTACACGGAAGGAGCGGAGATCGGAAGTAGTCCTGATGTCACGGGGGAGGTCATTCCATAGGGCTGGGCTTCCTCCTACTCTCATTCCCCATTTGGGCGTTTCCCAAGATAAAAGTAAAAGGGTATAAGGAAACATATGGGAGGAGGCAGAAACAGCCCCAGAGAAAAAGGAAGCAGACCCTACCAGTATTGTGCAATTCACCAGGTTCCCTAGAGCAGGAGAACTGAAAATGACTAGCCGTGGGGCAACCACTGTCTTACTTCATAGGGAGAAAGACAGGAGTAATTGAATCTGATGTCTACAGAGAAGCTCGTAAATAAACAAAAAAGCTCAGTTCAACTTCCCTCATTATTCTTGGACGTGGCAATGAGGAAGACGCAGGGCAGCTGCATCTAAAGGTAAAGATACATTTCCAAATATAATTAAAGTGCAATAGTGCAGAACGCTTTCCCCCTTCCTCTTCCCCCAGCTTAAAAAAACCCCTGGAGCTCTGCTTTCCTTTCTTTATCCATGTGGGAAAGCAGAGAGAAGCTGGCATTAAAACAGAGAGGTGAGCTTACGGAAAGAGCAAAGGTTGGGATAGAAATGGCCAAGGTGAAGATTGTCTAATGATCAGAGAGAAAAGGAGATTCTTGTGCCTCCACTGAGCACGACTCACAAGTCCCAGCCCCTTTCACTTACTTTTGAAACTGAGCTGTATATGTTTCAGGTTTTACACCAGTGGTGGACTCAATTTTTTTTACTTCTGTAGGCATGGCTTTGTGGGCATGGCTTTGTGAGCATGGCAGGGGAAGGATACTGCAAACTCCCCATTCCCTCCCCACCCCACTAACCTGATTTCCAGCTCCGTTCTCCTGTTCAGGGCAACAAAAGAAGATCAGCTAGAAGGCAGCAGGGGCGGGGCCAGCCTATTTGCCAGTGCTCAAAACTACTCAAAATTTCCGCTACCAGTTCTCCAGAACCTGTCAGAACTGGCTGAATACCACCCCTGTTTTACACACTTTGAAGCTGACTTACGACAGTTTATTCAGTGACCATTCGAAGTTAAAACGGCACTGAAAAAGTGACTTATGACCGTTTTCCACATTTACAGCATTCTCATTAATGTTGAAAAAAGTAAGTTCTACATTTAGGCAAGAGAAACAAAATGCACAGGTACAGTATATGTGGTACCTCGCTCAATAATAGTAACTGTGAATGGGATATTGGAGTCCTAGTGGACAACCATTTAAATAGGAGCCAGCAGTGTGCAGCAGCTGCCAAAAAAGCCAACACAATTCCAGGCTGCATCAACAGAGGGATAGAATCAAGATCATGTGAAGTGTTAATACCACTTTATAATGCCTTGGTAAGGCCACACTTGGAATACTGCATTCAGTTTTGGTTGCCACAATGTAAAAAAGATGTGGAGACTCTGCAAAGAGTGCAGAGAAGACCAACAAAGATGATTAGGGGACTGGAGGCTAAAACATATGAGGAACGGTTGCAGGAACTGGGTATGTCTAGTTTAATAGAAAGAAGGACTAGGGGAAACATGATAGCAGTGTTCCAATATCTCAGGGGTTGCCACAAAGAAGAGGGAGTCAAACTATTCTCCAAAGCACCTGATGGCAGGACAAGAAGCAATGGATGGAAACTAATCAAGGAGAGAAGCAACCTAGAACTAAGGAGAAATTTCCTGACAGAACAATTAATCAGTGGAACAATTGGAACCTCCAAAAGTTGTGAATGCTACAACACTGGAAATTTTTAAGAGATTGGATAACCATTTGTTTGAAATGGTATAGGGTTTCCTGCCGAAGCAGGGGACTGGACTAGAAGCCCTCCAAGGTCCCTTCCAACTCTGTAATTTTATTCTATTCCATGGTCACATGATCAAAATTCAAACACTTGGCAACTGACTCATGTTTATGACCATTGCAATGTCCCAGAGTCACGTGATCATCTTTGGAGACCTTCTTACAAGCAAAATCAATGGGGAAGCCACATTGACTTAACAACCGTGTTACTAACTTAACCACTGCAGTGAGTCACTTAACAACCGTGGCAAGAAAGGTTGTAAAATGGGGCAGTATTCACTGAATAAATGTCTCACTTAACAACATAAATTTGGGGCTCAATTGTGGTTGTAAGTTGAGAACTACCTGTACTGATTTAGAATGGATCCACTGAATCAGTGGTGGGTTGCAATTGATTTTACTACTGGTTCGCTTGTGCGTGCACATGCGATTGCACGATTGCGTGATACTTCTCTGCATGTGCAGAAGCGTCCGGGCCGATGGGCGGAGCCTCCCGCCACCGCCACTACCCGTTCGCCTGATCTGGGGCGAACCAGCAGTAACCCACCTCTGCACTGAATGACTGTTTCACTCATTTGTTGGGCATGAATTGGGGGTAGTGGCAGTTAGCCTGTTTTAAAATCCATGAGTATAATGAAAGAAAAGGACATGTCAAGAAGTTACCCGGAAAGAGATGTTTCGAGAGTTAATTTTTGAAAAGTTCACATTTTTATTAGTGGTTCAGATTGAAATAGTGCCCTCTCATCAGAAGCAGAACTAGAGTGATTACCAATTGTTTAAACATTTTCGTTCTTGTTGAAGTATTTGGATTTACAATAATACAATAGCAGAGTTGGAAGGGACCTTGGAGATCTTCTAGTCCAACCCCCTGCCTAGGCAGGAAACCCTATACCGTTTCAGACAGATGGCTATCCAACATCTTCTTAAAGACTTCCAGTGTTGGGGCATTCACAACTTCTGGAGGCAAGCTGTTCCACTGATTAATTGTTCTAACTGTCAGGAAGTTTCTCCTTAGTTCTAAGTTGCTTCTCTCCTTGATTAGTTTCCACCCATTGCTTCTTATCCTGCCCTCAAGTGCTTTGGAGAATAGCTTGACTCCCTCTTCTTTGTGGCAACCCTTGAGATATTGGAACACTGCTATCATGTCTCCCCTAGTCCTTCTTTTCATTAAACTAGACATACCCAGTTCCTGCAACCGTTCTTCATATGTTTTAGTCATTTAAAAGTCTGTAGAGATTCTCAGTCATCCAGGTCATGGCTGTCCCAAAGGTGCTTTTTCAGGAAGCAACTTGTCTTTCTTGTTTTTTTCTTTTGAAGACATTTCACTTCTCATCCAAGAAGCTTCTTCAGCTCTGACAGGAGAGTGGGGAATTGGAAGGATTTATATTCCTTGCAGACAGATGGTAAGCTACTTGGATGAAAAGCGAAATGTCTTCAAAAGAAAAAACAAGAAAGTCCAGTTGCCTCATATTTGGATTTAAGCATAGAAGTCTGATGAATTCTACATCTGAAAATAGGAAGGAAGGGAGGGAGGAAGGAAGGAAGGAAGAGAGGAAGGAAGGAAGATGGTAGGAAATTTGGGATCTTGTAACCACAGAGCCCTTGTGAATACGAGTCAGCTTTAGTTAAGTGACTTTGCAATCAGGCAGTTTTATAAACTGAACGAAGAAAAACACATAAAAAAAGGGGGGGGGGGAAGAGAAACCATTTTGTATGTTTGACAGGTATCACTGCAATTTCTATAATCCTTGCAGCTTTTGTTCTGATTTAGGCCGGTCTATGAAACAGAATTGATTGAAAAATAATTTTCAAGTGTAAAATTATAAGAAATAAGTAGCCTGAGACGATTTTTGGCTATCCCGTAGGTTTGTGTTACTACTTATTCTGAATTTTCCTTCTGGTTAGAAAGACCCACGGCTGGTCCAACATCTGTAACAGCATCATCTGGAGGCCAGCAGAGCGACCACTCCATTAATGGTGCAAGAATCAGCCAAATCAATTTTCCTCCTGCTTGTTTGGCACCCCTAACTATTCAACAGAGTTGCTTTACACATACAACCTCAGGTAACAAGATGAAGTGGAATGAGGCGGTAATGTTTAATGGTGCTGGAACAGGCTGCATTGTTTCAGGCTGGAGGTGGAAAAATATTGCTTTCAATATCATCTGACATTTAAAAAGTATCCATCTAATACACAAACAAATAAACCTTCCTTTTTTTAAAAAAGAATTTTATTAGTTTTTACAAACATTTATGGGAAGGGGTAAATAGGTATACAAAAATATTTGACAGCTACATCGTGCAAAAGGTAGAAATCCCCCCAAATCTCACAACTTTTACAGAAAAAAAAACAACACCAAAAAGTAAGAGATAAACATTGGCAGCTTTTTGTTTTACATTGTATCAACCATATATTCAATCATCTCATATGTCACTTCCAACAATTACATTATATCAACAATTGCAATAATGTTTCAAATATACTTATTTTTGTGACCTGAGTCTTTTCAATATTTCTTCCTCCCCCCTGTCTTCTGGCAGAGCCACGGCCCCTCCCTCCTTCATATCTTGTGTACTGTCCCCTGTTCCATCTAAAAGAGCATTGTGTTTTTTAAAAAAGGCCTCCGCCTCTGCAACTGTGTTAATTCTAATCCTACTGCCCTCCCAGAAAATCAACATTCCTTCTGGCAATAACCATCTAAACCAAACTCCTTTATTGTATAGTTTCTTTGATAAAGAGGAATTTTTCTTCTTCTTATCTCTTACTTTCTTCGGAATTTGCTTAAGAATGGCTATTTCTTTATCTTTATATTTTAATGGTCCCACCCTTTGAGCTCCTAAAACCTCATCTCTTGTAGTCTTTCTAAGAAATTTAACATGTACTTCCCTTGGAACATTGTGTGTTCTAGCATATGCTGAATTGATTCTATAAATCAAATCAATATCCCACCACAGCTGTTCTTTATCTCTTTTGATATATTCTGCTAAAATTGTAGCCATGATCTCCTTGAGATCTTCATTTTCTGTCTCTGGTAAGTTTTGAAATTTAAGAAAAAAAGACATTCTTTCAAGGTCCATCTTTATCATAAAATTTTCAAGTTCTCTATTCCCCTTCTGGACTATCTTGACCTCCTCCCTCAACCCAGTCGTGTCTTCCTCCAACACACCCATTCTTTGTTTATTTTGTGTTGTTTGTTGTTGCGTTTCTCTGAGCTGTTCATTTAGGTCTGCCAGTTTTTTTTCAGTTCGTCTTGTCCCTTCATAATAGTTTGAAACATTTGAGCAACAGATAAGTCCTTTGAACTCTCTTCAGTTGTTTTAGATTGTAGAAATGAGGCAATTTGTGTCTGTTGTGTAATCGGGCTAGATGTAGAAGATGTCGGGGCTGAAGATGCCTTCCCAGGCGGTGGTTTTTTAGGTCCCATATTAAGTTCAGAGATAGCTATAAATCTTGTACAAAAGAAATGGCGTCTGTGAAATGCACAACTGGGAGAGTTTGTGGAGGCAAACAAGTCCAGAAGTAAAAGTTAGTCCTCATACACAGTTCCAAGCCAGGGGATAAGAATCAAATACTCCAAATCCAAAGGGACCATGTAACAAGAGAGGCTCCAGGAGACCTCAGGGGTGTAGGATGATATAAAGCCAGAAATTCTTTCAAAGGGGAAACTTCATTCATAAGATCAAAGAAGAAGGAGGAAGTTGGCCATCTTGGCTCTGCCTTCACAGAGGACCAGGGAGCAAAATGTCCAAAGTTTCCATAAGGTGGATTAGAAAAACAACTCAGCAGTCATCTCTTGCAATTGTAGTAAAAGTCCTACTCACATTGCTAATAGAAGTAACAGTTAGCTTTTAACTCTCTCTCTCTCCTCTGAGAGAGAGAGATATATTCCGAATGCCGCTTTTTCTGAGGGGGGGAAAATCCCCCCTCCAATCTTACAACTTCAAAGGATTGAATCGACAATTTAAAGAAGCTGCTGTTCATCAATTACATAGAATTAAAAGAGATTGAGGGAAACCTCTCACCTCTCGCACTTCAGCTGTAACATCTGATTGATTCTTTCCTTCCGGAATCCGTTCGGCGAAGGCGCACAGCGACAGCGCACAGTGACAGCGCACAGCGACGCCATGCACCCCCCACGCTCCCCGGCTCCTGGGGCGAAGCTGGAAACCCCCCCACGGCTGCTGCCAACCCAGGAGGTCCCAACAAGCTGCCCTATGGCAGGGCAGCTTGTTGGGACCTCCTGGACCCTCCGGGACCTTTGTGTTCCTAAAAATAGCCCACCGAAGAGACGAGCAATGGACGCGCACGTCCGTCGCCTTCGGGGACCGGACGTCGTCCTCACAAACAAACCTTCCTGAGGTTTGAAAACTGGTGAGGAAGAGAACTTAAGAATCTCTTGTTGATGAGGGTGGACTTTACTTTGAGGAGGTCTCTTTCCACTTGAAGTTATTCACTTCTCATGTATTTCCACTGCTAAACACAGGCATTCCTAGACTTATGACCACAAATGACCCTAATATTTTTGTTGTTAAGTGAAACATTTGTTAAACCTCTCCCCCTCACTTTATGACTTTTCTTACCACAGTTGCTAAGAGAATCACTGAAATTGTTAAGTTAATAATACGGTTGTTAAGTGAATCTGGCTTGTCGGAAAGTCACAGGAGGTGATCAGGGGACTCTGGGAAACTGCAACCACCATAAATATGAGTCGGTTCCCAAGCACCTGAATTTTGATTATGTGATTACAGGGATGTTCTGACTTAGGCTTCCCCCAAAAGCATGACGCAGATTCCTGGTCCTGACAAAACCCTTTTTATTAAACGGATGTGAATTCCTCTCATTCACATTCAGCAAAGCCCTGGCAAACAGCCTTTCAAAGGTGAAATTATGACCACAGACCTTATCTAGCTTGGGAAGCTGCCATGTAAATATTTCCCAAACACAGTGCTGTGCAAGAAAAGACTTCGCTGAGATTCACGGACAGATCTTCACACTCCTGAAACGAATGAACGAACGAATTGTTTCCTGCAAAAGCTGACTCTCCTTTTGCTCCTCTTTTATTTCCTATGGGAGGGGCCATTCACCATCCACCTGTGTCCTTACTCCCAAGTCGACCCTGATTTCTTAGTTGTTCTTTTCTTCTGGCGGCTCTGTGCATGCGCACACTGGGAACAGGCTCCAGCTGTTCCTCTGTCTCACTGCTGTCTAGCTCCGAAGGCAGCTGAGAACTGCCAGATGGTCTTGGCCCCCTCTCTGGCTCTTATGCAGAGCCCTCATCTGAGCCTTCCTTAGCCTCCAGGACTGGCCCATGTTCCTCCCCAACCTCCTCACTGCTGCCAGCTCCACTGGTAGGCCACAACAGGGGATGTCGCAATGTGTGGAAAAAGGGTCACTTTTTTCAATCCTATTGTAACTTCGAGCAAATTGAACTGTTGTAAGTCGAGGACTACCTGAGGTACAAACAATTTCACAAAGTTATTTTTTTCCATTGTGGGTACAAACCAGAGTACAGTTGTTAGGTTTTGAGGGTAGGGTAAAGGGGAATCCATCTCTTCCTTCTCTTTCCAATCTTCAGCTATTTTATGGCCCACACAGTCCTTCTCTCCGTAATATGAGCATTGCCTACCCTTTGTTTTTAAAGATTTATAATGATGGAAGAATTATCTGTCCTTTCCAGAGATTGTTTCTGGATAACAAGAACGGTGGGGGGGTTTAGCTGCTCCCAGGCAAAAAAAAAACAACAACAACCCAAAAGCCGGATAGGTAATGCAATAAACATTTTCTCCGTTGTAGGAATCAACTTGGAATTCATAATAAAAGCTCTATCGTGAATGTAGAGGCGTAGTCTAAAATGGAGCCTGGCAACCTTCACCTCTCCAAATGTTCGTTTATGCGCCCAGCCCGGAAAGTGGTAGAGCGCAGAAATCTTTTCATTTGAACTCTTTCCAATTGCATTCAGCAGGATACTGGGAGACCACTTTTATGTGTTAATTATTTCTGCCCTGATTGCTTGGCAACACATTGCACTGGAGAGACGGTGTCACACTTTGCAGTTTGTGAACGCTTCCAGCTGAACTGCAGAAAGAAGCTGGAAGCGAGAAGCTTCACCTGCAGAAAAAGACCAAAGAAAGATACAGAGAGAGAGAGAGAGAGAGAGAGAGAGAGAGAGAGAGAGAGAGAGAGAAGCGAGAGAGAGAGAGAGAGAGAGTGAGTGAGTGAGTGAGTGAGTGAGTTCGTCTAGGCTTGGATTGTTTTTCTTTTTTAAAACCAAAATACAAACATGCAGCATTTGAAATTAAATGTTCTCATCAACGCCATCTCCTGTACTAAAAGCATTAAGGGAAATTCTTTTTTCCCCCTCCTGCAATTAATTGAAAGAAGACCCACGTCAGACAAAGAAGACATCAATGCCAAGTGCGGGCTTCAGACAAAAATAACACCATAAGCAGAAATTCAACAGGTGTATTTTTCCCCCTCTTAGCTGGTCTCCTTGCTGACCAAAGAGGTTGTCTATTAATTGGCTGCATGGCTACTAATAGCTAGCGGTTTTGTTATGAAGTAAAAGGTGTTAGCCCGAAGTATCTGTTTTGACATTGATCTTTAGACATGGTGGAACTGAAATGGCAAAAAAATAATAATCATAAAAGTGTTTGAATGGATTACAAGTTACAACCCTCCAGAAAAAAGACCGGAGGGATACCTGTAACAGCAGCATTTATTTGCAAGATGTTTCTCTAATGGAAGGGAGAGGTCACAGATACAATTCCACACTTACAACTTGAAGTAGGATTTGCTATTCAGCTGCTTAAGAAATCAGGGTGAACGAATTCGCCAGTTCTGTTTTCTGCTACAGTCAAGATGCTGACATCTCAAACACTTCTAATCCCATTTGGGAAGAAGGTTGTGATTTTTCTAAAAAAAGAAAGAAAGAAAGAAATCAAAATTTTTTGGCACATCTCTATGAAGAAAATCCAATAGATTGAGCTATTCATATCATGAAGAGGACCACATTGTACTATCCCTCCTGTTACATGAATATTAAGAACAAAGCAAATGGGATCCAGCACCAGCAAGTTCTCTGAATTTTCAAGGATTGAACCCCAGGCTTTGAAAATGATTTACTTCCATAAATAAATGGATTTGTCACCTTTAAAAATCTTAGGTCTGTGCCACTTTGTGCTTAAAGAATTCTTGGATTTTATTATTTGGTTCTATCATTTCTCGCCATCTCTTCTGTTGGGTTCATTTGCAGTGGGTAGTCAGGTCTGTAGTGAAGAGCTTCCCAAGTTTTGTTTAGATGATTTGCTAAGACATTAACTTAGAGATCATTGGAGTTGGGCAGCTGATGAATCTACAGAAATGAAAGAGAAACAGAGACAGAGAGCGAGAGAGAAGGAGGGAGGGAGGGAGAGAATAGAGATAATGAGACATGGGCAGACAGAATGAGATAAATAGATGATAGATAGATAAATAGATGATAGATAGATGATAGATAGATAGATAGATAGATAGATAGATAGATGATAGAGATGATAAGACAGATAGATAGATATAGATGAGAGTGAGACAGGGAGGGGGGAGAGAGATGGTGGGGGGAGAGAGAGAACTTGGCAAGGTACTATAGGGATAGTCTCAACAGATCTCTAAAGTTGTAATTTGTTTCTATCTTGATCTCTTCATTTACTCCAGGTAACATCCACTAGATTGTATTGGTACCCTTCCAATAACCCTCTGAGTTCAACTGACTAGCCACGCAATGTGGTACAGCAGTTAAAATTCTGGATCAAGCCTGGGAAGAGCCACCTTCAGAGTTCCAATTGGCCAGTATTTGCTGGGAGGACTCAGCCTGTCTCTCAACCTAATTGTCACAAGGATAGAATGAAGCAGGGGAGAACCTTATACTCTAAACCGAGTACACCACCTTGAGCTTTTGAAGGAAAAGCTTAATACGTGGATAAATACAAAGTGACAGATCCAAAGTTGTCTCTGTTCAGGGTTGGACACAATTTTCTATAAAGAAGAATCATCCGACAGCTGCCCTGCCTATAAAAACAAGCCACCCCGAGTGTCATTCTTTGGGGAAAAGGATATAAATTTAATCAATCAAATAAAAAAAGCAAAGCAGAAAGAACAATGGAATCCTTCAGGCTTCCTAACACTGTTCAAATAAATTGAGTGACTTAAAGAAAAGACTTAAAACAACAAGAACATAAAAACAGCAAATCAAAGAATGGTCAATGGGGAACTCTCTGTACTTTCATTGTGCTTCCAGTCTCACTTCTTGATTTTCATATTACATATCCATGGCAGGAATGGCATTGGCTTGCAGATAGAAGTTGAATTGTGATTTGAGGAAATCCTGATCAGGATATGCAAGATAAGAAAGAGGGAATAGGAGGTTGGAGCGGAGTTTGGGGAATACTGTTTAAAAGAGGTAACACAGTCCCAGTTGTGAGAGGTGTGGAGACAAAGCGTTTCAGTGAGATGGGTAGCTTAATTACCTCAATATACATCTAGCTAGGCATTTACTTTGATAATTTTCAATGTTATATTTTTACCCCAGATTAGCATTAAAGAATGCTTTCTGAAATCCACTTGGTTCTTGCTTCTTTGCGGCTGCAATTTGGAGACATGTTGCAACTAATTAGCTACAAGATTATAGAATCATAGAATCACAGGGTTGTAATTAGAGGTGGTATTCAGCGGGTTCTGACCAGTTCTGGAGAACCGGTAGCAGAAATGTTGAGTAGTTCAGAGATCCTGTAAATACCACCTCTGGCTGGCCCTGCCCCCATCTATTCTCTTCCTCCCGAGTCCCATCTGGTTGGGAGGAAATGGGGATTTTGCAGTAACCTTCCCCTGGAGTGGGGTGGGAATAGAGATTGTACAGTATCCTTCCCCTGACACACTCACCAAGCCATGCCACACCCACCAGGCCATGCCACACCCACCAAGCCATGCCACACCCACCAAGCCATGCCACACCCACCAAGCCATGCCACACCCACCAAGCCATGCCCATAGAACCAGTAGTAAAAAAAAAAAACGAATCCCACCACTAGTTGGAAGGGACTCTGGAGATCTTCTAGTCCAAATCCCAGTACTAGGCAGAAGTCCTCATACCATCTTGGATGAATGGTTGTCCATTATTTTCTTGAAACCTCCAGTGATGGAGCACCCACAACTCTATTCCATTGTGTAATAAATCTTACTGTTAGGAAATTCCTCCTTATTTTCAGGTTGGGTCTCCTTCTGAGGTGCTTTGAAGAATAAATCAACCTCCTTCTCCATGTAGCAGTTCCTCTCAAGACTCTCTCCCTTCAGTCTTCTCTTTGTTAAGTTGAACATACCTAGTTCCTTTAGTCATTTAGCCTCCAGACCTCTTATCGTCTTTGTTGCTCTTCTCTGCACCCTTTAGAGAATCTCAGCATCCTCTTTTGTATTGTGGTGACCAGAGGTAGATACAGTAGACCTCACCAGTGTGGTATAGAGCAGTACTATCACTTCCTTTAATCTTGATACTGTTAGAAGAATATGAGATCTAGTTCCAAGCCAATATTGTGTAAGAATGGACATGTTGCTTGGAAAGAAGGTAGGGTTTTCTTTTTTTGAGAGCATAAAGAACAGCAATAGAGGGTAGCTACAAATTGGGGTTTTGAAGTAGGTGATATTTATAGTAAAAGTGGTTCCTGGAGGGGTGTATACCATAAATGTATTCTTTGAAGTGTTTATTTTGGTGGATGTGCAGCTCCTTGGTGACATGATCTCATCCAATCTTGTTCAATATACAGATCTTCCTTTTAATGTGTGCTTTTGTGTTGACTTTGCGGCACCCTCTTTGTGTTCTCAGGAAAGCCCATATCTTGAAGGGTTCCTGTCTGTTGTTCTTTGGGAGCAGTGTGGTTTTTAATCACTTTCAGCTTAACTGTTGATTGTTGGCTGAAAGCTTAAGTGAACGTTGCTATATTATATTATCTTTCTTTGCAACATCAGCTATTTGCTGGTCATGTTGATTAAAAGGAATTAACAGGGAATGCATGAATAAAATTAGTTATGAACTGCATTTTCTTGAAACAATGCTATTTGTCTGTTCATGCAGCCCAAGACTGTATTGGATTTTTTGGGCAGCTCATACTAAAGTGATGGTCCACCAGACACCTAGATATTCAGCAGATACTGGATATCTTATATCTATGCATCTGATTTTTTTCTGACTAAGTACAGGACCTTTCTTGTCTCATTGCTAAATTGTACTTTGTTCAATGCTCAAGTCTGTTAAGATCCTTCTAAATCTTGAGTCTCTCTTCCAAAGAGTTGGCAATTCCTTTTCCAAGCTTTGTGTCATCCACAAATTAGATGAGTACTCTTTCAATCCTAGGTCATTTAGGAAAAGATATTGAAGAGCACCGGGTCCAAAGGAGAAGTTTGAGGAACCCCACTGCATATTTCCCTCCACATAGATGTAATTCGAGTTACTGACAGTTGGTTAGTCAACTGTGAATCCATCTGATATTGGTATTTTCTGTCCCACTTAGTTCATTGTTTTATATCCAGAATGATGAACCAGCAAAGAACAGTTCTGGTGTGACAGGATTTTTCTGTGACACTTGATAACTGATCACAAAATGTTATTATCTTCTCTCTGTTCATTAGGAATTGACAAAATGGCATCTTGATAGTTTCAGGCCTATATTTCTCATCATACTTTTTTGAACATACTATAAGAGATTGTCAGCACTTCCTTGATATTCTGTCCTAGGTCCTTTTTTCTTCACCTTGCATATTATGTGGCTGTATTTTTTGATTCTCCCCACCGCCCCAGCTTAACTGTTATATCTCTGCCCATGACATCCAGGTCTTTTGTCAGAATTTGCAGCAGCAATCACATCCAGAAAGCACACACAGGTAACTGATTCAGCAGGATTCATTAACTTCTTTATATACTTAATAAAACATAAAGCATACACACACACACACACACGCTGGTTCTTCCAATGTGGTAGAGAGAAGAGATTGTAAGTAGGTACAAACACAGCCAGAGAAGAAAACAGTTTCAGTTTAGAGCAGCAGACTAGTTTTGAGCTTTTGCATAGAAGTTAACCTAAGCCACAGCCAAGGTGCTTGCTGTCTCCTTGTTGCTCACAGCAAATACTGTTTCAGTTTCCAAACATCCCTCACTGGCTGACCTGTTACCATGTCTATCCAAACAGTCCCTATTGGCTGACCTGTTGCCATGTCTATTCCAGTCTATGAACATTCATACTCTGACACCTTTGATCTACAATTCCTCCACTGGGATTTCAACTGGATGTGTTCCACCACCTTAAATTTGAAGACGTTCAAATTTATTATCTTTTATTCTGATTGTTCTTTTTCTTTTCCTCTTTTTCTTGTTTTTTTTCCTAGCATCTTTACTGGGGTGTGATTTGGAAATTCCTATTGGGAGGAACTTTTCTTTAAAAACTTTCATTCTTAAACCACAAGGCCTGGTCAAATTTACCTTCTAAGTTTGTAGAGCAGTGTTTCTCAATCCTGGCAACTTAAAAGTGGGTGGACTTCAACTCCCCAAATTCCCTAGCCATTCTGTATGTGGCTAGGGAATACCAGGGAGTTGAACTCCACCACTCTTAAAGCTGTGAAGTGTTGATTAGTGACCTAGACAATGTATCCATTTTTTTTCCTATTAGGATGGCCATGTGGTTAATATTTCACGCTTTGGTGCTTTCTTGCTTGATTACCACAGTAAGGCTTCCATGCCATCTTGACTTCTTTTGATGCCTTGATTTCCTTTCTGTGAATTTGACTTCCTATAAAAGTCATGGGACACTTAAAAAGAGTGTTTCTTTTAAAAAGAAGCAACAACCCGAGCCCCCAGCCCTGATGATCCACTGAAGAGAATAAATCTCCCTCTTTAGCCTCAAACTTTTCCCCCTGATCGACTTTGCAAGACTGTAATGGGAATCAAAAGTTTGGAAATGTATCCTATGCTTTGTTTATTTTTCCCTGCTTTTAATTAGAATGAGGTCAGTAGAGGGGAAAATCTAACCATGGTGATCTGATCAAGTGTTCAACTTGGGTGCCTTTGACTTCTCCATCTGATCGGAGCCTGTCTTGATGCAAATTCAGTTTGAAATTAAATAAGGCATGGTAATTGCAAAAAGCACCAGGGAAAGTCTTCTGTTCGGAGTGTCATCTGTTGTTATGAAGTGTCTGTTAAACGGCCTTTTTGTCTGTTTTACCATCAAACAAAAATAATGCAAATAATGTAAATCAAGCGGCTGTATAGAACTGAATACACCCACACACGGCTGTCTCTGTGTAGTGAGATACTTGGTAGCTGTTCAGGTACAATTAGTTTGTCTCAGCTTCACTCCTCCTCCTCCTCCTCCTCCTCCTCCTCCTCCTCCTCCTCCTCCTCCTCCTCCTCCTCCTCCTCCTCCTCCTCCTCCTCCTCCTCATTTTTAACCAAGTTGCTTCCAGCATTCCCTGTATTAGGCATATGTGCAGGAAATGTAGTGAAACAATCTTTTTTTTTTAAAGAAAATCTCTGCAGTTTTGGGTATTTGTTAAATATCTGTAGGGGTTAATACAAATGGGAATATTCTTTTAATGAAGGCAAAAGTTAGGACATTTTCTTTCTGATCTTGACATCGCTCTAAGTAACACACATCAGTGAACACATTTTAATACTATTCATTTTTATTGTTTGGAAAGCCAATACTGACAACAACAATCTCTACCCAACTGTCACATATCATCTCTAATGACAGGGTAGCTTCTGTTCTAAATTCACTTTCATAAAGGCCTTCATTTTAATATTCCGATTCTATGCATTTCACATTAAAATAGTACATACTACAAGAATTCACTACCTAAAGCAAATGTGCCTACACAATAGCGCTCTGACTTGATCCCCTTGCATTTCATAATGACACATATTTCCCTTCAATGGAGCTTGTCATTCTATAATTTCCTCCCCAAGTAAAGGCAGATGTACTTGACTCTTCAGAAGAATATAAATATTAATAATCAAAAGGCAATTTGAAATATTTGAGTTCCAGGCTATTGTTTGCTAAAGTTCCATGGACTAGTCTTCGTTAGGACTTTTGAAAACATATAGGGAACAACAGTGACTTGTGTCTAATGTATGTCTTAGCAGGCATGCTAGACCCATGGAAATAGCAATACAAATGAAAGTAACATAATAGTAAGACTCTTGATCTTTTCTGGAAGATTTTTAGGTGATGGAACAAATAATACTGGCAAAACAACCAACTGGCTTGTTGTGCACTAGTTGTGTCCCTTCCTGGATAAAAAGATCCTTCTTTCCATCCCTCATTCCCTGGCCATTTTCCATATTGATTACTGCAATTCGCTCTACATGGGCTACCCTTGAAAGCAGTAGTTGGTGCACAACATGGTAGCATGAGCAGTTTGGGGTACATAATACCTCTGCTAGGTCAGTTGGACTGGGTGCCAGTTTGTTTCTGGTTCCAATTCAAAGTATTGGTTAACTTTAAAGCCCTTCATGGGATAGGACATGGATGCCTAAGGAACTATCTTATGCCTAGTCCATTGACCTATGCACCAAGTGATCTCAGAAGAATTTATATATGTTTATTGAAATATTTATTTCTGCTTTTAGTAGCTTTCACCAATCTATTACCCTTCAGAAGTTTCGTGATCTCCTTGAACAGTGACCTTGCAGGTTAGAAGCGCTCTCTCTCTCTCTCACTCCCCTCTCTCTTTCTCTCTCTCTCACTCCCCTCCCTCCTCCCTCTCCCCTCCCCCTCTTGCTCTTTCTCTCTTTCTCTCCCCCTTTGGGTTAATATAATTAAAAATATGTTTCTAATTTTTTTGTTAAATATTTTTTAAAAGGAAAATAAATGCTAAAGAAAAAAAAATCAAAGAGAAAGTTAATAGAGCAAGAAAACAAAAGAAGAAAAATAGTAAAGAAAAAAAAGATACAAAGACATGATTTACAGTCTTCTTTACATCAATCATAAGTACAATTATAATTTAACAACTATGATTACAACATTTCTATAACTGTCCTGTCTAATCATCAAAACCATAAATCATAAGTTCATTTTTTCCCCTGTTTCACACAGAAAGTCTAGAAGGGATTTCCAATCAGCAACAAACATAGACATTGTCTTGTTTTTCTGATCAAAGATGTCACTTTAAGTGCCATCATCTACATCAACCTTTCCTCCATTGTGGCTACCATCAAATCTTTCCATCCATGTGCATATAATAATCCTGCTGCACTTACCATGTAGAAAGTTTTCTAACTTTCCCCCGCCCCCAACTCTTTGTCCATCAATCCCAAATGAAAAAACCCTCTGGTCCCAATTGTATATTAATCTCCTAAATGTTCCAAACCAGTGTATGTACTTGAATTCAGACTTTGCTAGCTTTTATTACACGTTCACCAAACTTGATAAAATGTCCCTTCTTGTTGTTCACATTTCCAACATAAATTTGAAGTGCCTTGGTACATTCTAGACAATTTATCTGGTGACACATACCAACATGGTATTATAATTTAAAGAATTTAAATGTCATATATTCAACAAATTGACTTCAGGGGTGTTATATTTAGTCAACGCTCTGAACAAGCACCACTTTCTCCAAGCAGAACAATAGTGAAGAAAACAATCATGACCGAAGGATATTGTGAAAAAAAAGTATAGAAGCGTTCTAGTCTTAGTGAATGTCAGGGTTTTAATATCCTGGATAAAGCTAATATGCCCTGTAGGGGGAAAAATGCGTGCCGATGCTGGAGGGGAAAAAAAAAAATTTAAAAAAGCATTTTAGTACTCAGAACACTGGGAAATCTGTCCAAGAATATTTCATGTGCGAAAACAGAACTCCAGCTATGGTGTTAAAAATAATGAAGACTGGGGTGTTAAGTACCACATGTGATGTAGAATTTAAAATGGCCCAAGGCCATTTTAATTTTTATTTATTCCCCAGTTTTTCCAGTTTTTTTAAAAAAAGGATTCACATTGGTTTAAATGCCAACCAAAGCGAAAGCTGGGAGCTGGGCTGATTGGTACCCTAGCAGGAATTCTATGGGCTGAAAACTGACCTTCCCTAATCCCTCGCATGCATTTGCACATTTATCTTTAGACAAACACAAACATCCCCCATGGTGGTGTACTCAGTATTACTGGTATCCAGTTGTACAGAAAAAGAAACTACATTCTGCAACACAGTAACACAGATGGTATGTGATCTACGATCACAACTGGGACCAGAATTTCTATTGCTAAATGAGTCATGCCCAATTTTATGTCCTTTATTCAGTTGTTAAGTGAATCATCTGGTGTGCTGCCCCACTTACTCACACAAACATGTAAGTGTGTTTTAGAGAGATTATTAATGTTCCCCAGCAGTTCCCTTCACCCAGCCCCAGAACTGTCCCAAATAAATCCAGCGACAAGCAGGCCAAGATTAGACCATAAGGCAATGGCCAATAATCCATAAAACAATAGAAAATTGCTCCAACAAGCAGGTCCATCAAACAAACTTAAATCCACCAGGCAAAACTGAAAGTACATCCATGAGAACTCACTTGGCAAGAGAAGTTCTGTGTCTCCAAGACACAACGTCAAGCAGGAAGTATGAAAAAGCACACAGCTATAAACCAAACACTCTGTTCCCTGCAACGCCTCCCTCTTTCTACCATGATAAATATCTTTCCAGTATAGCCATCAAGATGGGTGGGGCCTTCTCCTGAATAATCTGGCAGATCTCCTTTGCTCTTGTCTTTTCTCTGTCTTATGTGCTCTTGGATCCAACATAGAAGGCAACTCCTTCTCCTCCTCTTCTGAGCTGCAAACTGCCGAACCCCCTTGTAAATCTCTTTTGGCCACCACTTCAGAGTCATTAATTAATCCAGTTCCTGATGTGCCAGGAATAAGCTCATCCTCCCTCAAGATGGCCTCTGAGGAAGAGTAAGAGGAATAATCCAAGGGAGTCATCACATCTTGTTGTTCAGCAAATCTGCCTTCCTGCATTGATTTTGCTGTCAGGATTCAGTTAGAAAGGTTGCAAATGATCACAGGAGCCTGGGCTGCTGCAACCATTATAAATACAAGCTGGTTGCCATGTGCCTGAATTTTGAAGTGATCATGGGGATGCTGCCACGTTGTTCAATGCTACTGTACCTTTACACAGTCACTAAATGAATAGTTATAAATTGAGGCCTACCCATAATGTATTTCTCCTTGGTCTATACAGATTCACCTCCCTGTCTATTGCTTAAGCCACTCATAGCTTCAGATCTCCTTGCCATGTGTCTTCCAGCAGATTTCCCTAACAGAATGAGACCAGTGATAGAAAAATGGTTGCCTGCCCATGTCCCAAAAGGTGTTTTTTCAGGAGGCAACTGGACTTTCTTGTTTTTTTCTTTGAAGACGTTTTGCTTCCCATCCAAGAAGCTTCTTCAGCTCTGACAGGATAGTGGGGAACAGGTACAATTTGGGCTGAACACCCTTTGAATGGTGTGTGTTATGAACGGATGTACGTCAGAATCTACATCAGTTTTCATGCTTGCCGCGGATTGGCTAGAATCTACATACATTTTCATGCTCACCGCGGATTGGCTAGAATCTACATAAGTTGTCATGCTCGCTGCAGATTGGCTGCTCCAACCGTGGGGAATTTAAACTGCTGTCATTGGCTGGCTGGTCTGCTTGGAGCTCCTTAAAGGGAGAGCTCTGGCAGCTTAGCCGGCAGAGCGCAGTCACATTTTGCTGGAAATAAAAAGTGCTGAAATCACTAGCGACTCTTGCCTGCTGCATTTGCGCCGATCAAACACTGGCGAAGAAGGACAAAGGGATCCTCGTGAACCACGCAGCTATCTTGCAACAAGGACCCCCGACCACCTGCACGAATGACATCACAAGTATCGCCTGCTCCAGCAATCTTCGACCCGCAGATGGAAGACTGGCACACATACATGAGCCATTTCAGAATGTTCTTGGAGGCCAACGATTACCAGGACAGGCCAGACAACAGGAAGCGAGCGTTATTCCTGACCTACTACGGCACAAAAATTTACAAAATGGCACAGACGCTGATTGCCCCATCAGATGTGGAGACCATCACCTGGGCCACCATGCAACGCACCCTGGAAGACCACTATGCACCATCCGCTGCCCCCATGGTCAGCCGGAATGAGTTTTACCACCGGCGCCAACAAGAGGGAGAAACTGTCAATGATTTTGTGGCCAGCCTCCAGGAGATCACTACCAGGTGTGAGTTCATAAATCCTGAAGAAACAATGAAGGACCGGATCATCCTGGGGATGAGAGACCTCTCTTTACAAAATAAACTGTTGATACAGAGAGGGGTCTCATTCAAGGACCTTGTTGAGGAGGCCAGGGCTGCGGAATCATCAGACAACTCAGCGGCAAACGTGAGGAAAACCAGCAGGGTGCACCACACATACCGGGAGCCTGACCGGTCAACCAAAGTCCCTGAGTACGATGACGACTGGGATGACGCAGACGACACCGTCCACCGCATGTACCCAGCTCCAGTAGGTTCTGTCCAAGGCAGCCAGAGAAACAGCAGACTCGACCGCTGCAGCCAAGATCCTGGAGACATGTGAACTGCGCACGTCCAGTAGGAAGCCAGCGCCCCCGCCTACCTGGAGGACTACGTCATATACGTAGGCAGGGGATTGGACACTGTTCATTTTAGGAGGGGAGGGGTGTTACGTACAGAGACCGTACATCAGAAATCTACACCAGATTTCATGCTTGCCGTGGATTGGCTAGAATCTATATAAATTGTCATGCTCGCCGCGGATTGGCTGTCCCAACCGCAGGGAATTTAAACTGCTGTCATTGGCTGGCTGGCTGGTCTGCCTGGAGCTCCTTAAAGGGCGAGCTCTGGCAGCCCAGCTGGCAGAGCGCAGTCACATTTTGCTGGAAATAAAAAGTGCTGAAATCACTAGCGACTCTCGCCTGCTGCATTTGCACCGATCAAACAGTGTGGGAGTAGGAATGGATTTCCAGAGGAAAAATTACAGACTACAGGAATCAGGAGCGCCATTCAGGCGACCCTGAGGACAGAGGTAAACCTCCAAGTGCTTCAAGGACCCTCTAAAAGGATGCAAATGACCCGCTGTCTGCAAGAAATATAAATCCTTCCATTCCCCACTACCCTGTCAGAGCTGAAGAAGCTTCTTGGATGAGAAGAAAAATGTCTTCAAAGAAAAACAAGAAAGTCCTGTTGCCTCCTGAAAAAGCACCTTTGGGACAACCATGACCTGGATGACTGAGAATCTTTACAGACTTGTTGTCTGCCCAGGCTTTGCATAAACACTAAGATGTTTATTAACATGGATTAAATATTTGTCGGGAGTGCAATGGTGACATGGAATTACTAGAGGTAGTCCTTGACTTATGACCACGACTGAACCCAACATTTCTGTGGTTAAGTGAGTTTTGTCCCATCTTGCCATCTTTCTTGCCACAGTTGTTAAGAGAATCACTGCAGTGTTAAGTCAGCAACAGGGTAAGTGAATCTATTGAGTTTCCTTGTCAGAAGATAGCCAAAGATCATCACATGACTCCGGGGCACTGCAACCGTCATAAATATGAGTCAGTTTCCAAGCATCTGAATTTTGATCACGTGATCATGGATGGGGATGCAGGAATGGTCATAAGGGTGAAAAACAGTCATAAGTCTTTTTTTTCAGTGCCGTTTAGGGTGGGCTGCTACGGGTTCGCCCAAGTTCAGGAGAACCCATAGCTAAAGTTATGCCTGGTTCAGAGAACCTCCAACATCCCCACCCCTGGCTTGCCCTGCCACCCCTCCTCTTCCCTCCCAGGAGTCTCTACACGGCCCATTTTGGATGCAAGGTAAATGCAGGGCCCATGTGAAGGCGAGGGGAGGGGGAAAATGTGTCTCCTGGAAATTCTGGAAGGCCAGAAATGGGCTCATTTCTGGCCTCCAGAGCCTGGGGAAGCAGTTTTCGCCCTCCTAGAGGCTTGAGGAAAGCCTCCGGAGCCCAGGGAAGGTGAAAATAGCTCCCCTGCTGGGTGCAGTAGGCTGACTTGGCCACACCCGCCATGGCCACACCCACCCAGCAACCAGGCAGAGAACCCATGGTTGAAATTTTTCAAGCCCACCTCTGGTGCCATTGAATCATTAAATGAACTGTTGTTCATTCATTTACCGATAGATGATTGGAATCCATTCTTTTATAAATAGAAACCACCAGACAGCATTCGCTTTTCTTCTCCAGTAGCCCAAATGTCCAAATGACGAATCTTTCTGAAACTTAGATTCCAAGGATTAATTGGCAATCGACACTCATATAATAGCATGGACATGTAAATAATGCAGTTCTTGTTTCCTTTTGGTTTCCTACTGAGTTGACCAGTAAAGGGGGGGGGGAAGGTCTTGCACCTGAGCTACTCACCTTCCTGATGATATTGTTTTCTCTCTTTGAAGAGAGGAAGAGGCATCTTCCGAAATGTGTTAATCAGCCCAGTCATTATCAGCACAAGCTTGACTTAATGTATTTGTCCTGCATAAATAACTTGTGAGCTGTCATTCCTTTACACTGCTGAGAAGATTGTGAAGCAAACATTCAGAGTTGTTTCCTAAACTGAATGTTTACTTCCCTGAATCTGAACGGTTACCTGAAGAGTTGCAGGAACTGTGTATGGCCGGTCTAGAGAAAAAAAGGACTAGAGGGTGACATGATAGCAATATTCCAGTATTTGAGCCACAAAGAAGAGGGGGGGGGGGGTCAACTTATTTTCCAAAGCATCAGAAGACAAGACAAGAAATGTATTCAGCCTCTGCATGAACACAGCAACACAATCCATTGTTCCACTGTATTTTCACTGTCAAGATTTCACCCCCTAAAATTCAACTTGAAACTGCTATTTATCAATTATTCCCTGCCCTCTGGTAGAATAGAAAATACATCTTAGTTTTCCTCTGTGTGATGTCCTTTCAGGAGCTTGAAGAGTGTAATCTTTGCTTCTTCCTCTGCTTCTCCTTTTTTCAAGACTAAATGTGATGAGTTCTCTCAGTCTCCATGGGACTTAATTTCCTCCATCCTCATTGTCCTTCAGCAATGGGAGAATATGTGGACGGAAGGTGTACACGAAATTACAATCTAAAAGAAAACTCATATAAGATGATGTATCGTTGGTATTTAACACCAGGTAAGTTGTCAAGAATGTATAAAGGTATTTCAAATGAATGTTGAAAATGCAAATGTAAAGGGACCTTTTATCATTTATGGTGGACATGTGATAAGGCAAAGAAATATTGGAGTAGGATTCACATCTTAATACAGAAGCTTCTCAAAGTGAATATAAAGATAAAACCAGAAATTTTTCTTCTGGGTTTAATAGAAAAAGACTTGGAAAAACAATTTGAAACGTTGATGTTATATATGTTGACAGGCAGCGGGATTACTTTATGCACAAAAATGGAAGATTTAATTCCTACAATGCATGATTGGTTGCAAAGGTTGCAGGAATTAGCAGAGATGGCCAAAATAGCTGCTTTGATCAAAGAAAAAAAATACAATTACTTTTGTTTCTACTTGGAAACCACTTCTGGACTTTGTGCTTGAGGTGAAAAAAAATGAAATTTTGATTTTGGGTTTTACCGATTAATAGGTTTGTTATTATAGAAATGGCTAGTTTATATTATTATGTAAAAGTAAAATGTTGAGTTTTGATATTATTATCTGATTCTACTTCACCAAAGGAAGTTGGAAAGCAGTATTTTTTCTTTCTTTTTTCTCTCCTTGGCCCCACACTTTTCCCTTCCCTTTTTTCTCCCCTATTTTCCTGCGATTTTTCTTTGGTGTTTTTGCATTATATATTATAAACTAATAAATAAACACAAGGTTTATCTTTATTGTCCTTCTAGTTTGTCTGAATACTTCTTAAAGAATGGAGCCCAGGATGAAACAGAGTTCCAAAATTTTACGGTCTGAAAATTTATAATTTTGGAACACCTGCCTCAGGGCATATGTGCCGTTATAAACAACTTTGCAGTGTTTTTGTTCCAGTTTTCTCATACAAAAAGAACTTCAGAGTTCAAACATGCCAAGTATTAAAAGGCTGCATGCCTTCTGATTTAAAGTTCTTCAATCAGATTGATCAGAACAGATGCCACATTCTTTTCCCTGCATAAATAAGATTTGGTTTTACATTAGCCTCATCTTCTATGCTATTTAACTGGCAGTGTGTTGTTTCACTAGCTTAACATCTTGCTTCTTTGTTACTCATAACTACGCTCAGACTGTCATGAAAGTAGTGAAATTAAATTATCAATCAAAATGATGAAATTTGAGAGGTATAATGGAAACTTGTATGCACACAAGAACCAACCAAAAAATGAGAATGTCCACTGTTGCTTTTTGTATGTGTACATAGCTAAAGGTTCCCTCGCACATATGTGCTAGTTGTTCCCAACTCTAGGGGGCGGTGCTCATCTCCATTTTTAAGCTGAAGAGCCAGAGCTGCCCAAAGAAATCTCCGTGGTCATGTGACCAGCATGACTAAACGCCGAAGGCACACGGAGCACTGTTACCTTCCCACCAAAGGTGGTCCCTATTTTTCTACTTGCATTTTTACATGCTTTCGAACTGCTAGGTTGGCAGAAGCTGGGACAAGTAACGGGAGTTCACTCCGTTACGCTGCACTAGGGATTCGAACCACCGAACTGCCAATCTTTCTGATCGACAAGCTCAATATCTTAGCCACTGAACCACTGAGTCCCTTGTGTGTGTGTGTGTGTGTGTATGTATGTGTGTATACACATACATACACATACATACATACACACACATACATGCACATATATACATACACATACGTACATACAGTACTGTGCAAAAGTTTTAGGCTGGCGTGAAAAAATGCTGTAAACAAAGAATGCTTTCAAAAATATAAATAATGATTGTTTATTTTTGTCAATTTTCAAAATGCAAAGTGAGCGAACAAAAGAAAAATTGAAATCAAATCAATATTTGGTGTGACCACTCTTTGCCTTCAAACCAGCATCAATTCTCATAGGTACACTTGCACAAAGTCAGGGATTTTGCAGGATTATAGTCAGGTGTATGATCAACCAATTATACCAAACAGGTGCTAATGATCATCAATGTCACACATAGGTTGAAACCCAGTCATGAACTGAAACAGAAACAGCTGTGTAGGAGGCTTAAAACTGGGTGAGGAACAGTCAAACTCTGCTACCAAGGTGAGGTTGTGAAAGACAGTTTCATGTCATGGCAAGATTTAGCACAGCAACAAGACACAAGATAGTTATACTGCATCAACAAGGTCTCTCCCAGACAAAGATTTCAAAGCAGACTGGGGTTTCAAGATGTGCTGTTCAAGCTCTTTTGAAGAAGCACAAAGAAACGGGCAACGTTGAGGATCGTAGATGCAGTGGTCGGCCAAGGAAACTTAGTGCAGCAGATGAAAGACACATCAAGCTTATTACCCTTTGAAATCGGAAGATGTCCAGCAGTGCCATCAGCTCAGAACTGGCAGAAACCAGTGGGACCCAGGTACACCCATCTACTGTCTGGAGAAGTCTGGCCAGAAGTGGTCTTCATGGAAGAGTTGCAGCCAAAAGCCATACCTCCGACATGGGAACAAGGCCAAGCGACTAAAGTATGCACGAAAACATAGGAACTGAGGTGCAGAAAAATGGCAGCAGGTGCTCTGGACTGATGAGTCAAAATTTGAAATATTTGGCTGTAGCAGAAGGCAGTTTGTTTGTTGAAGGGCTGGAGAGTGGTATAATAATGAGTGTCTGCAGGCAACAGTGAAGCATGGTGGAGGTTCCTTGAATGTTTGGGGCTGCATTTCTGCAAATGGAGTTGGAGATTTGGTCAGGATTAATGGTGTTCTCAATGCTGAGCAATACAAGCAGATACTTATCCATCATGCAATACCATCAGGGAGGCGTATGATTGGCCCAAAATTTATTCTGCAGCAGGGCAACGACCCCAAGCATACAGCCAAAGTCATTAAGAACTGTCTTCAGTGTAAAGAAGAACAAGAAGTACTGGAAGTGATGGCATGGCCCCCACAGACCCCTGATCTCAACATCATCGAGTGTGTCTGAGATTACACGAAGAGACAAAAGGATGTGAGAAAGCCTACATCCACAGAAGATCTGTGGTTAGTTCTCCAAGATGTTTGGAACAACCTACCAGCCGAGTTCCTTCAAAAACTATGTGCAAGTGGACTTAGAAGAATTGCTGCTGTTTTGAAAGCAAAGGGTGGTCACACCAAATATTGATTTGATTTAGATTTTTCTTTTGTTCGCTCACTTTGCATTTTGAAAATTGACAAAAATAAACAATCATTATTTATATTTCTGAAAGCATTCTTTGTTTACAGCATTTTTTTCACAACTGCCTATAACTTTTGCACAGTACTATATATGTACACACACACACACACACACACACAGACAGACAGACAGACAGACAGACAGACAGACAGATAGATAGATAGATAGATAGCAGTGACATGCGGTGAGGTTTATGACTGGTGAGGCACTGACACAGTGCTGAGTTTCAAATATTTTTAGACTTGTGGACTTCAACTCCCAGAATTCCACAGCCAGGCATGCTCAGTTCCAATTTAAAGCGACAGCATTTGTTTTTCTCCTTTGCTCCTTCTTTCTTTTTCTTTTTCTTCTCCTTCCCCTCCTTCCTCCCTCTCCCTTCCTCCCCTCTCTCAAACACACACACACACACACAGAAGTTGGATTGGACTATCTCTCCTACCCCTTCCCTCTCTCACTCACTCTCAAACAACCCCCCCACACACAAAAGTTGGATTGGATATCTTTTCCAGTGGCTTGAAAGCAGCTCCTCTGCCACCACCACCCCCCATTCCCCTGCTGCCTTTCCCAAACACCTCCACCATTGCAAATGCAGCCTGCTGTCTGGGTGGGAAATGCCTGGAATACAATAAAGCCCACCCACCACCTCCTGCTGGCAGGCTGGGGTGAGAGGAGAGGCAGAGAAGCCGGAGGGGAGCCGAGCCGAGCCTTCCAAAAGAAAGAGGCTGGGGGGAAGTGTGTGTACTACAGCATGGCTCTTTGCCTGGCTTCCTGCCTCCTCCTGTGGTCTCCTCAGTGCTCGCTTGTGCTCTCCCTCCCCAAGTGTAGTTTGATTGCAGGTGGACCCACGTTGCCATTTCAAACTTGTAATCAGTGAAGCTGGGCTAGATTTTTATATAGTTTTATCCAGCTGTGTGTGTGAGAGAGAGAGAAATGAAAGGGGGCCTGGGGAGTAAGTCACTACACTTGGGGAGGGAGAGCAGAGTCATTCACGGTGAGGCAGCAACTAGCTCAGCTTTTTCCTTTTCCTTTTTTTTTTCATGATGAGAGTGGGGAGGCTGTGCCTCACTTGCCTCACCTGACTGCACGTCACTGATAGATAGATAGATAGATAGATAGATAGATAGATAGATATTTCCAACAAAGTATATCATTCAAGAGTATTCATTGTTGATACAGAGGACTAGATTGTATGGATGTGAATTATGGGGAGGTAGACTTCATCCAAATCTTTGGAAATGCTAGAAAAAAATATTCTCTAGTGGAACTCATGAAATGAAAGGATCTTCTTCACTAAGGTTATTTCAGCAGAGTGTGGGATGCTCGCCAGAACAATGGGGAAGGTCGCCTGGAAAAGGAAGTTGCATTTAGAAAAGGGAAGGAATCAAAATGGGCTCCTATCCTTTCTGATTAGCAAGACCTTCTGCCAAAATCAAAAACTCCCAAATGATAAGAATTTCTGGCAGGCGCCTCAGACTCTGCTCAAATAGCCCCAGTGAAGGAGAACCAATACGGATTGTGATAGGTGATGGTAATGGAGCAACAGATTGCTATCCTTGCTTTAAAGTTTAAGGCTATATTAATGAAGGGCCTGCCTGGTATTATCTTGCCAGAGTTCACATTCTCCATCCTTTCCACTGATGCAAGGGCCAAGTCACTGAAAGCAATGAGGCTTCTGCTCTTCTTCTAAATCGATGCTCCCCAGATGTGTTGGGGCCACAATTCACAGGACTTGCTAGCTGAGAGTTCTGGAGGTTTATGTCCAACCTATCTGGAGAGCACCAGTTTAGTGTGAGGTTATTCAGATCCCATGCCAAGTGAAAATGGCCCTGAATTACATCGAGATGTAGTCAGAGATACTGAACCCATCCTTGGGTTTCACGCAGAGGTGGGTTGTTCCCCGTTTGGCCCGGTTCGGACGAACCAGTAGTAGCATTGGTGGGATGCTCCGTCCACCTGTCCGGATGCTTCTGCGCATGCACAGAGGTGTCGCACATGCGGGGAAGCATGCCTGAACCAGTAGTAAAAAAAATTGGCAACCCACCACTGGTCTCACGTTTGGTAATGGGTGGGTTGTGTGCTCGCTGAAAGGGCTCATTCGGTGGCTCCATTAGACACTGTGTGGTTGGCAAATTAGATTGATATTTCCACTTTCCCTTGAGGAGTAACTCTCAGGAAAGTAAAGGTGTACCTGTGATTAACACTCATCTTTCCAGCTCCGGTGTACGAATTTTTTAAATTATGGTTTTTATGATTTAATGGTTATCCTTTCAAGTCAGGTATTCAGGAAATCCTACCCAAGAGAAACTTGATTTAAGGATTCAAAGCCAAACGATCGGACAGTCACAGTCTAGTCAAGGGGGAGGGGAAGGGAGATTTATCCCCACAACGTAAGCTCTTACCCTCAGAGAGCCACAGTGGTGCAGTGGTTAGAGTGCAGTACTGCAAGCTATTTTTGGTGGTTGCCAGCTGCCTGCAATTTGGCAGTTCAAATCTCACCAGGCTCAAGGTTGACTCAGCCTTCCATCCTTCCGAGGTGGGTAAAATGAGGACCCAGATTGTTGGGAGTGGGGGGCAATACGCTGACTCTGTAAAACTGCTTAGAGAGGGCTGTAAAAGCACTATGAAGCGGTACATAAATCTAAGTGCTATTGCTATTGCTATCCTCTCCTCTGTGTTGGGAGGGAAGTGATAAAGGCAACATGGGGAGTCCTGATACAATTGTCTTTGCCTGTCCAGAATGCTTAGTGTATTCATCATTCCAATGATCAGCAGGTAGCCCTTACAAACTTACAAACATTCATCTACTGATGATTCAAAGTTACATCAAGACTGGGGGAAAAAAGAGACTTATGACTGCTCTTTGCACTTAAAGGCTTTGAACCGGGAGCAAGCTACTTCTGAACTCTAGCGATTCACTTAATAACGAAGTTAAGGTGGTAAAATCAAGCTCGCTTAACTGCCACCTTGCTTAGCAAGGGAAATTGTGGTCCCAATTATGGTTGTTAAGTTGGGTAAAACCTGCATTTCCAAATCATTTCCGGGACATTTTTTTTAAACCAATGGTATCAGTGAGAAAACAGCCCTTGAGCCACCAGGACTCAGCCTGTTTGTGTCCATTGAAAGCTTACAAAGAAAGCTCCGTCTGTTTTGTGGCTCCTCTCTCTGTCTGTGAGTCTCCTTGACAGAGGGAGGCATATCTCACACTCTTTCTCCTCTGTAAACGTGGGATATAAAGTACATTTTTCATGGTGCTTTTGCAACTCTGTGGTAGGTTGTTCACCTATTTGGAGTTACAGAGCATTGGTTCTGGTTCCTTGATTTGCTGAGCCTACCCCAGGTGGTCTGGAGATTAAGCACAAGCCATATTTTTTTTTCTTTTTATCACCTTCCCTGCAGTTAAGCTGTTTGGTAAAAATGTTTGCCAGTCTGCGCTGGTTTCTCTCTTCCTTTTTTCTTTAAAAAAAAAATTGCTTGTACAAAAAGTGAAGGAGATTTCAGGAGCGACGCTTTGCCAATATTTCACATTTGACATTTGTCCAGTCCTTTTGATTTGCAGCCCAAAATTTCAAGTCAGGTCTATCCCAGATCCAATCATTCCTCCTGTTTTCAATTACAAATAAGGGCCTAACAGATGTGCAGCATTATGCCTGCGGTAAAAGAAGCAGGCAGGGAGAAAACGTCTGGCTTCTTGGTACAAGGATATAGGTAGTCCTCGATTTATGGACACAGTTGGGACCAGGATTTCCCAGTTGTTAAGCAAATTACTTCACTTGTTAAGCAGATCACACGGTTAAGCAAATCTGGGTTTCCCCATTGACTTTGACCAGTTGTGAACAAAAAAATATAAATGGTGGGTGGCTGGATTTTCCTCATTGCCTGTATTTTCCACCTGATCCAGATAAGCAGTGGAAATTTGGAAAGTGGTATCATCTGCTGGACCATTGCACCCATTCTTGTTTTCAGGGGTCCATGCACAGATCTGAAAAGATAGCCACCTGTTTCCTGGGATTCTTTGCAGCAGCCAAAATGCAATCTGCTGAACTAATCTTCCAGAGGCACCGGGCTTGTTCTTTGGCAAAGCCAGCTGCCAATTGGCATCCAAGTAAGCCAGGAGCTGAACTTTGGGGAAATAAGCAGAAGGCTTCTCGCTTTACATTTTTCCTTCTTGAACTTATTGAACAGCTGCGGTGCTCATTTTGACATGTGCCCATGGCTCACTGGGGTGGGGAAAAGGCTATTTCTCCAAGGCTTGCATTGGACTCTCTCTTAGATCCTGTTGTATGCCACAGCTGGAGAGAAGGCAGGTTGCGTGTAAAATGGGTGGTAGTGGTGGCAGTCATAGGTTTGCAAACCCAAGAAGCTGCGGTTCAGGGCTAACGCTCACTTAGTCACTGTAGGAAGTTAGCACCCACCCCTCTCCTAGAAAAATGAAATATCCTGGGAAATATTGAAAAGGCAGAATATTATATTTCCCTGGATAAGAAATGGAGAAACATGTTTTTAGGTAGGAAACAGACTCATTCTTAATAGCCCCCACCTTTGTCAATGGGCCATTAAAATGCCTGAGCCAGTTTATTCTACATAACAAAGATCTCCCCCTTCAGCTCCAGGGTGATGGGATTAAGGCATGATAGTATAATTCCTTTACCCATCTCACCACAGGGCACCTGAGAAGAAGCAATGCTCAACCAAGCTTGGGACTCAAAAGACACACAACCTATAAAATTAGCTAAGACTCCCTGCCCCCCTGCCCCTGGGAGTTTGACAACCAATCACAATACATTTCTTACACAGGAACAGGAAAAAGAGAGGTGGGGCTGAACAGAGAATATAAAAAACTCAGGAACTCTCAGCAAGCCCATTTTTTCTCTTTTTCTTCTTCACCAAACATCTGGAAGCATGTGATCCCCCCTTTGTGTTCAGGAGCTCAAGCCATGTGATCCCGTCCACCATTAAACCATCTTTCCAAGCAGCCTCCGTGTTTCCAGTGTCTTCTCCTTCACTTGGAACTCAACCCAGAAGGACATTTCTTCCAACATCACTATCAGCAATTCCAAGGAGCCTTGCCTGTGTGCATCCAAATCCCCACAGTCCTCCTTGTTTATTTGTGATATATTCACACACAGAGACACAGAGATACACAGACAAATATTGGAAAGAAATCACAGGCATTCACGTCAGCAAGCAGTTTTTCTGGGCAGTCAGCTTGCCCCCATCTTTTTGATCTGGGAAAGAAAAACAGGTAGTGTATTTCACATTAATGCTTCAAGAGTTCACTTTTTCCCCTGCAGGGGGTCCTATTGATTTTGATGAAATTCACTTTCAAGTAAGCAGGCTTAGAAATGTAGCATTATTTACATTTCTAGTTTATCATTCTGTTAAAGCTCGTCCATCAAAAATGCATTTTCATTAAATAACCCTAGAGATCTGACAATGGGGATAAAACAAAATTCCTTCTGCTTTTTAGGGTTAGGAAAAGAAGTTGTTTTCCTTCTTCTGAAAACTTGGCATCACCCAAAGAGCAAGACAGGCTGATTTTGTTTTTTTCATATTAGTTCACCTTTAGTTACTTAAGGAGTTGCATTTTTCAGAAATTTACTATATTGGGGTACAATGTGAGACTGTAGATATGCTATGGAACTCTTACCTCAGAGAGAAGCAGAATCATATTGTTTCACATATTATTTTTTTGCCAGCAAGTTTCTGTCCTGAATATTTTATTTTACTTTAAATAGGCACCTGAAAATAATGGCTAGAAGCAGCATAAAGCAAAATTAGGCAAGGTTCTGGACTGACTACCTGGAGAGCTACTGCTGGTAAATTTAGGCAATTTTGAACCCAATAGATCAATGATCTGATTTGGTATAAAGCTGCTTGCATGCTGTGAACTACTGACCTCCGCTCCTTCCGACAGAAACTGAAAACACACCTGTTCCGACTGGCTGGTTTGGCATAACTTTAACGTCTACCTCCTGGCATACACATTCTTACTGGTTTTTAGAGGGATATTGTTTTAAATTTAACTTGATATTTTAAACTTTTGTATTGATTTATTTATTAGCTGTACAGTTTGGCATATTTTACCCTCCTCTTATACATGTATTTATATAGTTATTTCTACGTTTTAATCTGTTGTATTTTGGTACGGACTGTACACCGCCCCGAGTCCCTTTCGGGAGAGGGGGCGGTATATAAACGCTAATAATAAATAAATAAATAAATAAATAAATAAATAAATAAATAAATAAATAAATAAATAAATAAATAAATAAATAAATAAACTGTGTATAAGTTAACTTGCATATACTGTATCTGAGTTGCGTATCATGGATGCTAACACACACATTTCTAAACTTGGTCAATATTGCTGGGCAAAGGCTGGTTACCCTGAGGTGGAAAAAGATGCAATTAGCAAAAGGCCAGCCTATAACAGAGAATGTTTTCCCATTGTACTCACTATAATTAAACAAGTTGGAGCCAGACATTCTCGTCCATCTGCTGCAAATTTCCAGGAAATTCCCAACTACATTCTATCTTCTGTCCACCTCATTAAGGGTTCATTACAACAAGCTTCAAGATATCTTTTCTTTCAGATTACGAAAAGTAGCAACAGACTTAGACATGTAGCAGAACAATTATTCCAGATTCAGGAAAACATCCTGTCCCCCAAATACAAAAGGACAATGTCCTCAGCGATTCCATATACATACACACACACACACACACACACACACACAGATATTCTTCTAACTAGACTAAATCAGCTAGCTATACCTCACCACACTTGTAAATGGATCATAAGCTTCCTAACAGACAGGAAGCAGTGGCAAAATCACATCAGATACCTGTACAATTAACACACGAGCCTTCCAGGGCTGTGTGCTCTCTCCACACCAATGACTGCATCTTAAATCCCAGATTTATAACAGATATAACAGATCCCTCTGTAAAAGTACTGAAGTTTGCAGATGATACAACAGTGATGGCCTCATTCGAGACAAAAAACAAATCTGCATACAGACAGGAGGTTGAACAACTAGCCTTGTGATGCAACCGGAACAATCTTGAACTAAGCACACTCAAAACCGGAGGAATGGTGTTAGATTTTAGCAGAAACCCTCCTATAGTACCACCTCTTACAATACTAGACAACACAATATCAATAGTAGAGACCTTCACGTTTCTAGGTTCTATCATATCTCAAGACTTATAATGGACACCTAACATCAAAAATGTCATCAAAAAACACAACAAAGAATGTTCTTTCTACACCAACTCAGAAAGCTCAAACTGCCCAAGGATTCAATTCTACCCAAGGAATTATTGAGTGTCATCTGCACCTCTATAACTGCCTGGTTTGGTTCTGCAACCAAACAAGACAGACACAAGACAGACAAATAATTAGAACTGCAGAAAAAACAATTGCTACCAACCTGCCTTCCATTGAGGACCTGTGTACTGCACGAGTCAAAAAGGGGGCTGTGAAAATATCTACAGACCCCTCTCATCCTGGACATAAATTGTTCCAACTTCTACCCTCAAAACAACACTATAGGGCACTGCACACTTGACTATACACACTTTTGTTGGCATGTGATGTTTCTGCTTTTTAGTATGCTGTCTAGATACATACATACATACATGCATGCATGCATGCATGCATACATACATAAATTGCTTTCTGACCAACTTCATGAAGATTATAGAAGCACGGGAGAGATGTTCTGAAGCTATTTTGTCCAATGATTGATTCAATGCAAGCTGAAATTCTCATTGTAGCTCCAGTAAACCCAGCAGATGGTAATCCATCCATTCTTAAAAGACAAAGAACGCCCAACTAAATAATCTATCCTATTATGAAACGCCAAAGACTTCTTTTATTGTACTTAAATGGAACCTTCTTTCATTCCTTGGACATGTTTGTTTTTTGATGTGTCATCATCCAGGTCATTGCCAAAGTTTTTCACTCTCAGTGTTCCTTGTTCCTTTAGGTTAAACTATAATCTATCAGGAGGAATTGGCTTTTGGTTCCTGGTTCTACTCCAAATGCCTGGAGTTGTATCAGTATTATATTAGCAACAATTAATGCCTGCTATTTTCATTTTTTAAAAAATTAAACTGTATTTGTGAAATATCACAACCAGAAGAGACCTAATATGATAGCAATACTGCAATAAAAATTAGTTTTATGCATAAGTGTGATTCAATACAAATACAGAATTAACTCAATCCTTTAATATATTAAAAGCTGTGTCACATAATATATAGCTGTTGCTTTCTAATTTTACAATATAAAGATATTTCAAAACCTATTAGGGAACACATTTCTTGAAACTACTTTGTAATATCAGGAATATACATTTTTCTCTATTTACATTTGCCAAATCTGAAGGTCACTTCTCAGTGAAGGTCACATACAAACAAAAGTTCCATCAAATCAGGCTGAATTCTCTGGAACTTCCTAGACATATTTGTCAACATAATTTCTTGGCAACAGCATGGAGATGGTTTGTTCTCCTCTGCAAATAGAAGTAGAAGAACTGTGGCAAAAGAAAGCAAAGAATGGTACCGATAGTAAAAGGTGCTTTGCTTGCAATCCCCAAAAAACTGGAGCACCACTTGAACACCACTGGCATTGACAAAAATTGTCATCAGTCAATTCCATAGGCAGCTTTACCTGGAACAGCTTATATTCTGCAACATCACTTTTAACACCATCAAACAACAACACCTGCCTATTCCAGGTTCTTGGGAAGGACTGTAGAAAGTCAGCATCCACCCACCCACCCTCCTAGAGAATGAAACGTTTTGGGGAATATTAAAAAGGCAGGGTAGAATAGTTCCTCTAAAGGAGAAATGGGGGGAGAATCTTAAGGGAGGCAGAAACCAGCCACAGTCTCCCTGCCCCAAGCAGAAATGTAGGAGACCAGCTTTTAGAAATGCAGATTTGATCAATCATTCAGAAAGACTGGGTAGACAGAAACTCCAAATAAGCAATTAGGCAAAACAAGATTAGCTCAGGCAAACACCTAGGATTTGCATTTCCCCTTTTGCCTATAGAACCAGCCAAGACCCCTACATGACACCATAGGAAGCAGAAAAGGCATTTAAAAACCCACCCACTCTCAAGTCCATTTTGTCAGCTGTCCCAGAATCACATGCTGTTGCTCATAAATAAACTAACTTTCTTTCCATTCAGCCTCCATTTTATTCCCGGCTTGGAACTGGAACTGGGTGGATTGTTCTTCCTACAGGACTCAATGAGTGAATAAAAATTCCAAATCCATGCTAAACCTCTGGATGACTCTGATTAATCATAATAATGATAATAATAATAATTTCACCAGCAGTGCAGCTTAGTGTAAAAAGCTCAGTCAGAAGCCCAGGTGATTGGTTTTCCAAATTTGTGAACTCACAGGGAATCCTATATTCTGATATTCTTACACCTTAGCAGGGGGGGGGGGGGCAGAGGGGAAAGCAGAACGGGTCACACTTTTCTACAAACTTCTTGCTTGTGAGGAATGGCACTATTGTGTAACATGCATTTGTTACCTGCAGAGTAGTGCTAATTGTTAAAACTTCTGCTTTTCACCCTCTTTGTATATAAATATGCATGGAGTATTTTATTTATCAGCCCCCACTCCACCTTTATGATCCGTTGCATTTCCCAGTATTTGGCCTCCAATAATCAAGAGAAAAAGCATATAAACCTGCAGTTATTATATCCTAACAGCCACCACCACCCTGTTCCACTTCAGTGTGGTGATTGCTGAGGTTTTTACAATTGTTTCACGTTAGAAAGGAACAAGGAAGAAAAAGCTGAGCAAAACCACCACTTCAGAAACCCATGGCACAACAAATGAGAACAAACATATCAGGATAGGATTCAGCAGTCCATCTGCATCTCAAAAGACAAGGGTCACACTTTTGAAGACAGCAGGGTTCATATTCTGGACAGAGAGGATCACTGGTTTGAAAAAAGAGCCAAAGAGGTCATCTAGATCAAAAATAAACAGCTCTCCCTCTATAAAGGGAGAGGGATATGACACCACCTATCTACTGTTTACAACACAGTCCTTTCCTCATCCTCACAAAGGTTCCACACTTGCTTACACTCTGATTCAGATGATTCTGAGAATACAGGTAAATCTCCAAGTGATCTCAACAGAAGTAGGCTGCACATACTTTAACAACCAGTTTGCTGAAAATGTGAGGTTGTGCGCATGCCCTAAAACAAGGTTTTTTTCTACGTCGGCAGCATCCTGCACATCTGCTAGGTCAGCCACGGTTAGTAGAATGGGAGAGGCGTGCAATTCAGCTTGGCTGCGGGGAGGGGCGAGCAAGCAGAAAGTGAGATATCTAGGACCGGATAGTGTTAGAGCAGGGGGGACGGGGCCACCCAGTGTTCAGAACTACTGGTTTGGGTGAACCGGTCCGAACCGGCGGCAGCCCACCAGAAGTAGTATTCAGTAGTTCTGACCAGTTCTGGAGAACTGGCAGTGGAAATTTTGAGTAGTTAGGAGAACTGATAAATAGCACCTCTGACTGGCCCTGCCTCCATCTATACTCTTCCTCCCAAGTCCCAGCTGATCGGGAGAGAATGGAGATTTTACAGCATCCTTCCCCTGCCATGCCCACCAAGCCACGCCTACGAAGCCACATCCACAGAACCGGTAGTAAAAAAAAATTTGAATCCCACCATTGCAGCCCACCACTGGGCCTCATCAACTCTCAGGTAACAACCAACCCTCTCACTGCTAACGGAAGTGAGAGATGAAGATGACTGGAAAAATCCTTCCATTCCCCACCAATCAGTTAGAACCAAAGAAGCTTCTTGGATGAAAAGTGAAATCTTTTCATCCAAGAAATCCACCCCCCCCACACAAGAAAATCCAGCTGCTTTTTGAAAAAAAAAACCTGGATAATTGACAATATCCATAGACATCCTAAAAACAATGCTTTGCTTAATGTACCTTATTCAAGACCCCACCATTTGCCAGTGGAACAGAAGAGAACACACATGAGGGAGGCAGGCGAGGGATCTGCCATCAGAATAGCAAATTTTAATGCCAGTATAATTTTCTGGATGGTTGAATAGCACTTGAGTTCAGCAGTGGGGGAGAGAAAGAATGACAGCTAAGAATTTTGTGCCATATCAACTCTAATTATGAATATAAAACTGTAGTGAATAATAGCACACGATAGCACATAAAACAATTCATTGATTTTCAGGAATTGTTTTAGGGTATTGAAAAGGTCCATAGTGGCACTAAATTTTCAACTGCAAATTAATACCTTAGTGTAAGTTTAAAGGACCATTGGCTGAGCTTCTTAGTTACCTTGCCTTGCTTAAAATATGCATAGTACAAGACCATTATAAGGCCAGCTCTATGTTTTTTTCTTTTTTTCCTTTTTAATCCATATTTCTGCCCCTTTCATATTTATCAAATAGACAATTTTACCACCTAATGAAAGGGGGTGAAGGAGAACATGGAGCAACATCCTGCATGCTCCTTTTCACTAATACAAAAGTTTTCCCTTCTGTCTATGAACTGCAAGAAAATATGGGACATGATAAAGAATTCAGGCTCTATGTTTAAAAGTAGAGATGATGTGAAACTGGGGGACCCCAACATGTGAAGAGGGACATCCATAGCAAGCCACAGACAAATGATGGCACATGCACAGTGACACCAAGAAAGATATGCTTTTGCACTCCAATATTTCATGGAAGTACATAAATCTCAAGATTTGTATTCTGGTATTATGACATATGTTCCTCATTGGCCCCCTTGTTCACATCTGCAAATACCTACTTATGAAATCCCCCCTGACTGTTTTAAGTTAGTTCCATTCTCTTTTAATTGAATTTAGCTTAAACGGAGGTTTATCCCTGATCCATCTGCCTAACTTAGCACACCGAGTAGCTGCCTTCCTTATTTGAAAACAAATAACCAGAAACATGTTAAAACAAATAACCAGAAACATGTTAAAACAAATAACCAGAAACATGTTAAAGCAAATAACCAGAAACATGGAAGGGGGGACGTTTCAAGGTCAAAGCTAAGCAGGAGAAACACCACACATACTTCCTGTGGCTGCAAGTAATGCTAATGGGATCATTTACCTGCTAGGAATTATAGAGCTTGTTGCAAAAAGCTGTAAACCTCATTTCCTCAGCTAGGAATAATACCAGGGCTCATCTTTCTGTCTCACTTCTCACAACATAAAGACACCTAACTAATCATTTGAGGCATCTATCCTCTTGATTTCATCCCCATCCCACTGCTGAAGTAGCCTAGATCCATGATGGTGAACCTATGGCACATGTGTCACGGGTGACACACAGAGCCCTCTCTGCATTCATGCGAGCCTTCGTCCCAGTTCAGCTCTACTGCACATGTGTGTGCACCTCCCGCCAGCCAGCTTATTTTTGGGGCCTCTGTCATGCAAGTGCAGGGGGCGGGGCGCATGCTGGAGATGTGTGTGCATGCTTGGGGGAATAGGGGTCACGTGCATATGTGCACTGCAGGGGGAAGGGAGGTGCGGCACGTTCCCCCCTCCCCCGTACTCCATTTTTGATCCCAGGAGGCTTCAAGGAAGCCTGCTAGGCCCAAAACGGGCTGTGGGGGAGTCATGCGCACATGTGCTGGTGGGTGGGGGGAACAAGGGGCTTTGCACGGGTTGTGCAGGTGGGTGGGGTATGCGCGGCTGTCATGTCCGCATTATATTATGGGTGTGGGCACGCACGCATGCTCTGTCTCGCACGCATGCACACTTTTGGCATGTGACGGCAAAATGTGACCGGCCTAGGCAGTCGTTCAGTTTTCTGTTGGATAAAAGTGATCTCCTCTTTTGACTTTTGACCCAAAGTTTGTCATGTAGCCAATATAGAGGGAGTTGAAGACCAGCGTTAGGGTGACAATGGTTAGACGATGGGAACTACCAGATCCTATTGGCTGTGGTAACTCACCGTCTGCGCCTGGTAAATGGTTACTCCAGGGCCCATTTTAGTTTTTCTGGAGAGAAAGAACAGAGAAATAACAGATTTGGGAGACAAGACCAAATTCACATTCACATGTTCCCACATACGTGCACACTTGCGTGTTTGTCTTGTGATGGATTAAAGCTTTTGTTCACATTTATTGCCCCACTTTTTCCATCATGTATTTAGAACCAGAGACAGGGAGTGGTCAGTGCACGCTGACCAGCCTAAGAAGAAATAATGAAAAGAACTTTGATGGCTGGAAAATCATTCTTAGAGCAAACACACCCATCTACCTAAAAACTGAGAGTCACAGAAGGGGTGGTTGTTGGTGTTGGGGTTTGTTTGTTTTTTAGTGTGCAGAGAGAAGCTTAAAAGAGCTAGACCTGGTGTTAGTCAAAGACAAAAGTACTCAAAATCCTTGACAGTGAAATGAAAGCAAGAGTGAAATCTGATAGCTGAAGCAAGCATCAATCAGGCAACTCACCCTGTTTTCTGCTGCATTTCCCTGAGGACTGAAAACATAACATGGTATATGAGAATGTATTTCATCCTAAAAGCCAGTTCTCCCTTCTACTTTTTTAATTCAATAAGAAAACCCAATTATATACTAGGAAAAGAAAATCAAAAGCTTCCTACAATATTCTTCACTGGGCAAAGTCTTTTCCACATCCTCTTTCTGCATGCACCCTCTGGAGAAATTCAGGTGTTGATGCCACTGATCTGTTGGCCTTTTTTCATGAGAATATTGATTTTGCAACTTTCCATATTTTTCCAGGAGATCAATATTCCCATGACAAATAAAACAAATAAATAATAAAAACAAAGGTTTGGTTTGTTGTAAAAGTCTGTCTTCATACGTGACTGCTGCAGGTGAGAAAGAGATTGATAGGCCTGCCAAAATAATTTCTTTATTAGTTTTCTTTCTTCTTTTCTTCTTTCTTTCTTCCTTTCTTCTTTCCTTCTCTCTTTCTTATTTCCTTCTTTCCTTCTTTCTTTTCTTCTTCCTTCCTTCTTTCCTTCTCTCTTCCTTACTCTTCCTTTCTCTCTCTCTTCCCCTCTCTTTCTCTCCCTCTCTTCCCAAGGATATGAAGAAACAAAATAAAAAGATCTTTTCCTAGATATTAGCTAATTGGTTGGTGGAATGCAAGAGAGTTGTGGATAAAGCAGAATGGATTGGTTAGTGTTCCTGATAGTTAACCCCGCCCTGCCACAAGTAAAGAGAGCAATTGGTGCTTGATTGTCTTGCTGGGAGATGATGTTGCAAGGAAAAAAAAACCCAAATGACAGGGAATCCACCAATCTCTGCTCTGATACGATCTTACATTACATGTTGGCTCAACAGCAATACTGTCCAACCTCATTATTGAATCATAGCAAAAGCGGACTTTGAGGACAGCACAATTTATGTTGACATAATACAAATAATGACACATAATGTTAAAGATGTGAACAAAGCACTTCAAAGCAGTTGCCTGGATAAGCCATGGGAGCCCATTGTCAGGAGTTATGCTTTTCCATAATAAACCCCCCCCCCCCAATAATATGGTAGTTGTGTTGTTAAATATGCACGGAAGGCGAGCGGAGTCGTGAGGAGAATCCAACAGACTTTATTGAACACAACCGGTTATACAGAATACAGGAGAGAATCAATCCAGGGTTCGTCTGACAGCTATTTATACGAAGCTGTCAGACGAACCAGCCAATCCCCAAGCCAGAGTTTCCCCGCTCTCAGCCAGGTCGCGTCTTAGCCAATCATACGCGACCTGGCTGTTGCTAGCGCAGATGCCGGCAGTCGGAGGGAACTCCCTGACGTCATCTGCCTGGACACAATACTCCTTCCCCCCCAGTGACTGCGCATGTGCAGGTGACGCACAAACGTAGTCACGTAAATAGTCTGGACGGCGTCGGACCCGCCCAGAACGCCTCAGTTCGACAGGAGGCGCCGGAGAGGGAGGTGGTGTCCGTCGAAGCTCCTCCCGCAAGGGAGTGGAGCTCCGGGCGCCATCTTGGAGGCCCACCCCAGACGGAGGACGACAAGGCCCAGGTAGGCAGGGCCGAGGGGGCGCGGCCGAAGGCGGGCTTGAGCAGGGCAGTTCTTGGTAGGCCTGGCCTGACTCGGGGAAGGCCATTTGGAAACCGGGAGGCTGACGCCTAATGGGCAGCCCACCCTCAACACTGGACGGCCAGAAGGCGGCGTCTGAGGACGGGAAGGCCCTGGGCAGCTGGACCGGGCGATTCAATTCTGGTGGAAGGGCACCAGGGAATGGAACATTGGAGGGCTCAGGCGCAGTGACGTCGATGGTCGACCTTGCAGGGGTGTTGTCGCTGTTGCAGGGCAGGCGGCGCCTCAATTGATCCAGGTGCCGCCGCCATTCGGTCCCATCAGGTAGCTGGACCCTGTAAGAACAGGGGCCGATTATGGCGGAGATGGTGGCAGGCACCCACCTAACCGCCCCTGAGAATGCCTGAGCCCAAACAGAGTCGCCCAGAAGGAAAGATCGGGAAGGGGGCCCCAGGTTGCCAGGCTGTTCACTTGAATAGAGTGGGTGCAACCTATCCAAGGTGGTCTGCAGGCGCCGGCCCATCAGCAGCTCAGCTGGAGACTTCCCGGTGAGGGGGCAAGGAGTGGCATGCTGTACCAATAGGTAAGCAGCCACCCTTGATGGCCAGTCTGCCCCATCCATCCTGCCTAACGCCTCCTTGGCTGAGCGGACCGCCCGTTCCGCCCGGCCATTACTAGCCGGATGGTATGGGGCGACTGGGGCATGGCGGATGCCCTGAGAGGCCAAGAACAGCTGGAACGCGGTGGATGCAAACTGAGGCCCGTTATCAGAGACAATGACGTCCGGCACGCCATGGGTGGCGAAAAGCCTAGTCAGTTCCCTGATCGTGGCCTCAGCTGTGGTGGACCTCATGAGGATGAGCTCCACCCAGCGCGAATATGCATCCACCACCACCATGAAGGCCTGGCCTCTGAAGGGACCCGCGAAGTTTACGTGGAGGCGGGACCAAGGCCCTCGGGGCAATTCCCATTCCCGAGGAGTGGCTGCCGGTGGCGCCGCACGGGAATGCTGGCAGGGGGAGCAGCCGGCCACCCAGGCGGCTATCTCGTCATCAATGCGAGGCCACCAGACATAGCTGCGCGCCAGGCATTTCATGCGCACTATGCCCGGGTGGCCCTCATGAAGGCGAGACAGCACCTGATGGCGCAGGCTGGGTGGAATAACCACCCTGTCACCCCACAGGAGGCACCCACTGTGAAGTGCCAGCTCCAGCTGCCTGGCCTTGAAAGGACGAAGGTGCTCTGGCACCGGACCCTCAGGCCAGCCCCTTTGGACCCAAAGGATGACCTGGGACAGGTCAGGGTCAGCCCTAGACTTTGAGGCCACCTCTCCAGAAGAGAGTGGCAGAGCCAAATCTGCTATGGCCAAGACCGACAGGCAAGGCACTGTCGGGGGGTCAGCAACGGGCAGGGGGCAGCGGCTGAGGGCATCAGCGTGCCCTATATGCTTGCCCGGGCGGTAGAGCAGAGTATAGCTGTATGCAGCTAGGAACTCTGTCCACCTGGTCATGCGCGGTGAAAGGATGGGAGGGGTCGGCTTGTTACCTGCCAAAAGCCCAAGGAGTGGCTTATGGTCGGTGAACAAAGTAAAGTGCCGACCATAGAGGTAATCATGGAACCTTTTAATCCCTGACACTGCAGCCAGAGCCTCCTTGTCGATCTGGCTGTAATTGCGTTCAGCAGAAGTCAGTGTCCGGGAATAAAAGGCTATGGGGGCCTCTGAGCCATTGGGCAGCACATGGCTCAGAACCGCCCCCAAACCCACGGGGGAGGCGTCACAAGCAAGAGTCAAAGGCAGCTTGTCCGAATACTGAACGAGGACTGCCTCTGACGTCAGCAGGTCTTTGACAGCCGTGAACGCATGCGCTTCGCGGCTGCCCCAGCGCCAGGCTGCCGATCGGTCGAGCAACCGATGCAGCGGCTCGGCTAGTGACGCCTTATGCGGCAGAAAAGGCGCGTAGAAGTTAAGCAAGCCAAGGAACGCCTGCAGCTCCGTCTTGGAGGCAGGCGTGGGGGCGTTCCTGATGGCTGCAACCTTTGAAGGGGTGGGGTGAATTCCTTGGGCGTCAATCGTGAAGCCCAGGAAATCAACCCGGGGCACAGCAAATGAGCATTTGCTGCGCTTTAATTTTAAGCCCGAGCCCCTGAAACGCTCGAGGACCTTCACTAGTACTTCGATGAGGCCCGATCGGCTGCTAGCGGCGATCAGGACGTCATCGAAGTACGGAACCACGCCAGGGAGCCCATGGAGCAGCCGCTCCATAAGGCTCTGGAAGATCCCCGGGGCTACGGAAATGCCGAATTGCAAGCGGCGGCAACGGAAAGCTCCACGGTGGGTGACGATGGTCTGCGCAGCCGCCGCCTCGTCATCCACCGGGAGCTGCTGGTAGGCCTGCGCCATATCCAGCTTCGCAAAGATACAGCCCTGCCCCAAAGAGTGGAGCAAGTGCTGCACTACCGGAACTGGATAGGGGTTCGCCTGGAGGGCAAGGTTGATGGTGGATTTAAAGTCGGCGCAGAGGCGAATGGACCCATCCGCCTTAACTGGGATGACCAAAGGGGTCTCCCACTTGGAGTAATCCACCGGCTCCAAGACACCCTGCGCGACGAGCTTGTCGAGCTCCGCATCAACCTTTGCCCTCAAGGCGAAAGGCACCCTACGGGCCTTCAGCCTAATGGGGGCAACCTGGGGGTCTAGGTTCAAGGAGATGGGCGTGCCCTTATACGCCCCCAGCTGCCCATCAAACACATCAGAAAATCTGGCAAGGACGTCGGCCACGTCGGGAGGCGTGGCCACCACTTGTCTAACCCCGTGCACTGACAGGCCAAGTGCCAGGAACCAGTCAAGGCCCAGGAGGGCCGGCAAAGGCTTCTCCACCACTAGCAGGGGAAGGCACCCCGAATAGTCCCCGTATTCCACCCGCACCAGGTGACAACCCAGGGTAGGAATTAGAGTCCCCTGGTAGTCCCGTAGGGTTGCGTCTGGGGAGGAGAGCTGGGTCTTCGAGATGCCTGGACAGAGGCGGGAGAACTCTGCCCACGACAAAAGGGATCGGGATGACCCCGAGTCCACCTCCATGGTGCAGGGGGAGCCCTCAATGAGGAGCGACGCCTTGATGCGCTCCGCACCTGCACCCGTGTGGTAGGCCAACTCTGCGGGGTTGGCGTGGAAGTCAGCGTCCACAGCGTAGCAGCCTCCGCGCGAAGGCTGCTGCTGCTGCTGCTGCTGCTGCTGTCGTCCAGCCCAGCCTCCAGGTCGCTGTTTAACGGCGGCTGTGGTCGGGACGTCCTCTGATCGCGGTGGCAAGGGAAGCTGAGCTCGGCAGACCTGGGCCAAATGTCCCTTCTTGAGGCAGCGGCGGCAAACTGCGGCTTTAAAGGGGCAACCCGAACGGTCGTGGTTGCCTCCGCAGCCAAGGCAAACGGCCACAGCTTCCCGGGCTCGCTGAAGGACGCGTCTTCTAACGGACTGGCCAATGCGCGCCACCGCTCCCTCCTCACGATAGTCATGAGGCAAGGGAACTAGTTCGCCCACCAGGCAGGTGTGGCCAGGTGGGGGCGGCAGGTTGAACATCTCCGCCATTGACTCGTCGGAGAGTTCAGCCGCCCTTGCCTGCTCGATGGCCCCGGTCAACGTGATGTCCGCCTGTGACAGGAGCCGCCGGCGAAGGCGTAGATCTTTTACGCCGCTGACGAATTGCTCCGTGAGGTTGCGATCAAGGTCGGCGAATTCGCACCTCATCGCCGCGGTGCGAAGCGACTGGAGGAACTGGCTCACCGACTCCTCCGGCTTCTGGACACAACGCCGGAAAGCGTAGTGCCTCGCCACCCAGGATGGAGTGGGGGCGTAATGGCGCTGAAGACGCTCTGTTAAAGTAGCCCAGTCCAGAGAATGGACTGGCCGTGGGGCGGCTAATGAGTGAGCGGCGCTAAACATTGGCGTGCCGCAGCAGCTCAAGAAGAAACTGCACTTCTCGTCGTCGGGAACATCGCGACGGCCGTTAGCTATTAGGTAGCACTCGAAGCGCTCCATGAATGCTTCCCAAGTCTCGCCGTCGCAGCCAAACGGAACGAAGGTTGGCATTGCCGACATGGTCTCCTCTGGAACGAGCTAGGTCGGCCAGGAACGGGTCGCCGGTGCGATAGTGCCAAGATGGAACACTTGGTGGGTCAGCGGCTGGATCCCACCTTCGTCGCCAGTGTTAAATATGCACGGAAGGCGAGTGGAGTCGTGAGGAGAATCCAACAGACTTTATTGAACACAACCGGTTATACAGAATACAGGAGAGAATCAATCCAGGGTTCGTCTGACAGCTATTTATACGAAGCTGTCAGACGAACCAGCCAATCCCCAAGCCAGAGTTTCCCTGCTCTCAGCCAGGTCGCATCTTAGCCAATCAGACGCGACCTGGCTGTTGCTAGCGCAGATGCCGGCAGTCGGAGGGAACTCCCTGACGTCATCTGCCTGGACACAATATGTGTGTTAGGGTTGCTTTTAAAGGAAAGATTGCAGTCACTTAACCAGTGGAATTCTAAGCATTCCAAGAGTGGGGGGGAGATATTTTTTCATCCTAATTATGCAACTAGTTCTAGGAAGACTCTATTGTTATTGAGAGATGTAAACACTGACGTTGGTCCAGGTAGTACGGTACCCTTTCTATATATTTATACGTTTACTAAATTTAGCATAAGTTAATTTACATAATGTTCCAAAAAAAGTCAACTCTCATAGGAAAAAGATTCAAGCAATTTTTTACCCTCTTAAGTAGCACCAATTAAATTGATTAAAGTGCATGCAGGCCAGGGTCTAGAAATACATCAAATTTCATGTTGTTTAATAAGGTGTATTTTATCTTGTTAAATAAGCTGCAAGTCTTGGAGATGTTGCATAAGAGTGACCTTCGGGACCAGATATGGACTTTATCAAGCATAATAATAAATGTATGATACAAAACAGGGACACAGTGGCTCAGTGGCTAAGACGCTGTGCTGATCGATTAGAAAGGCTGGCAGTTCGAATCCCAAGCGCCACGTAACAGAGTGAGCTCCCGTTACTTGTCCCAGCTTCTGCCAACCTAGCAGTTCAAAAGCACATAAAAATGCAAGGAGAAAAATAGGAATCACCTTTGGTGGGAAGGTAACAGTGTTTTGTGCGTCATCGGCATTTAGTCATGCTGGCCACATGACCACGGAGACGTTTTCGGACAGCGCTGGCTCTTTGGCTTTGAAATGGAGATGAGCACCATCCCCTAGAATCGGGAACATATGTGCAAGGGGAACCTTTACCTTTATGATACAAAATGGTCAAGAATGCAGGGGGAAAATATGCAAGCAAGGTGAAAATGAGAATGGAGATAATCTTGAAGAAAAAAATGTAGGGGTAATTATATAAACACCAGTTTAGCCCTGAGAAAGAGGAAAAAGAAAGAAAGAAACTCAAAATTACCTTTACTATATACTCTTTGGTGGCAGGGAAAAACCTCAGGATTTCAAGATTTTGTCATTATAATTGTTAGAAGAAATACCCACCTGGTTCAGTTCCAAGCTGGGAGAAAAATACTGGAAACATGGAGGCTGACTGGAAAGATGGTTTAATGATTAACAGAACCACCAGAGTTTATGGTTCTGGTGCAGCTTACCAATTGGTTTGATGAGTACATGGATTTTTTATAAGTTTCAGAGACACTGTTAGGGTATGTGCAATGTAGTGAGCTCTGTGTCTTTTGCTAAATAGTAATGGGTTAATCCTATTATGACCTGAAAGATCATGCTCTGCTCTTCTTAATCCCATCATCCTGGAGATAGTGGTCTTTTGTTTTGTAGATAGGCTGGCCCAGTCTTTCTTAATGGGCACAAAATGGGGGCTATTAAGAAAGACTGAGTCTAAAAAAACCATGTTACTGCATTTCTCATTTAGACAGAGATGGGCTGCTACCAGTTCAGACTGCTTCACCTGAACTGGTTGTTCCGATAATAATAAATAATAATAAACTTTAATTTATAAACCGCACCCTTTCCTAAACAGGACTCGGGGCGGTGTACAGTCATATTAAAACAGTACGGTTCAGAGAACTGGCAAATCGGACCACTAGCTGGCCTGGCCCCGCCTGTTTTTCAGGCCATCTTTGGCTGTTTGAAATTGGGTAAAAAATCAGCCTGAAAACGGCCTGAAAATGCCCCCAAAATGGCCTGAAAAACAGCTAAAAGACAACTTACCCAGCTTCTCTTCTTCTTGCAGCCAGCTTTCTCACTCTAGCTTGACGCAGTCTCTCTCTCTCTCTCTCTCTCTCTCTCTCTCTCTCTCTCTCTCTCTCTCTCTCTCTCTCTCACACACACACACACACACACACACACACACACTCTGAGGATCTTTCTTTCCTCTCACCCCTCCCCCCACCGGAGATAGCTAGATTCCCTCCCCAGCCCTGCCTGTCCCCTACAAGTACCACTCACACAAGTGATGTTGAGTTGGCCGTGCTCAGTCACATGACACCCACCCACCCACCCACCCAGCCACGCCCACCCAGCCTGTCATTAGTGCAGAGAACTGGTTGTTAAAAATTTTGGAGCCCACCACTGCATTTATTTCATTCTTTTAGGATGCAGTGTGTGCTGGAGGTGCTTTCCACACAACCAAGACCAATAAACTTCAAATAGTTCTTGTGATGCCTGTTTCCTGATCTGGCATTTAGAGATGAAAAAATATATTAAAAAAATACAGATCCATAATTTACTTTAGCTCTAATGATTAAAGTGAGTCTTTAAAGTGATGATGACAAAGATACTGATAATAAAATGATAAGCTATTCTTGCAGGTGACATAATAACACTTCCCAGATGAGTGCTCCAGATAGGTTTGCTCCATTGACACCATTCAGATGACAGTGATCTTTCACCAGCAATGTTAAGTACAAAGGCTATTATTCTTCAGCCTCTAAGAAGATTCATGCCCATCAGGGGGAGTTCAATGCCATTTGAGTTGTGCCACTATCCCAGGGGTTGGGGGGAAGACCTGGACTTATATGGAATATGCTCAATATAATGAGTTCTTTGAACTGGAGAATACAGATCCACTCAACTACATCCCTGTGAATAAAATTAAGGATTTCATCAGGGTTGTGTATGCAAAATCAGAATTCATCCCACTTAAAATCTCTGTGTTCATTTAAGAAATACATGGAGTCTGCAGCTCTTCTGCTTAGATGAAGAACCGCAACATTCCCTACTAATGAAAACTCTCTAAAGATTTGCAAGAAGATTAATATGCACAACAGCAAGACAACACACATAAACTCTCACGTAATATACAACTGGTAATAGCAGAAAAGGAGAATAAAAAAACAACAACAGCCAATAGTTAAGTACAGCTTGAAAGCCTGGAAAAATAGCAAACATGCAGAATATAAACAAGATATAGACTTTTGTGGGGAGGAAGTTCTAAAGCAAGGATCACATCATTTATCCGAGATATTGGGGGCATTTAATTTAGCAGGGAATGTTTGATTATTTAAGCAGACATTCAAAGACTGAGATGTAGAGGGTATAGGTACTGAGGATGATTAGAGGCACATTTAATGACATTGTCATTGTTATTATGAATATGTATTGCATAATTTTATTGCACGTAAGATTTTCTTTTAAGTTGAAGTGGCAGAAAGTAACTTGGAAATGAGATAGATAGATAGATAGATAGATAGGTAGGCAGGTAGGCAGGCAGGCAGGCAGGCAGGCAGGCAGGCAGGCAGGCAGACAGACAGACAGACAGACGATAGATTCTTGTCCCTCAATTTGGGCAAAGTCCAAATTTTTATTTATTTATTTACTTATTTATTTCACTTGCTCCCTGCCACAGGATTCCTTTCACCCTGTACACCCAGCTGCTCATTGCCAATTTAAGAATTATTTTGATGAGAAACAGAAGATCAGAGATCATAACTCTCCTTACAGAAAATTTAATTTATTTGGGTTGATTTTCATGCTAACATGCAAACTACTTAGAATTTATCAAAGGAAGATTCAACCCCAGATGGATCCAATTATGCACTTGAATTTTTAAAAAGTCTTTGTGTATTCTGGTAATGGGTGCAGCATATTGTCACAGGAAAGAGGAGAAAAGGGTGGAGGGAACCAATTTTGATGAGATTTATTTGACTTGAGCAAATTACTCCTTCTTTTGCCTTTAGCCTTCAGTTTTCCTGCAGCTCCAAAAAGGTAATCAAACTGTTCATTAAATAATCACCATGAAATGCTAACCTTTGGAATGCAGTATTTCTTCTAAGATCATTACCATAACAAAGTTCAACCCATTGTAATTTAAGTAAAATGGGATGTATTCTAACTCTGATCTAAAACATAACCTCTTCCAAAAAGTTTCACAAAAATTGTTCGAGCTATAATAAATGCATTCGTAATAGGGAGCAACCTGAAGTTTATTAATTATATGTGTTTAGGATTTATTTCACGGTAGACGTGGCATATGGTAATACTGTTATTCAAAATCTATTGAAGAGTCTCATCATTGGTTTGCGTACACATGCTTTTAATCTCCAGCTTACCTCAACTAATTTTTTATTTTTTTAAAAAATGGAGCACTTATTCCGAATACATAACGGAATATATTATTTGTATGGGATCCAGAATTCAGTTTTTCAACTTGCTAATAAAATGATTCATGCACCAAAATAACCTTAGTATACGATAAGCTATAATGGAAACTACAATACGGTGGTTGAAAGGAAGAATGCTAGCTTGCAATCTGGAGATTGTGGGCTGGGTTCCAGATTTAGTTTTACATACAATATACTTATTGAAGTCAATGGGATTAATATTATGACTGAGGCTATATCCATTGTCATACGTTTGCCATATAGCCGTATAACGGAATATAATTCATATAATATAACATAATAGTCTCTTTATTTCATTTGTGTGCTACCCATCTCATCCAGTAACAATGACAATATTCATTCATTTTAGCCATTGTTCTATCCACTGCAGGATGAAGGCCTCTTCCGCATGTTTCCAAACATTTGCCAATTTGTCCCACAATACTTGCTGAGGTCATCGATCCGTCTTGTTTTAGGTCTCTTTCGTGGACGCTTTTTATCATGTGGGATCCATTCTATGACAGCCTTAGTCCACCTGCCATCAGTTCTTCTTGCTATGTGACCAGACCATTTCCATTTCAATTCTTTTGCCCACTTGATATTGTATAGTTTGGTTTGTTCTCTAATCCAGCACACACACCTGCCTTGGCCCAGTGCAGTCCTCACACCAGGGGTTGGGGACCCCTGCTCTAATTCACGTATATGTCTTTCTATCTGGTCTGAGCATGTATCTTTCCACGGTTCTTTATGACATTCATAGCTTTTGTATCAATAGAGGCTAATCCATATACCGTATTTTTCGGTGTATAAGATGCACTTCCGGTTCCGGCGGCTACGGCGACGGGCAAGGAATTTGCCCGCTCCCGCTCTTCGGTGGGCTTCCCCCGTCTTCGGGGGGGCACAGGACGCCCCGAAGAGGCGCCCTGCCGAAGGAGCAGCTCGTGGAAGGCTCTGGCACCGGCGGCGGCTGATGGGGGCTTTTCCGCTTTGCTCCAGGCACCGGGGAGCAGTTTTGGAGGACGCGCCTGCGTCTCGCCCCATGCCGATCGGAGAATGCAAAACTGAAGGAAGCAGCGGCGGTGCGGTGAGATGCTTCCTCTCTTCATCCCCTTACTTTTGAATTGATAGACTTTTCAGTAATTTTAAAAGTTAACCTTTCGGATTTACTCTTTGAGGAGCGGCTAGAGGGGAGGGGGATTCCCCCCCCTTGGACAAGCGGCTTGTTAAAATTCAGCTCTCGCCCCCTGGGGAAGGAGGAGGGGGGAGAGCCAACTAACGATGCCTCACCCCAGTAAAAGTGCTTTTCATGGGACTTAGATCCAGAACTTATTGATGACCTGAGAACTTTTTGAACTTTTAAAAAATTTTCTATGCCTCTGAGCCCAAAGCTGGCAGGGCAAGATGGCACATTTCCGTTGTCTTCATGAACTGTGAAACCTGACACCACCTTTAAAATTCAGGCTTCCGGTCTTTGTCTCCGAGTCACCCAGAGGAATCTCTTGTGGATTGTTATTTCCTGAACTCTTTGGAGAAAAAACTTTCATCTATTGCTAGAGGGACTAAAGAAACTCCCACCTGTTTGGATCCTCTGCCTTCTGGACTCGCCTGCCTGCTCTACTTCTCCAGCTGCCCAGTTTCTACACTGACTGATCTCTTTGATTTATAAACCATGTCTCCAAAAAGACCACCCCCTGGAAAACCTGGCTTTGCCACTTCTGCTCCAACATCTGCAACATCCAGTCCAGCCACACAGTCAAAGATAACAGAACTGATGCAACCTAAGACTACAGAGATAGACCTTCAACAAATGCTTCAACAAATTTTACAGGGCCAGGAGGAAATTAAGAAACAGCTAAGGGAAATGAAAGATGAAATTAAAGAGAATCAAGTTCAAATTTATAAGAACTCACAGAGACTGGACCTTGTGGAGGGTGGGGTGGCGGAGGCGAGAGGGGGGGTAGAGGCTTTACAGAAGGGGAACAAAGAACTTGATATCCAACAAATGAAAACAGAGTTTGAGAGAATGTCCTTTTATCTTAGATTTCAAAATGTAATAGAAGCAGATGGGAAAAACATAAGGGACATTATGACCAATATTCTAGCTGAATACATACACAAAGATAAACAGCAGATGGAATGGGAGATAGATCTGGTCTATAGAGTGAATTCAGCATATGCCAGAACACACAATGTACCCAGGGAGGTTCATATTAAATTCCTTAGGAAAAGCACAAGAGATGAAATTCTGGGTGTACAAAGGGGGCAAACACTGACATACCACGACAGGGAGATAACCATTCTGAAGCAGATTCCCCAAAAAATTAGGAAGAAAAGGAAAAACTATTCGCAATTGGCGAATAAACTATACCAGAAGGGGGTGTGGTTTAGATGGTTGATGCCTGAAGGTATGCTGATATTCTGGGAGGAGACAAGAATCAGAATCAACACACCCATAGAGGCACAGGCCTTTATGGAAAAAAATAAAGCGAACCTAGAAAAAACAGAAGATACCACAATGGTCACACAGGACACGGGAGGGGCCGGAGCTCTGCCAGCGGGGGGTGAAGGGGCAACACCAAGAAAGCTCAGATCACAAAAATGAATAAGAAAACCACAATGTTATAAACAGACTGAAAGTAATAATGAAATTATATCTAGACTATATATCATAACTATATAAACTGATTGAAAATTATTTTTTCTAGAATTAATATGCTGATTTTTTATGATTATGTATTAATGTTTGATATTTAGATGTAACCTATGAGTTTGGAGGGAGGGGGCGTCTGCCACACTTGCAACTGCCAAAATTTGTAACCATTCCACTTACCCTTTTCCTTATAAATGTTTAAAAAAAACCAATAAATTTTTTTGAAAAAAAAAAAAAGATGCACCTTTCCCCCCCCCCAAAAAAAAGAGGGTGAAAATCTGGGTGAGTCTTATACACTGAATACAGCATTTTCGGCTTCCCAAAACCCCACCCATGTTTTTTTGTTGTTGTTGCAAAAATGGACATGCAGAGGGTTTGGGAGGCCTGCAAAGTGCTCCTTGAGGCTGGGGAGGATAGAAATGTGCAAAAAAATAGCTGTTTTTTGTTTGTTTTTGCCCCCTATCCCCAGGAGCACTCTACAAGCTTCCCAAAGCCTATGCATGCCCTTTTTCTTTACAAAAACTGGGATCGTTTTTGCAAAAAATGGACCATTTTTTGCTTGTTTTTGGGCTCCCCTAGCCCTCAGGAACACTTTGCAGGCCTCTCAAACTTTCTGTGCATGCCCCATTTTTCACAAAAAACAAGGCATGCAGAGGGTTTGGGATGCCTGCAGAGTGCAAAACCTTTTTTAAAAATTTACCTCTTCAAAATCTTGCTGCATCTTACTCTCTGGTGCGTCTTATAGTCCGAAAAATACAGCCAGGGCCGGATTTAGATGAAAAGAGGCCCTAGGCTATTCCACTTATGGGGCCCTTTCACCTCCCATTTTTAAGTTTGTAAATTACATGAGAGATAATAAAATACATCATTACTGTGATATATATCAATATATTAAATGAAACATGTTGTAATTGGTACTAACCTTTATAAAAAATGTGGCACGGATAATAAATAAAAATAAAAGGCCCCTCTTGATCTTGAGGCCCTAGGCTGAAGCCTAGTTAGGCTATAAAAAAATCCGGCCCTGAATACAGCATATAAAAATGGCTCTGTGTGTGTGTGTGTCTGTGTGTGTGTGTGTGCACGCGCGCGCTCCAGCATAACTCTGGAACACCTCGAGAAATTTCAATCAAACTTGGTACACAGATGACTTACTCTCTGGAAAAAATACTGTAGGGATAATACATTCCTAACACCCCTCAGGGTGTGTGTGTCTATGTGTCTGTGTTCCAGCATAACTCTGGAATGCCTAGGCTGCTGAAATGAAAAGGAATGAATTATATCTATAGTGCCAAATCACAGTACTTTTAACAGTGATAGTGTGCATTTGGGATTCAGATTCTGTTAAGATACAGCCTGTTGTGCCTTAAAATGGCATCTACTGTACAACACAGTGGAATTGTTATGGTAATGGCTTCACAGTACTCCACAAGGGGGTTCCCTCTGGTAAATGGGATTGGTTCTTCAAAAGAAACCCACCCTAGGCCTTCAGCTTCAAGCAAAGAGAGCAAGTTGTCGGGGGAGGTGCCTGAACCCTGTAAATAAAATTACTTTGACTTGACACTATAGATATAATTCATTCCTTTTCCTGTCTAATATAGGATTAGGATAAATAAATACCCGGCAACGCTGGGTTATCAGCTAGTGTAACAATATATTTAAATTATGTTAATACAATATTCATAAAGCAAAGGAAATCATGATTGTTCTTATTTCTTCTTCCTTTATATTATGCTTCTGCTCTCTTCCAGTAGCTTGTTTGGCAGTCACAATCAATCTGAATCCCCATATGTGTTTTCCAATCATAGCATTAGATAGAAATCCACCCTCTCCGTTTTATTCAAATTGAATAAATTGCATCCTACTGTAATTTGGCTGTAGGCTCCCAGACATGCAGATTCCAGAGGTTTTTATTCCAGCCATTTACAATCATATTTATTTCCCCCAGCAACTTCCAGCAACAATTTCAGTCATGGGTACTCAGCAAAAGCCCTTCAGTGGTTAAGGGCCGATTCACATAAAACATCTATTACAATCTGACAATCTGACATGAACCTGACTTGCCTATTTCAGTGAATTATGATCAGCTAAACTTGTCCAATGGAATGACAGAGCACATGTCCAGATAATGAATCGCCAGTGCTCGGTGCCACTCATTTGCTTTTAAGACGTATGAGCCATGATCCGGGCAGGTATCCCATTATACACACGACTCCTACTACTGTCCCATTCACACTCTATTAAATGGTTGTGGGAATCCAACCACAGTGGAATTTGCATAGATCAGTACTGATTTTTAGAGTGGAATTTGTGAGGATGTCACATACTGCATTACATTTTTCCTAGGCTGTTTCCTTCTAGGCAAAAGCTGGCTTTCCTTTAACATTGAAAGAATTGTGGGAACACAATCAGAGAAATGGCTCCAGAAGGCACAAAAGAGTTGTAAGAAGCTAACTTGAAGCAGCACACAGGTCATTCTGCAGTGAGTAAGGCTAAGACATTTTACCCTGTGCTTTTTAGGCTATTAGGAGCTTTTAAGATGCTTGTCTTTTTAAATTTTCACTATCTGGGCTAAAAAAGAAAAAAAAAGTTCTCCGGGAAATATTCTGACTCAAACTTGTACTTTATATTATTCTCTTACACTCAGAGAGAGTTCACAGATAGTTAAGCACGTAGTAATTGCAGCTGTCACTTGATAGCTTGACTTCAATCAGTCATCACATGATGGCTCTTGGTGGGCTATTACCTCTTACAATCTTAGAAATTATCACACAACAGGAGCTAAAGTGTAAAGTGACAATCCCAGTACAAGGCAGCTATCACCAACTGCAGAATGGTTTTCTCTTAAAATGAACTAAAGGGGAAGGGTCCTTTAAGAGGATAAAGATGCTCTGTGATGTTCTACAAGATCGCCTGACATCTACTTAATCTTCTCAAAGTTAGGCTTTGAAGGCATGAGACAGAGAAACCTAGTAGCCACACTATGTATTGTCTGCTCTCTTACTTGTCCCATTTTTCTTCCTTTAGTCCAGCCTCCTCTAAATTCTCCAAGTACATTAGACTTAAGTTCCTATAATTCTGGGAAGAAGGCCAATATTTCTGGACAGTTCCAGGTTATGGAAGGTTGCTTTAATTTATAATGGTTATTTCCAACATTAGCACCCACCAAATAGTTCTGGCTTTCAACTGAAAGAATTCCCTCCTGGCTTTTGGGCATGGTGAAGGAGGGAGTAAAGCATCTTGCAAGGTGAATTGTGTCACCTCTGAAGCATGAACTTCTTTGTGGAAGCAAATAAGAACAGCTTTGCATTGATACACATGGATGTCTTATGTACACTAATCTGCTCAAGAAGCCCAGAAATATTCTTGGTTTTACCTCAATTGCGAAACTACAACTATCCAAAGCTCTGAGTGGGCAGCTGAGGTGACTTTATAATTTCAAGGCCTGAATGAAAAAAAGTAAATCTTAATTTGCTGATTGGTGTGATTACCAGGCTGCCTCCTCCTCCTCCTCCTCCTCCTCTTCCTCCAATACTCTTTCACTGAATGATTTTGTCTGATGAGTACACTACCATGTTTTGTATAATCTCCATTCAAGACAGTAGATAAAACATCAGAATCCATTTACTGTAAGACAACAATAGCACACACCGCCCAAACCTTGGTAAGCTGTTATGTACAGCTTTATTTGCAACACTTTGTTTTTCATTTGCTGCACCCAATCAGCCCATCTGCTTTTAAGGCTAAGGCTGAGGCACCATATTTTCTGAGGGCTCAGAAGACGTGCTGGTACAAATAATTGAGAAAGTGCAATGCTTCTTCCGAGAGCCTTCTGATTGGGTGTGTAATGTGCAGAGAGTGAGTGCCACTGATACCGATTATAGTGGGTGTGATTTATGATGTTTGATACAAATGTCTCTTCTTCCCCTACTTGTGCCAGGGCTGTTTTGTCATTTTTTTTTAATAAAAGGAAAGAAGGCATCGAGTAAGCATGCAGAGGAACTCAGCAAAGTGATTGATATTTGAGTCAGTGGGTTTGTTCTTCTAACCCAGCCTCCATCATTCTGGCTGCACTATCAGGGGCCAGGGCTTAAACCCCAGACCCTCTCCATTTGGGTCATTTGCCATTCCCCCAGAGTAATGACTCTCAATGCATAACTTGGTTATGAGAGATTGATCGGTTAAGCCAGCACAGATCTTGAAAGCAAAGCTGCAAAGGGAGGAGATGTCCCATTTGTTTTCAAGACAGAACATCACTGCTCCTTTGCTTCGCTTGGTAACAGAACCCAGCATTGGTGAAACAGACAGCCAATCAAAGCCCTTCTTCTGCCAGAACATAGATGCTTACAGATTCTTGTAGTCTATAAGTATTCCTCAACCACAATTGAGATCAGAATTTCCATTAAGGCGGCTGTGAAGGGAGTCATGCCCAATTTTTATAAACTCTTTCGCCACCAGTAAGGAATCATTGCAGTTGCTAAGTAAATCACATGATTGTTAAGCAAATCTAGCTTCCTCCATAGTCTTTGCTTGTAAGAAACAGGCTGGAAAGGTCACAAATGGCATCCACATGACCCCAGGATGCTGCAACCATTGTAAATACATGCCAGTTGCCAAATGCCCAAAATGTTGTTCATGTCCCTGTGAGAATGCTGTGATGGTTGTAAGTGTGAGGATCAGTTGTAAGTCACTTTTTCCAGGGCTGTGATACTTCAAACTGTTGCTAAATGAATGGTTGCAAGTCAAGGACCATCTGTTCTTCAGCACATGCTTCACTTTGTAGGGAAGTGTTTAAAGTTGTAAGGATGTTAAAATGTATGCAATGATGCAATCACATACTATCATTGCCCCCTCACCTCCTTCCTGCAGATGTCCATGGTCTCTATTCTTAATCAAAGTAGAGCAACATGTTCCATGAGGTACTCGGACACTTTGCAATGGTGTCTCTACAAGGGTAAACATTTACTGAACTGGATTGTAGGTATTTGCAAGTATCTAGATTCTATTTAGCAACCTGAGTTGTTAGCCAGTCAAATATAAAACATGATTTGGACACAAGATTATTGTGCATGTTAATCCCCCAAGCAACTTGAAGGATCCAAAAAGAGAGAGAGAGAACTGAACATTTTAAGCCTACCAAAGGGTTTGTGTAATTTCTTTATTTGGTTTTTGGAAAGGTTCATTGTGAAGGCTGCACAGTGCCACCTTAGTTGGGAGAACTACCATAGAGGGATAATTACAGAAAAGGTCCTGTGTCACCTTTTTAAGTGGCCCTGTTCTATAGAATAAATTATTACAAATCAAATGGGGTTGATTAGATAAGAGACTCATCACTGACCTTCTTCTTGGGAATGAGAGCAACTCATGAAACAAGGATTTTCCAAAATGGAGGCTTCTGTTTCAGAGGTTCATTTTCAGGTTCTTGGTGACTTCTGCTATCCGGGAATCTCTTTTCTCAAGATATGGTTCTTTCTTTTCTTGAAGAAAGTGATGGCTACAGACAGAGATGGGCCTCAAAAATGTTAGCAACGGGTTCTCTGCCCGGTTGCTGGGTGGGTGTGGCCATGGTGGGTGTGGCCTAGTCAGCCTCCTGCACCACAGTGGGGGGGCTCAGGGAGGCCCATTTTTCACCCTCCATGAGTCTCCGTGCGGGCCCTGAACTTACCTGGCATCCAAAATGGGCCAGGTGGAGACTCCTGGGAGGGGTAGGGTGGGGTGGGTGGAGCAGCCAGGAATGGGATTTTGGGGTTCACCAAACTGCGTAGAATCTTCGCTAGAGGATCCCTCGAACCCGTCCAAACCCAGAGCAGCCCATCCCTGGCTACAGTCATGGAGATGAAGAAATCCAAGCACCCCAATTAAATATTAGTGTTGTTTAGCCATTTCTGCTGTGGGTATATTATAGAGTTCATTATATGTCTAACTACAGGCAGTCCTCAACTTATGATCAGCGGTTTAACAACCATTCCAAGTTACAACAGCCTCAGACAGGGAGTGTTAGATTCGGGCAACGAGAGAACAGACTTCAGACGATAGTGACAAACAGCTCTTATTTATTATGTAGTGGTGATCCAGCTTGCTATGGGGTCATGCCGGTCCCCTTTTATAGGGACCTGGCAGACCTCCCGTCCAATCAGAACAACGCCTTGTTCCCGCCCTAGTGGCGGACCTGAGTGGAGACTACAGCAGTTTATGCAAATATCTAACACCCCTCCCCTCTTAGATGGAGTGTTCCTGTTGGTGACAAAGTCCTGTAAGTATGCCGGTTTCTGCCTTGCTCGGGTGGACCTGCGAAGTTCGGGTTGTGCCGGAGTGGGCGTGAGATCGGCGTATCCTTTTTGTTCCGTTGCCCTGGCTAGGGATGGTAGGTTCCCCTCACTGGGAGGCTGCTCCGTTCTATCGTTGGTCTCAGGTTCCACTCCAGGCTCTGCGGTGCTGTAGTTGTCTGTGCTGTGAGATTCGGGTTGTTGCATCGGCTGTCTTTCTGACGGGATAAGTTCTTCATTTGATGATCGTAGGTTGGAGTGCATTAGGCGACCTCGGAGTTGGTCGATGTGTCTTTTCCAATTCCTGCCGTCCTCCAATTCTAACAAATAGGAACGAGGACCGGTGATACCGATTACCTTTGCCGGAATCCACAGTGTCCCCCCTACATAGTTGTGGGCGTATACTGAATCCCCTATGCTAAAGTTCCGAATTTTGCTTGTAGAGTCTGGGGGCAATGTGGCAGAGTAATTTGGGTGTAGTCGGTCTAGGTGAGACCTTAACCGGTGACCCATGAGGAGTTCAGCAGGGCTCCTTCCCATCGTGGCACTAGGGGTAATGTGTTGGATTAAAAGATAATGATCGATCCGTGTTTGCCAATCACCCGGGCCCATCCTAGCGAGAGCCTCTTTTGCAGAGCGCACCATTCTTTCCACCTGTCCATTCGATGCCGGATGGAATGGCGCGACGAGGGCATGCCAAATTCCCTGACTTGCTAAGTATGCTTCAAATTGCATGGCCGTGAACTGGGGCCCGTTATCGGAGACCAGGAGGTCGGGCAGGCCGTGCGTGGCGAAAAGTTGCCATAGTACCTTGATGACCGCCTCTGCCGTGATCGAAGTCATCAGGACTACTTCTAACCATTTGGAGTATGCGTCCACAACTATTAAGAACGTTTGCCCTTGCACTGGCCCTGCAAAATCTATGTGTATTCGCGACCAGGGTGCTTTCGGTTTGTCCCACTCCATAGCGGGCGCTTCAGGGGGGGCTGGTCTGGATTTTTGGCATGGATTGCAAGTGGCTACCCATTCCTCTATCTCCTTGTCCATGTTTGGCCACCAAACGTAACTCCTAGCTAATGCTTTCATCCTTACAATCCCTGGATGCCCAACGTGCAAAGCCTCTAATACATTTCTCCGCAGTTTGTACGGTACAACAACTCGATCCCCCCACAATAAACAACCTTTAAAACCGACAGTTCATCATGCTTAGACCAAAACAGTTTGAATTCGGGTCCCACAATCCCTTTGGGCCACCCCCTCCATACCCAAGTTTGCACTTGTCTGATTACGTTGTCCTTAGCAGAAAACCTAGCAACGTCCACAGAAGAAACTGGCCCTGTGTCCAAACAGTCAATCAAAAGGACTGGTATTTCTGGAGTGGGGTCGGTTAACAGTTCCGGTAGCGGGCAGCGGCTGAGTGCATCTGCATGCCCCAATGTGGAACCCGGTCGACGTACCAGTTTGTAGGAATATGCAGCCAGGAAAACAGTCCACCTGGTCATGCGCGGGGAGAGGGAGACCGGTGTGGGGTGGTTTCCCGCCAGAAGACCCAGCAATGGTTTGTGGTCTGTGATAAGTTCGAAATCGCAGCCTTAGAGGTATTCGTGGAAACGCTTGACTCCAGCCACAGCGGCTAACGCTTCCCTGTCCAGTTGGCTGTAGTTGCGTTCCGCCGAAGACAAAGTTCTTGAGTAGAACGCGATGGGGGCTTCGTTCCCGTTTGGCATTCTGTGGCTGAGTACTGCGCCGACGCCGAAAGGTGATGCATCGCAGGTCAATACCAGTGGTAGGGTTTGGCTGTACTGGATGAGTAGAGAGTCGGTCATCAGCAGGCACTTGACTGCGGTGAAGGCGATCACCTCGGAATGTCCCCAGGTCCATTTCGCGTTCTTGGCTAGAAGTCGGTGTAACGGCTCAACGATGGTGGCTTTCTGTCTGAGAAAGACGCTGTAGAAGTTAAGAAGTCCGAGGAAGGCCTGCAACTCGGTCTGATTCCATGGTGTGGGGGCGTCCTGGATGGCCTTAATTTTCTTCGATGTCGGGTGTATTCCCAGTCCATCGATTCTGTAACCCAGGAATTCTACGCTGGGCACGTTAATTTGGCATTTTCCCTTTTTAAGGCGGAGACCCTTTTCTCGAATTCTAGCCAAAACAGTCCTAACACATTTCAATAATTGCTCCTCGTTTGCAGCCGACACCAAGATGTCGTCGAAATAGGGGACGACTCCGGGTATGCCCTGCAAAAGCCGTTCCATGATGCTTTGGAACAATCCTGGAGCGATGCTCACGCCGAATTGTAACCGGTTGCATTTAAAAGCACCCCTGTGCGTCACTATAGTTTGGGCCTCCGCCGTGGCGCTATCCACTGGCAGCTGCTGATACGCTTGTGCCATGTCTAATTTTGCAAAAAAAAATCCTGGCCCCAACGAGTGCAATAGGTGTTGAACCACGGGCACAGGATATGCGCTTTGTTGTAGGGCGACATTAATTGTGCATTTATAGTCCGCGCAGATACGGACTGACCTGTCCGGCTTAACGGGGGTCACGATTGGGGTTTCCCAGCGAGCGTGATCCACCTGTTCAAGGATCCCTTGCTCTACGAGCTTATCGATTTCCTTATCAATTTTGGGGCGGAGCGCAAAAGGCACTCTTCTAGGTTTGAGCCGGATTGGCGCCACATTTGGATCCAAATTGAATGAAATCGGCTTCCTCACATACTTAACAAGGCCGGGGCTGAACACATCCTCAAACTCCTTAAAAATCCCTTCAGCGCTGCTGTTACCCACGGCGTTGATTCCGGTAACTTCTAGCCCCAGGGCTTCGAACCAATCCAATCGCAGGAGGCTCTGTAATGGTGCGCTGGCGACGGTCACGGGCAGCTGGGCTGTGATGTTTTTGAACTGGACTCGAAACGTGCCCTGACCCACAATGGGGACCCTGTTCCCCTGGTAGTCTCGAAGCAGGATGTCTGGTGTTCGTAGTTGGCGCTTCTTTAGGCTCGGAATTGCCTTTTTCATTGCGGACCACGAGATGATCGTCAGGGATGATCCCGTATCGACTTCAAGCTCGCAAGGGGAGTCCTCCAGGAGGACAGTGAGTTTCAGCTTTTTAGGCCGCTTTGTGCGGACTTGCCCTATCGTTGTGAGATAGGTTCTCAGTGGTTCTTTCTGGGTATACTCTCTCTCGGCTCCCTGGGAATACTCTCTTTCAGCTCTCTGGGAATACTCTATCTCGGCTGACTCCCTTGGGTCTCTCTCTGGGCGCCCTTTGTTTTTTCGCCAAGCCCCTGGGGTGGGCTTCTGTCGGCGATACGTTGGTGGCTGCCATTGTGTGGCAGGGACTTCGCTCTGACACACCCTTGCAATGTGCCCATGTTTGTCGCAATGCGAGCAAACAACGTTCCTGAAACGGCAGGTAGACCGGGGGTGATTCCCTCCGCAGCTTGCGCAGGGCGGCAAACGGAATTTGAATTTTCGCGCTGGTTTTGTGTGACTGCTGTGCATGCGATGGCTGTCTTCGCACTCGCTGTCCTCGGTTTCTTGATCGGTGGCCTCGTGATGCACCCGGGTTTGTCTGGCTCTGGACTGGGTTGCGCTGTATCCGCGTTGTAGCGTTTCTGTAGATCTGTCCGCTGATTCCGAAGCTCTTGCCTCATCTAGCGCAATCTGCAGGTTTAAATTGGATTTGGCCAACAACCATTTTTGTAACGAAATGTCCTTTAACCCGCATATGAGGCGTGCTAGGATCTGCTCGTCCAGGTCCCTGAACTCGCAATGCGTTGCTGCCTTTCGAAGTGCTGCAACGTACTGATTGATGGATTCGTCTGCCTTCTGGTTCCGCATGTTGAATTCCTGGCGGCGAATGTGGCGGGAAGGTTTTGGCGCGAAATGCATCTGCAGTGTCTGCTGTAGCGCCGTCCATGTTACTGCCTGGATGGGGGTTGGCTCCGAAAGATCCCTGGCCGTTTCGAAGACTTCTTGACCGCAGTAGCTCAGGAATATATTCTTTTTCCGGGAGTCCGGTACTCCCATGAGATCGTTTGCCTCGAGGAAGCATTCGAATCTCAGCCTGTAAGATTCCCAATGCTCGGTGATTGGGTTGTATGGAGTCGGTGGAGCGTGCATCACCATCTTGTCCTGCGTTCGAATTTGCCGCGCTGAGATGGCTGCCGGAATTTCCGCCGAATTCCGGGGCTGGATCGGATCCGTAGATTCTGGTGGTAGATTTTCGTCCTATCTGCCTCTCGATCCCACCTTCGTCGCCAATTGTTAGATTCGGGCAACGAGAGAACAGACTTCAGACGATAGTGACAAACAGCTCTTATTTATTATGTAGTAGTGATCCAGCTTGCTATGGGGTCGTGCCGGTCCCCTTTTATAGGGACCTGGCAGACCTCCCATCCAATCAGAACAACGCCTTGTTCCCGCCCTAGTGGCGGACCTGAGTGGAGACTACAGCAGTTTATGCAAATATCTAACAGGGAGCTTTATATCTTGTAAAACACATCTAGCAATTGTAAAGCATCATGCCACCTCCCATTCATATGACCACATTTTGGGCACTTGACAGTGGCTTCAATGTATAACCAATTGCCAAGTTCCCTGTGATCATATCAGTGGTGGGTTATGACCAGTACACTTCGGTACGGGTGTACCGGTGCATGCCAGGAGCACCTGGTACCATTCTGGTACGGTGCTCCAGAGGGCCCACCTGCTTGCCCACCATCCTTACCTGTATTTGAGCTCTTCCGGGATTCCGCATACGCGTACCTAGTATACAGCACCTGTGCAATGCTCCGCTAAGCAGCTGGAGTGTCACGGAGGCCTCGCAGAGCGTCACAGGAGGTAAGGATGCATGCGTGCGCTGCGCACGTTCATGTGGAGGACACCGGGCCCCATTGCACTGTACCAGTTGCACCTGGATCCGGAACCCACCACTGGATCATATGTTTGGAATTTCCCATAACTTCCCCAGAAAGTAATGTAGAAGTTGGTGGGGACGGTTAAAAGCCTGGAGGATGGAGGAGATCTGAAATACTATTGCTGGCTGCAGGAATGAAGTGGAAATCCTGAAGTTTTCAGCTCCATTCATGCAGCTCTACAAAATATTTCCCCTCTGTGCCTGGAGAGGAGGAAAAACATTTTGCAAGGCTGCAGGAACAGAGCTGAAAACATGAAGATTTCAGATCCTTTTCTGAAGTCCCATAAAAGTTTTCCCTTGAAAAGAGAAAATTAGAATTATCTGTATAACTCAATAGATACAATCAAACAGATACAAAAAAGACTACAGAAAGCCTTGAAAGATCAGATCCCTAATATGAAGCAGAATTCAGCAAAGTATTTGCTAAGAATCATTTGACTCTCGACATAAACTTTGTGATAGAAATGGATTTTTATGATTAAAGAACAAAGAAGACTTTGGTAACTTTCTTTTGTTCTTGTTACACTGAAACCCTCTAAAGCAGAATAAAACTTTTTTTTAAACCAATTCACTTGGAATCAAAACTAAAAAGAGATAAGGGCAAAGACAAAAGAGCTTGATGCATAGAATAAGCTATGATTTAGTTCAGCTCCTGAAAAAGTACGTACACCAGGAGATAAAATATTCAGAAGTACAAAATGCAATCCCCCACCCACCCCAAAAAAACCATAAGGAAGGCAGAATCCCTGAAATGTACATCTTTATCGTTGTAAGGAAATCTTGGAATATACCAAATTTTCTGGGTTCTGGGTTCCCTCAGAACAAATCCAGTTTTTACTTACTTAGTAATTTGTTTATACTGCTCAGCTCCCAGCAACTCTGCATGTATAAAAATGCATGGAAATGTTCAGTCAGGGAATTTCCAAGCTGGTCTAGGTGGCCCTCCGTAATTAAGAAATTATTGAATAGAGAAGGGAAAAAGAAGCAGCTGAAATGGAAGAACTTGCAGTAACAACATAAATGGTGAGGGAAAGGGCAAGAAAGATGGAGAATTGGTCAGCACCAGCTGAAGAAGAACTCTGTGGTTTTTGGTTGAAACATCTGACTGGGCTGCAATCACTCATTATGTAGGAGTTTAACAACATACTGCAAGGATGTGAAATTGAAGACTGGCTAACATCCTACAAAACCTACCAGATAATGAAAGATCCAGCAAAAGAGGCAGCACCAGGCAACTACAGGCCACTTACCTGTTTACTGACAACTTTCAAATCGCTAAATGTAGTCCAACGTCATCTAGCTGAAAACAAGCTATTTCAATCTGCACAGATAGGAAACTGTCCAAATGGAGAAAAAATCAGTTCCTAACTGTCAAGATGATTTTGGAAAACTGCAAGAGAAGGAAGACCAATTTGAATGTAGCTCGGATTGACTACAAGAAGACATTTAACTTCCTGCCATATGACTGGATAATCAAGTGCCTAGAAACAACAGGAGCCAGAAACAGCAGAGGTTTTGTGCAAAGATACATGGCACACTGGAAGACACAGTTGCTGTTCAATGGGGATATAATAATATTAAATTTATATGCCACATGAACTCCCAGTAACTCTGAGAACTTTAGTCCTTTGGAAGTTTTAAGGCAAACTGTGCCAAACAATTCCCACTTATTCAATGGTGGGTTGCCAATTTTTTTACGACTGGTTCGGGCATGCACGCTTGACACTTCTGCGCAGGCCCAGAAACGTCCGGATGGGTGGGTGGAGCCTTTCACCACCGCTGCTACCGATTTGCCCAATCCGGGACGAACTGGGAGCAAACCAGCTCTGCACTTATTGCTTCATTATTTTTCACGGTCAACATAAACTCTGCAGTGCCAGATATTGGATTAGCTTTTTCATTTTTTGCATTCCTTGTGTGTCTCAATCTCCTGGGCTAAAACTCTGCTGCTTATTTTTCCTAACAATACCAGGTGCATCTTTGACCACTCATCCGTTTTTAATATATTGATATATTAACACAGTGCAACAATATGACCCAGACCGATGTGCTCCTTCACCTTTGTCCCATCATCACATGGCAATAACAAAATGAGGATATTAATTTTAAACACAGTTCAGAAGAGCCACAAGTTGGCCCCTAATAAGATTAGGGATCTACATCATTCTCCTGTTCAGGATGACGGCACAATTTTCCAGTCTGGCATTTTTACCTATAAACATACACATATTAAACATTCACTGGATGAACAGAATTAGAATTATGATTTCTTTCTCTGAATGGCTGAAGAATCAGTTTTGTTTAATCTTTAAAAAAGGGGCTAGACATTTTGCAGGCAGGTTCTTCCCTTCCCTTGAACTTCCTGAATTGACCATTGAATATCACCAGGGCAGTGGTGGGATTCAATTTTTTTTTTACTACTGGTTCTGTGGACGTGGCTTTGTGGACGTGGCTTTATGGGCCTGACAGGGGAAGAATATTGCAAAATATCCATTCCCTCCCCACTCCTGGGGGAAAGGTTACTGCAAAATTCCCATTCCCTCTCCACCCCACTAATCTGCTTTCCAGCTCCATTCTCCTGTTCAGGGCAACAAAAGATCAGCTGGGAGCCAGCAGGGGCAGGGCCAGCCTATTTGCCGATTCTCCAAACTACTCAACATTTCAGCTGCCTGGTAGAGTCAGCCACTTTAGTGTGGTGTTTAAGGCACCAAACTAGAAACTGGGAGATTGTGAGTTCTAGTCCCACTTTAGGCACAAAGCTAACCGAGTGACCTTTGGCCAATCATTTTCTCTCAATTCTTAAAAGAAGGCAATGGCAAACCACTTCTCAAAAGCTATGCTAAGAAAACTCGAGGGACCTGCCCAGATCGCTGCCAGGAGTCAATGCTAAGCCAAAACTGAAGTTTCTGGAGATATTTGGAATTCACAGGGGAGCAAAATATGACTCAATGTTTTCAGAATATTGATGTTAACTAACTCCAAATCTGAGAATAATGTTTTTCCAGCAATTTCACCTAGATGCTAGCGCTTCCTGAAGATAGGTGTGAGTATTCCAACAAGTTCTCATGAGAGGTACTGCAAATCACTGAGAGATCCAGAAATATCACTCTCTTGATTTCTTTCCCTGCATGGATCATCCATCAAACCAATGAAGGCTATCTCCAGGTTTAATTTAAACCCATTAAAAGAGATCAAGATAATATGTTTCATCAAAGAGCTCCTGGAGCTGCAATGTCACCACCTTCTCTGTTAAGAATATTAGACAACTGCTGAGAGCTGTTAAAATTGCTGAGTCCAATGATTGTACCCTAAGCTAGATGTATTCCACCTGCCACAGAGAAGTATTAATGATTAATGAGTGATGGCTGGCAGGGTGGCATCCTTCTGGCCCATATCAACCATGCTGGGGAGGGATCTAACATATGATAGCTATCTGAATAGATCTAAGAACCTTATCTGTTTCCTTAGAAGACAAACAATGGAGCCAATTAAGACTGACATTGGTATCAATAGCAATAGCACTTAGACTCACAGTGCTTTACAGCCCTCTCTAAGCAATTTACAGAATCGGCATGTTTCCCCCAACTGGATTCAGCAGTGAGTTAGCCTGTGATACTGCATTCTAACCACTGCACCACCCCTGCTCTTAACAATGAAAGTGAAATGGACACATTGGTGAGGTGTGGCCTACAGTGACATTAAATGTGGCATAAATCCAGGCAATCTCAACTGTGATAAGCTCCTCAAAATAAAACTACAGTGCTGGAGGAGAGGAATTCTCTTGCTGCATGCCAGGAAGTTCTTAAATGTTATCATTTCATTCCTGAAAGAGGTAGAAGGCAAGCCTACATTTTCGCAGCCACAGAAGAACACTTTTGGCTCACAATTACTGTCTTCATTTTATTGTGGCCCATAATAGGTACCTGCTGCCTTTGATTTAAGGAACTGAACTTATTCTTCTGAGCATGAATGCCTTTAAATCACTAAGATTTCTACTTTTTTTGTTGCAAGTCCATTTGCTATTGGTAAAATTCAAACATGTTGTATAATAGAAATGGGTAATTTATTGCCTTTGAGAAGTGATGGGGCCACAACTTCCAATGATTAGGTCTAGACGGATCATGGGTTTTCCCCAATGCTATCTTTTCTTTTAGCCAGAAGTTATTTGAGCAGTAATACTATTCTTTTTAAATTTCTTAGACCTGAACTATTTCAAGAATCCCCCTGAGGAAAAAGATGTCTCTGCTAATTTTTGAAATAAAAGAACCAACTATGGAATGAACTATTCCACCTTAAATATGCCACATCTCACCTTCCCTCATTAGATACCGATATCCAGAAGTGGGTTAACCTACGGGGTTAAAATGCTATTCAGGATGCAAGTGAAAGGATTAAAAGTTTTTGACGGAAGTTTTCTATAGCTTTAGTGGTGTTCAAATGGGTACTTCTAATGCAGAATCTTTTCCAACTGACCTAATTAGCATCCATTTGCTGTGCAATGGCCTTGAACATTGAACTTAAGGCACATTAACTCATAAATGTAGAAGCCTATAGTTATGAGCCTGAATCTGGATTTCCAATGCACTTTTCAGAAGATGAAAAGAGGATATTAACCGTCTCTCAAACAAAGAAGAGACAGAATGGGAGGGAAAATACTCTAAGTGTCTTCAAAAGACTATGAATTGCAACCACAAAATTTCCATCAGGGCTAAAAAAACATTTGGTCCTAACATAATTTAATTCACCAAGAAATCAAGAAAAAAGGTCAACAAGCCAATAAAAGATTAAAGGATCTCTTACTGTATTGTGTTGGGTTTTTTGTTAGAAGGGAAAAAACCTAAGCAAATAATTTATTCAAATGGGTTTTATTCTTTGTGTTCTAATTTGTTCTAATTTTAGAGTTTGGTTCTCATGTTATGCATTATGTATTCTCAAATGCTAGACAGATGTTGCTTAAGAAGGCTTGTATGGATGCTTAATAGAAGACCTATTAAGATCTGCTTGAGTTTTTGCATTTTGTAATGTGTTTTTTTTAACAAAAACTTTGATTGTTTGATCACAATCCATATTTAACATAAGAGAAGGAAGAGAAGGAATAGGATGACATTATAGCAGTCTTCCAATATCTAAGGGATAGCCACAAAGAAGTGGGAGTCAACATATTCTCCAATGCATCTGAAGGCAGTTATTCTGTTCTGTTCCGTTCCATTCCGTTCCATTCTGCTCCGCTCCATTAAGAGTGGTTAGAATGCAGTACTGCAGGCTACTTCTGCCGACTGCTAGCAGCAGTTTGGCAGTTCAAATCTCACCGGCTCAAGGTTGACTCATCCTTCCATCCTTCTGAGGTGGTAAAATGAGGACCCAGATTGTTGGGGGCAATATGCTGACTCTGTACACTGCTTAGAGAGGGCTGTAAAAACATTGTGAAGCGGTATATAAGTCTAAGGGCTATTCCTAAGCACTATGGCTCAGGTGCTGGCATTTTGCAGGCAGCCTGCCAGTCATTCCTACAGCAGCAGCCCCTTTGTTGCCCCTGTGTTTTATCTCCTGTGACTTTCTCTTCTGCCTTCACCTGTCCAGTCCTAACTTGGCCTTGTCTATTCAGTAAGCAGCACCTGATTGCACCTTATTGGGGAAGCAGCACCTGATCAATTTTTGGATACCATCCATAAAGCTGAAAGTTGCTTAAATATCTTAGCAGCAGGCAAGTATTTACAAAAAGTGCTTATTGCTTTCTTACCCAACCCAGCCCTACTTTTGACAGACACGCATGTCTGACTAATAGAAGGCAGCTTCTTGTATTCAGCTTTTTCCTCAATTAATATAAGATAGGCATTCATTCCCCTCTCTCCCGAACATCTTATCAACATTATTAAAAGAATCAATGCATCCATTTCCTACTCATCTCTCTAGAGTGTTTTAAAAATCCATTTTGCAATAAGAATTATCTCTTGGCTTGGCCTAGTGAGTGCCTGGCTCAGGAAATCTCCACCCTCCCTGACGTTTTCTATCTTCCTGTCTGTCCATCAGGCCGTGCTTTAAAAGGGAAGATTCAACCGTGCTTGGCACAAGCAGAGAGTTCACTTTGCTTTATCTTCAGCAACAGACAAATAAATTCAAGGGAGTATATCACTGCTAAAATAATACATTGAAAAAAGAAGAAGTAAAGGCCAGAATTGTTTGCAATTTGTACCTGGGGAAAAAAAATCCCACTGAACAGGGAAAATAAGAGAGAATGCCACTTTTTAAAGAAAGAACAAGTACCCCTCCCCCAAATATACACTACATCAATCCTGACAGTAGGTACAATCCAAGTGAGGGGGGAAATGGCATTATGGTAGGGGAATCTGAGGGAGAAGATAGAAGAAGGCAGAACCATCACCAATACGTCAAAACTGTAAGGGAGAAACTTCAGGCTAGAAGTCAGGAAAAACTTTCTGACTTGAGGTGTCAGTGGAACAGAAGGCTACATGAATAAACTCTCTTTTGCTGAAATCCTTGAAAGAAAGTCTGGATGGCCAGCTGGCAGAAAGGCCCAAAGAGCACTCTGCTGGGATTAGCTCTGTTAAATGTTGATATATAGTCAGGGGTAGTATAGGCTCCTAATGTTAGCCCCGATTGGATGGTTGGTATTGTGAAGAAAGAAAAGCCCTCTTACAAGGGGTATTAGGGACGCGGTGGCTCAGTGGCTAAGATGCTAAGCTTGTCAATCAGAGAGGTTGGTAATTCGGCAGTTCGAATCCCTAGTGCTGCATAACGGAGTGAGCTCCTGTTACTTGTTCCAGCTTCTGCCAACCTAGCAGTTCGAAAGCAAGTAGAAAAATAGGAACCACCTTTGGTGGGAAGGTAAAAGTGATGGATAAACAATTAGAAGTGTGCACCTTCGTTGTTTAGTCATGCCGGCCACATGACCACGGAGATGTCTTTGGACAGCACTGGCTCTTCGGATTTGAAGAGCACCGCCCCCTAGAGTCAGGAACGACTAGCACATATGTGTGAAGGGAACCTTTACCTTTACAAGGGGTATAAGTACTTACTTGCTGATTCTTCTGTCAAAATGCCATTTCCCTGCTGTAAAACTGTATACAGGAAACCCTTGACTTATAACTATAATTGAGTCCAGAATTATATATTACATTGCAAGTTATGGCCATTATTAATTGGGCCACCATGTGACCATGCCTCATTATATGGCCATCTTTTTGAGGCAATCATTAAGAAAACACTGTAAGCACTGCTAACAGTGCTAAGAGGAGTTCATACAAAGTTGATTAAGGAGATGATTAGAGGACTGACACCACAAATGGCAGAAGATATGAGACTGTTTTGCTACTGGAAAGATACAGATTGATAGATGGAAGAGCATAATTTAAAACTAGTTAAACTTAGTGAAATTTAGTGACAATAGATATAGTTAAATAAATAATTGATAATGATAATAATGTATACAATGTGTAGTGTTATGATAAGTAATAATTGGATATGAATATTGAATGGTACCCATGAAAGGAAGATTAGAAATCCTTTTGGATTATATGTAAAGTTTAATAAAAAAAAAGAATTAAGTTAGATTCAGTTAAGTCTTGATTATTAGGGGGGGAAATGATATGGTACAGGATATAGTCAAATAAAGGAGGTATAATGATAACAATGTATATATATGTATGGGTACAACATAAGGAAATGGGATGTAAATTGTAAAGAGTGATTTGGAATGAAGGATTAGAAAACTTCGTTATTAAATATTATGGATGTTTAGCTAGAACAGGACATAAGGATTCAGTGTTATTGGAGGATTTTAGAAATAGTAAAGGAAATGCCAGAATGTGGTTATGTATTAAATCTTGGTATATTTTATGATGAAGGACGCTTAAACAATTATAGTCAAATGAAATGGAGGTATGATGATGGTAACATGCCCCAAATGTAATAACATAACCAAGCATGTGTGTTTGTTTGTGTGCGTGTGTAGCTATCGGCATTCCAGATATGTCATAAGTAGTTTGGGGGGGGTTGTTGTAACAGTCACTAAATGACCAACCATTAAGTGAGGACTTCTTGTACTGTGTGGTGTATTCACTCCCTTTCTTCAAAATAGCATTGTCCTCCATGAAAATGGAAGGATGCTTTGATTCCCACAATGGACGAATGGCTGCAAAAGTTGATGGAGTTAGCAGAGGTGGCTAAACTGACTGCTTTGATTAAAGGGGAAAAAAATTACTTTTATTTCTATTTGGAAACCACTTGAGGGCTTTGTTCTTAAGGATGAAAAAAAACGAAACTTTGATTTTGGGTTTTACCAATTAGATAGGTTTCTTGTTATAGAAATGACTAGTTTATACTGCTATGTAACAGTAAAAAGTTGAGGTTTGATGTTATTATCTTATTCTACTGCACCAAAGAGGACTCAACGCCTTTTCTTTCTTTCCCCCCTTTTCCCTTCCCTTTTCCCTACTATCTTTTTTTATTTTTGTATTTTATATTATAAATTAATTAAAAAAAAGCATTGTCCCTCCTGTAATCACTTTTTCGCTTATGTCCATATCATCATACGTATGATCTGTGATATCCTTATTATTGGTGGCCAACTTGAGGATATTTATACTCATCAGTGATGTACTGGAGCTGGATTGGCTGAGCAGGGAGTTGCAACTTCCCAAGGAAGAATCACATGGATCTGGATTGGATTCCTCTATCCTTTTAAGCAGGGGTGAAATGCTACCGGTTCAGGCTGGTTCGCCTGAACCTATAGTAAAAGTGCTATTGGTTCACCTGAACCAGTAGTAAAAAAATGATTTAAAAAAGTAAAAAAAAAAAGGTTCCAACGATCAGCTGTGACAAACAGCTGTGCTGTGTGATGGTAGGAACCTTTTTTGTGTGTGAAGTCCAGCTGCTTTTGCATTGTGTGTGAGCCAGTTGTGTAGCTTTGGTGTTATTTTTGTGTAAAGTGTGATAGTTGGTTTTTGAGTTCTTCTGTAAGGTTCCTGCTTGTTTTCTGCCTGGTCACATGGCAGTATTATACTGCTCGTTTTGTTCCCTAAAAAAAAAAAGTCCTTGAGGTTTTTCCTGCTCATTCATGATCTTAGAATATTAGGATTATTTCTGAAAGAATCAAAAGAAACTCAACTTCACTCATTATGTAGGGAAAATTGGAGTCAGGGCAAGGTAACTCCACTATGCTCCACTGCTTTTACTTGTACATTTCATTTGCTTATTTTGTTGTCAGATCAATCAATTTGCTGAGGATGCTTTCCACTCTGTTGTAGTTTGCCTCATTTTGCATTGTCTAAACCAATTGCATCATATACAAATTGGCTGTCTCACTCCTGAGTCTGTGTCATAGTTAAATGATTTAAGGAGAAATACTTTAAATACAAATACTTGCAGGAAAACACTGTTCTTTTGAATTCCTTGTTCTGAAAAGTCTTTCTTGCCATTTTTTCCTAGTTTCTAATTAAAATTCATAGGTTTTTTAAAAATGTATTCATGTATTCCATTTATGTTCTGCCTGATCAATTATAAACTCACAGTAACAATCAGCAGCAAAACCGGACTCTAATACATACAGTGATTCAGAGGATGTCAAAGATTAATATTCAATTGAAACCACAAGTTTTTCTCCTGGGACTGATGGATAAACAATTAGAAAGGAGCCTGTTTTCATATATGATAACAGCAGCAAGCTCATTGAATGCACAAAGATGGAAATATTTGACAATACCTAAATGGAGGAATGGTCCATTTAGGGAATGGGAAGATGATAGAACTTGCTAAAATGGCTAAATTGACTTGTTTGATCAGACGAAAAAACAATATCTATATTTATCAGTGACTGGAAAACCCTTATGGACTTTAGTGTAAAAAAGAAAAACAAATGAACTTGTGGTTAATGACTTTGATGATTAGACAGGACACAGTTAGGATAAACTATAGATTAATCTTGAAGAGGTCAAGATGTAATCTCAAAAAGAGAGGTTAAAATATACTTTTCTTTTTTTTCTTTCCTTCTTCTTACTGTATTATTTTTTGCACGTTTAGCTTTTTCTTTTATCCTCCACTTCCTCTTTTCTCTCTTTTTCTCATACTACTTTAGTTTGTATCAGTTGTTATTATTGTTGCTAAAACAATAAAATTGTATGTATGTATGTATGTATGTATGTATGTATGTATGTATGTATGTTACAAACAAACAAACAACAGGAAAACATCCTCAGAATACAATTAGCCAGTTAAAATCTCTATGATGAAAATGGGCTTCTAGATGATCAAGGGTAGATTAAATGTCCCTGCTAGCTTCTGTGTGAACAGGGACAATATCACAACTTACCAGTTGGAGCTTGAGGACGGTAGAATTTGGAGGCGGCACATTGACGAACTCCAAGGCCGCCTCTCCAACTCCAATCTTAGACAACCAGAGATAACTCCTGCACGAGTTAGCCAAAGCCCTACCCCAAAAGGAGCACAAATTCACTCCTTCCACTTACTTATTTACTTATCTGGTGAGGTTGCAGGGCCGCAGCGAATTCCGAGTGAACCGGCTCCAGAAACTCCACCCGTGCCCTGTGGAGAGTTACAGGATCTTCTACCAGACGAAGCCAGAGAGGTAACAGGTCCATCCGATCTGACCAAAATTCCAGCGCCAACTGAACTGCACAGGTCAGAAAGAGTGACTAGAAAACCCACCTACCTGAGTGAGTATGTAACCATCCGGATCAGCCCATCTAAGAGGGGAGGGGTGTTACATACTGACAGACAGTATGGTAGTTTCCACCAAGGTCCTCTGATCCGGCGGGAAAATACTGTAAGGTGATTAGTTAAGATGTCTGACAGCTTTGATGCCAGACAGAGTCTTTGCTGGATTGTACATAATGTTCACTAATAAAGAATTGTTGTTACTGTTGGCCTGAGTCTGCCTCTTCCATTCACCCGATCTAACAAAAACACTCCTGACTGATTAGCTTTTTGCCTGGGCCTGATATCAAGTTTATTTTGTACCAATTTTTCCATATCCCAAAGGTGCTTTTCAAAAAGCAACTGGGCTTTCTTTAAAACATTTTGCTTCTCATTTAAGAAGCTTCTTCAATTCTGAAGCTAACAAATGACCCTCAGAGTTCTTTCAACCAGATGACCGCAAAGAATGTAAATCCTTCCATTCCCCACCACTCAGTCAGAAGTGAAGAAGTTTTTTGAATGAGAAGCGAAACATTTTCAAAGGAAAAAACTAAGAAAGTTCAGTTGCCTTTTGAAAAGCACCTTTGGGACAGCCATGACCTGGATGATTGAGAATCTCCATAGGCATATTTTCCATAAATACATTGTGCACAAAGCCGGGGTGTGTGCGTCTAAATTCAATCTGTCAATGCTACTAATCTTTATGTATTATATCATCTTATTTTTTTTCAATAATAGTGACAACAGTAGCTGTAAAGAAAATCTGAATTTGTTGTCTTACGCAATTTTTCCATATATGGCATTGCATCCTATCAGTTAACTATTTTCGTAAGTCAATAAAAGAACAATTAATACTCCTTTCTGAATGCATCTATTTTGGTAGAAAACTTTAACCAGAGAATGGTTAATGAGTAGACATCACTTCATTTACCTATACAGATAATCCTCAATTTATAACCATTCATTTAATTATTGTTTGAAGTTACAACAGTGCTGGGAAAAGTGCCTTACAAGCAATTCTCGCACTTACAATGGCTGCAACATCCCCGCAGTCATGTGATCCAAATTTGGGCACCAGACAACTGGGATGTATTTAAAACAGTTGTGTGTATGATGGGGGGGCGGCTCACTTAATGGCCGCATTGCTTAGCAGCAGACTTTCCGGGCCCAATTGTGGTCATAAATTGAGGATTACCTGTATTGTAATTGAGGTCACATTCCAGATTGTGCCATTTCCTTCACATCGAAACCCACAGTCCTTTTCTTTTATGTTTCCGCCTCAAAGCTATTCATTGAAAATACATACAATAGTAGCACAATAGCCATAATACATAAAAATTAATATCTGTCCCCCCATTATGCTTTTATGTGTGTCTGAGCTCACAGGCTGACAGATCTCATTCAATAAATCTTGGTTTTCAAGGCCAAGAACCAATACAGTTTTCAGTTGGTTTCATTACCTTTTAATGCCTGTCTTTGATAACATTAATAATACTGTTATTGCCTACCACAATGATTTCCAACAAGCACTGTTTTGAATACCCTCAGCTCCTTCTCCGTACTTTTCCATTCACGTTGGGGTTTTTTCCCCCTAATTTGAGAGTCTTGTAATTTTTCCAATACTAAATCAGCTTGCGTCCTTGCCCAACATTTAAGAAATTCATGTTTGCCAATAAAGAGTTTAATTTCCTTCCGTATTGATTCATTAGGCTTCTAAGTACTTTGATATTAAAGCTGAAATGCTTGAAACTTTCATCGAGTGTCTGCATTGAAAGCAAGCGCTTGGTATGCATTCTAAGTCATTGTTGTCTACACTTTGAAGCTAATTCTATAGCATTTGAGTTAAGAATGCAGCATTCCACGTAGCATTCAAATGAGACCCAGCTGCAAACAGGGTTAGTTTTTAAAGAGTTAATTTTGCTGATCTTAAATTGAAGCCAGGCGGGTATATGCTTAACTTAGATAGGGCTATTCATCCAAGAAGATAATTTTCAGCTAAGAGTTCATTTATCCCTTTTATTAAAAACTTTGTGGATAGTTTGAAACAACACATTATTGTAGAATTATATGCAGAATGTAGACGAGTGCCTATTCCAAAGGAACTTACGTTCAAAAAGATCAAAAGGAAGGATAAGAGGATGTAGGTGAATTGTACCCACTGTTGAGATTCTCTGTTGTGGTTGAGAATCGGGATTCAGAGCAGCCTTTACAACTCGGTATTCATAGTTTCAGGAATTGAATGCCAGCACAACCAATGTCCATTGAAATTGAGAAAGGTTGATTCAAAAAATTAGCAGAAAAAAAGAGAACTTAAAATGAGATACATATTAACCCCTATATTTACTTTGGATTTTGAAATCTGATCTATCGGAATCCAAATGGCCAGAATATGAATGTGATTGCATGACACCCATTCAGTTTTGCATAGGTATCGGGGAGAATAACCAAGTTGATTCATATTTCCAAGCAGAAGATAAGATGCCAAGGCATACTGCCTCAAAGCCAGGGGGTTTACTTGCAACCATTTTTCACAATTGAGATAATCTCAGCCCAGACAGATGCACTTTTTGGAAGTACTATTCCTGTGTTTTTTTAAAATAATAATAATTTTATTATATTTACAATTGGAAAAATAAAAATTAATGCAAAGAATAAAAAGAATAATAGAATGTGCAGGAAGAAAAAGAAGAAGTAAAACATAGAAAAAAGAATGAAGTAATTTTCTCCTTGATCACAACTACTACAAATAATTTTAGTAAAATTTCACTATACAACAAATGCGCTCTTTTTCTAATAACTCATTTCTGAACTGTTGACAAAATCTTATAGCCTCATCTTTCACTCATTAAGACTACCAGAAATAATCATATAACTTATTTTAATCTTGATCAAATACACTGACTTTATGTTCCTTTGCCATGCCTTTAACCATCTTAGATTTTACTCCCTCAAAACAATCTCCTCAAACTTGCTTTCATCTTCCTTTTGTCTCCTTTCAACAAATCCTTCAAAGCTTTAAATGATCTCTTTTGCAAATCCAGTAAAAAAAAAATCCATATCACTCTTTTGATTTAATACTTACATGCCCTTTTCAAGTATTAAGACATTGATAGGTTTTATTTGTATATTTTATGTGTCACATTCTTGGAGTTTTATTATATTTAAATACACTTTCAAATTAATTTCAGTCTTATCCAGTATAAATTGCTCTTTTTTGTAAGAGCGTTTCCTCACTACCCATCTATGGTATTCGATTTTCTTACAATTAATTTCTCAGTCTATAAGTCTTAAATCTCCATAGAAGCATTTTCAGGATTTATATGAATATGGTACAGTAATAACTACAGAGGGAAGGGAAAGCTGACTTGGAATTTAAGGATGCGAATTACATTTGAACTGTTTTTTAAACCACAATCCTGACCTCCATTTTTTAAGATTCTATTTGTATGGGGAGAAAAATGATAGTCGTTTCTTAACTAATATGTACAAAACTAGCACCTAAGAACAATTATCATTGTTCTATGATGTGTTTACATCACAGCATATACCCTTTGCTTGATCAGGCCAAAAGAATCCAGAATCTGTTTTCCCACACTGGACAATATACACTCTGACCAGATTCAAAGCTGATAAATTGTGTTTATACATGATATTAAAACAAGGTGTATTTCAGCCACACTTTGCGAAACAAACTTCAGAGATCTGGTTGATACACAACACTAAGCCACAATAGATAGACCTGCACATTCTAATAAATGAAAAGTAAAGCATCTACACAATGTCTTTGTGTACAATGTCATACAACGCAAAGTCAGTCATATAATATAAGGCATTAAAAATATTCTTAAGAAAGTCCAACTCACAGGCTGGCCATTTTTGTTTTTAAAAGTCACATCGTTTTATGTACAGAGAGCAATATAAAATATTTTCAGTATTAAATATGATTTTCTCCAAAATATCTTTCTGGATTTGATCAGTGACGTGCAGTCAGGTGAGGCAAGTGAGGCACAGCCTCACCACTCTCATCATGAAAAAAAAAAGTAAAAGGAAAAAGCTGAGCTAGTTGCTGCCTCACCGTGGATGACTCTGCTTGGTGCTCTCCCTCCCCAAGTGTAGTGACTTCCTCCCCAGGCCCCCATTCATTTCTCTCTCTCACACACACAGCTGGATAAAACTATATAAAAATCTAGCCCAGCTTCACTGATTACAAGTTTGAAAAGGCAACGTGGCTCCACCTGCAATCAAACTACACTTGGGGAGGGAGAGCACAAGCGAGCACTGAGGAGACCACAGGAGGAGGCAGGAAGCCAGGCAAAGAGCCATGCTGTAGTACACACACTTCCCCCCAGCCTCTTTCTTTTGGAAGGCTCGGCTCGGCTCCCCTCCGGCTTCTCTGCCTCTCCTCTCACCCCAGCCTGCCAGCAGGAGGTGGCGGGTGGGCTTTATTGTGTTCCAGGCATTTCCCACCCAGACAGCAGGCTGCATTTGCAATGGTGGAGGTGTTTGGGAAAGGCAGCAGGGGAATGGGGGGGGGATGGCAGAGGAGCTGCTTTCAAGCCACTGGAAAAGATATCCAATCCAACTTTTGTGTGGGGGGGGGGGTTTGTTTGAGAGTGAGTGAGAGAGGGAAGGGGTAGGAGAGATAGTCCAATCCAACTTCTGTGTGTGTGTGTGTGTGTGTTTGAGAGAGGGGGAGGAAGGGAGAGAGGGAGGAAGGAGGGGAAGGAGAAGAAAAAGAAAAAGAAAGAAGGAGCAAAGGAGAAAAACAAATGCTGTCGCTTTAAATTGGAACTGAGCATGCCTGGCTGTGGAATTCTGGGAGTTGAAGTCCACAAGTCTAAAAATATTTGAAACCCAGCACTGTGTCAGTGCCTCACCAGTCATAAACCTCACCGCACGTCACTGGATTTGATTATTTGGTTTTTCCCTTCCTGGTGTACCTCTGTGTCTTGGAACAGTGAAGGAGAATTAACTTTTTACTTTCGGATTCACCTGCTACCTTGGACAAGCCAGGCTGCGTGCTCCAGTGATGCCATTTTCTTTGTAAAAGACTTGCCATCTCTGAACTTAGACAATGGGACCTAAGAAACCACCAACGGGCAAGTCACTTTCGGCTCCTGCCTCAGCGACTTCCATTCCAAGTACCCAGCAGCCAAAAATTACTTCATTGCTACAAAAAGAAGCGGCTGGAGAGAGCTCAAAAGAATTATCTGTCAACCAAATGTTTCAGGAAATTATGAGAGGTCAAAACGAACTGAGGAAGGAAGTGGCAGACCTCAAAGATGAACTCAGAGGGGTACAACAACATAACACAACAGAAAATAAGCAGAGAATTGCGGTGCTGGAGGAGGGGGCAGCTGGGATGGAGGAAAAGGTTAAGGAGGTCCAAAAGGGAAATTTAGAACTGGAAAAATTTATGGCCAGAATAGAATTTGAAAGAATGTCTTTTTTTCTCAGGTTCCAGAATCTACCAGAGACAGAAAATGAAGATCTTAAAGATATTATGAGCACAATTTTAGCAGAATACCTTAAGAGAAACAAAGAGCAGATGTGGTGGGATATGGACCTGGTCTATAGAATTAATTCAGCATATGCTAGAACCCATAATGTTCCAAGAGAGGTACACGTTAAATTCCTCAGGAGGACCATGAGAGATGAGGTGCTAGGGGCCCAAAGGGAGGGACCTCTAAAATACCAAGATAAAGAAATTACCATTCTAAAGCAAATTCCGAAAAAGATTAGAGAAAAAAGGAGGAAGTATTCTTCCTTATCAAAGAAACTAGACAATAGAGGAATTTGGTTTAGAGGTTATTGCCAGAAGGAATGCTGATTTTCTGGGAGGGAAGCCGAATTAGAATTAAGACAGTGGATGAGGCAGAGGCCTTTATTAAAAACATTTTTCTCTCCCAGAGGACGAAGATAGCAGGGGTGGGGAAAAAGGCAGCAATGTACAAGACATGGGGAAGGGGGGGGCATGGCTCCACCTGGGGGCAGGGAGGAAGGAGCAATATCAAAAAGGCTCAGGTCACAAAAATAAATATATCTGAAATATTATTGTAATTGTTGATATACTAGAAAGTGACAAAGAAAGAGATGATTGAACACATGGCTGATATAAAGTAAGAATTCTGTTTATGCTATCCTTTATATGTTATTTTTAAAATTGTAGATTTGATGGGATTTCTACTACTAACATGGGAACTACCAAATTTTTCTATGTACCCTATTACCTTTTCCCCATAAATGTTTTAAAACCAATAAAAAAAATTTACAAAAAAAGTCACATCTTTTTATGTACAGAGAGCAATATAAAATATTTTCAGTATTAAAGATGATTTTCTCCAAAATATCTACAAAGCAGCCTAATATTATTTATCCCATTTTCCCCTTTCTGCTTTAACTTTCCAATATTTTTCAACAAGCAAGCTGCATAAATCTGGATGATTCTGCTGATATTAACTCAGGCTTTGTCTTGTAATATTTCAACTAAGCAGAGATGCAAACAAGCTAGGTTTTAGCTCAAAAGTAGGTTTTCAGGATTGAAACTGAAGTTATCTCCCTAGTCAAGGATTGCCTGAATCAATAATACACCAATTTAAATGGTCTCATATAAATGGCTAACCCATTCATTTAATCCAGCAGTAGATCATCTATCAAAAGAAATAAAAAGAAGTATTATATTAAACACCTTCACCTTGGCTATTTTAATACATTATTTTTAAAAATGCCTTTTAGTTGTCTATTATTCCTATATAACAATTTTAAGGCATTTTTATGTACTGCCAGGTGTCAAGTACTTTTTGATACCTACAAGTTTATTTTTAAGAGCTGTTTGGAAAATATTAATGAGCACGGCTGCTTATACAAAATTTACTAAGGTATTCATTCTGCTTCCAATTAAGAAATGCATTTCAAAGGTGGAGAACCCTAATTTAAACAACAACAACAATCTGCAATCCATCAACTTCATTACACAAAATAATTCACCTCTGAGACAATCCTAATTTTACAAATGACAATGTTTATCATGTAGAGTGTAGAAGATAAAAGGATTTCCCCCCCTTGTGGAGCTTCATGAATGCCAATTTCTAATACAAAATGATCTCATTCATATACGGGCCAGACCAATATTCAAATAAGCGTTTAGCTAACTCTCCTCAATTCAAAGTGACAGCAACATATTTACAGTGTAATTCTACATAGGTGACCAGTCACAAATAGTCCTGAATTCAACAGAACTTACTTTGAGTGTTCCTATTTATTTATTCATTTATTTGGAGACTTAAGGTGTACATTTTGAGAAGAGGAATCTGCATACAAAATATATAATTTACATGCAAATCGCATGACATTTATAATGCAATTAGTATGAAAATGGATGAAGAATACTTAGGTCAGTTACACAGAGTGGTAAACACATCAATGTGGACTATTTTACAATGGAAATCTTCATCAGTAAAGAAGATCAATGTGTCATAAAACATTGTGGCTGTTTCAGATGTGAAAATTAATTCCTTTGCTTTGGTTCCCATAATAATGGCAACGTCTATAACATGCTATGTCCAAAGAAGCAGATTATGGCTTCACGGGATGGCCTGATCTACTATAAGTTAACTTACTGGCTGGATTTCCACAACATGTTGATCTGTAAATAACTCAAACTTTCCTGGTCTAATGATCTTATGATCTCCCAGTTTTAACTGTGTGTTGTACAAACTCAACATCTTTTTCTCTGTACATGTAAGCTCAACCCCATGAAGCAGTCCTGGAAAATACTAGGAGGTCATCACCAAATAACTGATAAGGTTGCAATAAAAAACACTTAAATGTTAGGGCAGTCCTTATATATTCTTTAAGCCTTTAGATACCTAATGAATATCTGATTCAGGTAGGCTTTGAACTGGGGATTTAAAAAGTTCAGAAATAGAAATGTTTTCCTAATAGCAATGACATTCTGTACTATCAGAACAATTATCATTATTCAACTTAGAGAGACCTGACAGACCAAATGGCTTTCAACAAGGCAACATAGAACCTGCATCTGTTTCCAAAGGATGAGGAGATGTGAGGTAGGGGGCAGAATTGGAAAATACAGGCAGATTGTTTGCATTGCTATTATCTAAAACCATACAGACTGATCACAATTTTTCTATGCAATGAAGGAAATAGGGTTCCTTAACCACCACTAGTATTTTAATAAGTAAGCAATAAGGTGGCAGAATCATGGAAGTATATGCATATAAGTATCAATGGCAGATGACAACATTTAAATTCTTATCTTCTAGGCTGCTGCGAAGGCAGTATCCTCAATCATTAGGGTGCACCAGAGGAAACCAGGAAGCAAAATTGCCCATCATATGAAAGTCAAACAGCTTTGGCTCTTCCTCTCTTGATATTAATTCCTTCCAATTGATCTATAAGACCAGGGGTCCTTAAACTTTTTAAACAGGGGACCAATTCATGTTGGGGGGCTGGACCAGCTGGGTGACCATGGCTAGGTGGTCATGTGACTGGGTGGGCATGGCCAATTTAGCAGTCCAAACAATACACACAAATTAAACTTTAATTTATTTTGTTCCTGGGGTGGAAAACACGTTAGTGAAGGGATGTGACTGCCTTGGGGGGGTGTGAGGGACTTCTGTTTCTGTCTCTCCATCTCTCTCTCTAGGCCAGGGAGGCAAACAATGGGCCCATTTTTGGCCTCCTGAGACCTCCGCATGTCCCGTTTTTGGCCTCCCCAGCCTCCAGACGGCAGGCGGGGGCTGGCGTGTAGGCAGGGCTATGTAGGGGGCAGCTTCATGGTCCCCCACAGGCCAGATTAATGGCTTTGGCGGGCCATAGTTTGAGGACCCCTGTACAAGACTCTCAAAACAAGCATGCATTGTAGCTACCCTATCACTGGCCTTTAGAACAATTGTATAACATTCTTTTTCTTTTAATGAGCCTGTAATTCTTTACATAGGGGTGGAGTCAGGGCGACTGAATGGAGCTAAGTGTTTTCTGACTGGATGCCTTTCCTGATGCCTATGTGGAGCTCACAGCAGATATTTTCTCTTTGCGCCCTAGATGTCTTAATTAACCCAATGATTTGGCTTCATATGGCACATAAATCAAAATTAACCACAGTAACTGTCTTTGCATGAATTCTGTTAATGGGTTTGCAGTAGCGTTGGGTGTGCAGGTTGTCAAAGCGGACAACTGTGTGATCATGACAATGGGACTGAAATTTTGCCTCTGTGAATGGGGTAAGTTTTGATTGCAATGTTATGATCATACTCTTGCCTGTTTTGATCACCCCTTCCCTGAAGATTCTGCTGGTTCAATCTTCTGGGTGAAAATAGCCACTATTTTCCTTTTCACCCCCAGCCAATATGCTGTGAAGGAGGGAGGGAGTACTTTTGCCTAAATCCTGTATTATTGCAGAGGAGTTTGGAAGTTAGCTTCAGGTTCCTCTACAACCCTAGCTAGAGTTGTTCATTTGCTACCTTACTCTAATTGTTAGAGAGTAAACCCATTGGACCCAGTGAGTTTACTTCGGAATAAATATGGAAAGACAATGATGTAACATTGAATGGTGCCTTCAAAGGAAGGCAGAGAAATGGGAGGACCTTCATTTTTTTAAAAGATGGATGGATACGCACCACAGCTTGATTGCTGTAGCCTGGGTATATATAATCCATCCTTCGGGGTAGCCAGATATATCCCCTAACTCACCTGTTAGGTATCTGGAGATCAGGACACCTGTGTGTAGTCTATCTTGATGTGCACTGTTTTTGTGCTGTAATTTGCTGCCTACAAAGCAGTACTATTGATTGATTGATTGATTGATTGATTGATTTCATAAAGCCACCCATCTTTTAAGAGTGGTTCCAGAGGTGGTACTCTGCCAGTTCACCCCGGTTCAGGCAAACCAGTAGCGATGGCAGCGGGAGGCTCTGCCCACATGTCAGCTCTCAGGCTGCCATTCAGGGGGGAGCCCGTCCATCGCCACGCCCGCTCGGCCATGCTTACACGCCACCAACGCTGCCACGTTGATGTTGACTCTCTGATGTTGGCGGAGCCTGTAGCAGCATGTGGCTCTCTAAGGCTTCCTTCACCGCTCTGCAGAGTAACTCTTCTACTTGGATGCAGCTGCCTACTCTGATGTAACTCTTCTACTCAGGTGCAACTGCCTACTATGATGTAACCCTTTGCTTGGATGCAGCTAACCAGGAAAGAGGCTATGATGACACTGAGTGGGGGTGTGGCTGGAGGTGTGGGTCATGGTGATTGGTGATGGTGGGTGGGTGTCACCTGGGTGGAGTTGTGGGTGGAGTTGGGTGGGGTAATGGTATATATTTGGGTGATGGTGTCAACTTGGTTAGAACTGACTTGGATTTGCTTACCTTTGTATCATTGTCATTTAGTGCTGGTTATCACGTAATATTAGATAGAGATAAAGTTTTTCACCAAACAAACTGACTCTTTGTTTGCATTCAATGTGAACGCCAGAATGTGACACTACCTGCCCAGACATAATCACAGATGTTCTGCGCATGCACAGAAAGTTCTGCGCATGCACAGAAAGTTCTGCACATGCACAGAAAGTTCTGCGCATGCGTAGAAGCACTGCATGTGTGTGAAGTGAGCATGCACACTCCCAGGTCCGAACCGGTAGTGAAATAAGAGAAAACCATTACTGGGCAGTTCCCAAACAAAAGTTAAAACAATATACAAAATCATATTAAAACTATAAAATGTAAACAGACTTATTATGAAACCAGAGAGGAGCTTCGAGATTTCCTTATCTGTGCTACTTGGTAGGTGTTGAAGGCAAAGCATTTGTCCATTCCTAAGAGTAAGAATCTAGCCTGACCAAGGATTAATGAAGCAAGTCTCATTGACAGAAGGAAAATAAGCCTTATTTCCAAGCTTGGTACTGGTGCAGGCTAAAGATAGGCCTTTAATCAATAATCCAAATTCAGTTTGATCAGCCAGGATTCCAAGTCGAGCTTTTGTTATCGTGCTGTCAGACCTGTGCAGGCAACTCAGTGGCCCAGAATGAGTCAACTACACTATCATTTATCACTGACTTGAAACATGTGCTCTACCCTCCTAGCTTTTCTTTCACAGATGCCAACTCAATCGTCAAAGCATTTGAACCTGCAAGGAAACCCCAATTATTTGTACTAATAAATAATAATTATCTATATGAATATGGAAGAGGTTGCGGTAATTGGCAGGGAATCGCTCCATTTTACAACAGTGTGATTGTGTGTTTAACACACTATGAGATAATCTCCGTAGGACAATCCATACAGAGCGCAGCATGCCCAAGACATATTTCCCACATGTTCACTCTGCTTTTATTTGAGTGGAAGGCGTACCAATGGCATATGGTCGCAGTTGTAAGGTAAACTTACAATGTGCCAGTTCTACATCAGGCAGCAAATTGATCTAGACAATGGTTCCAAATAATTCTCAGTGTGAGTCAAGTCTATCCCAGCACAGGTTTCTTTACCCTTATCATCAAAAGCCATTCATTTGGATCTGCTATTGCTTGGCCTCAATATACTAAGTGAGTGATATCAAAGGTAAGAGAAACATTTCAATGCTTCAAGTTGGTGGAGAGGGCTTTGAGGGGGAGGCATGGTTTTTAAGTGGTACTCCTCATTCCTCTAAGGTCAGTTCTTGGTAGCGAAGGAGAGATATAGCCCTAGTTCTCTGCTTTGTAGTAGGCAGAGGTGGTATTCAGCCAGTTTTGACAGGTTCTGGAGAATTGAGGAAATTTTGAGTAGTACAGAGAAACGGCAAATAGGCTGGCCCCGCCCCGCCCCCACTGCCTCCCAACCTCTCAGCTGATCTTCTTCTGTTGCCTTAAATAGGAGAACAGAGCTGGAAAGCAGGTTAGTGGGGTGGGGAGGGAATGGGGATTTTGCAGTATTCTTCCCCTGCCATGTCCATAAAGCGACGCCATGCCCACAAAGCCATGCCCACATAACCGGTAGTAAAAAAAAATTGAATCCCACCACTGTTTGTGAGTGTCATCAGCTCAACTCTCCACTCCTATTTAACATGTAAATGGAATCATCAGATGTTCTCTTGATTCTGTACTATGTACCCTGTATCTTGACAGGGTCCAGTATCAGCATATCCTGATGATATAATCAGTCCACTATAGACACTCCGTTGTAAATTTGCAACAAGTGTTGCAACACACATGCGCGCACACACACATAACCTGCACATACCAAAGAAAAACAACTGGATGAGTGCTATTGTTACTATATCTTTCCAATTTGCATCTTTGCAGGAGTGTTAAGATTGGCAGTTCCAGCACATCTGGGAGATATTAAGTTGGGAAACATTTTGCTATGGTTTCATTTTAAGACACAAGAAGGGGAGGGGAGAGGGGAGAGGGAAGGGAAGGGAAGGAAAGGATGCTTGTAGCTAAGAAGTACAGAGATGCAATCTTTCAACTCATCCCAAGAAAAAATAGAGATACTATGTAGAGTAATAGACACAAATAACACTTATTTTATTTTAAACAAATATTATCATTTTATGTTTTAATTGTATGCTGCTTAGAGTTGCACTGTGAGTGAGATGTGTGGTCTCTAAATCTGATATACAGTATAACTAAATAAAATAAATCAGAATATACCACTAGTGATTTCAGAGTCCAATTGATTGTTTTGTTGTATATTTGCCCTTGCTCTCTGTTCATGAATGCAACATTCTGGGTCTCTGTTGTAAACTAATGGCACACTTAAGCAACTTTAAATTCTATCTAGACCAAAATCCAAATGCAGTAAATTATATGCAAATGTGAAAACAAGTCCAGGAATCAACGGACTTTTACTAACACATTCATTGAATCTGGGCCTTCATCAGACAATATGTTGCATTTACACATTTTTCATGGGAAAATGAGAAATGGAAAAGAGAGAAAATGCAGTGGAGATGGGGGGAGAGAGAGAGAGAGAGAGAGAGAGAGAGAGAGAGAGAGAGAGAGAGAGAGAGAGAGAGAGAGAAAGAAAGAAACAATGGTTTTATCAGGCTGAGATTTTATTCCCCTCAGGGTGGAAAGCCTAAGAAAAGCCTCACTAATTCCCTTGAAAGGGGATTATAATATTTCTACACGACACTCCTTCCTCCTCTTATTTCCCCCATGACAACAACCTTGTGCAATGAATTGGGCTGAGAGAGAATGACTGGCCCAAAGATACTCTTCCAGTTTTCATGCCTAAGGCACGGGACCACAATGCACAGACTCCTGGTTTCTAGCCTACTATCTTAGCCACTAGCCAAACTGGCTCTCTTTTCTGCTGTGAATCCCTAAGAAAAGCATGGCTAATTCCCTTGAAAGGGGATTATAATATTTCTTTCTTTCTAGAGGGTGCTGATTTTTGCAAACTCCCTGAAGACGTAATAGTCAAAGAAACCTTTAGAGAAGTAGCTGATTCCTTCCGGTGAGCTCTTACTTCACTGCGGGTATTCCCTACATAACACAAGTCATGAGTTCCCTAAACAGAAGTTCTGTTGAGCAATTTCAACCAAACTTGACTTACTATCTGGAAACAAATATTGTGGGGGTAAGACACTCCTAAAACCCCTCGGGTGTTAAGACATAGCCTGTTGTGCCTTAAAATGGATTCTACTGTACAGTGCAGTGGAGTTGCCATGGTAACGGCTTCACAGAACTCCACAAGGGGGCTTCCTCTGGTAAGGGGGAAAATCCAAAATTAGAAATTACGTTTGGTTTGGACATTTCCCCCCTATAAATAAATACCCGGGCCATGCCGGGTTATCAGCTAGTAATTATAAAAACCTGGTTCTTTTCCCAGATTCTGGGATCCGATGAACTGATCTGCCTCTGATGGACATTTCCTGGGGAATTTATTGTTATCCTCCATAATGTGTGCATTTGGGAGAGAGGTTCTGTTTTAACTGCTTTATTTCATTTTAATTTGTATCCCATCTTTTTTCTTTATAAATAACTCAATGTGGTAAACATATACAATATCCTTGTATTTTCCCCAAAACAACAACCTTGTATGATGAGTGACTGGCCCAAAGACACCCTGATGTCTTAGATGACTAACACAGAACTAGAACTCAGTCTCCTGGTTTTAGCCTGGTACCTTAACCTCTAGACCACAGGTATCAAACTCATGGTGTCACGGAGCTGCATGTGACATGGGCTGCCAGTTTCACACCCATGCCTCTAGACCAAACTGCCTCCCTTTTCTGCTGTGATTTAAACTCTATGGTGTAAACCATCTTCAACTCTGTGACTGAAAGTGGCATACAAGTAAAAACCAAATAAATAAGCAATAGGCATTTTTCTAGTTAGTCCTGATTTAGCAACCACAGCTGGGACTAGCAACTGGCTCGTTAAGAAAAGCACTTGCTAAGAGGAACAATGATTGTGCAACCACGTAGAACTGAGGAGAAATTTCCTGACATTTTAGAACAATTAATCAATGGAACAACTTGCCTCCAGAAGTTGTGAATGCTCCAACACCAGACTTTTTTCAAAAGAGATTGGACAACCATTTGTCTGAAATGGTATAGGGCAGAGATGGCTAAACTTTTCCCAAAGATGTGCCAAAATTGTGCGTGTGCGCTATTGAGCACGCACGTGTGTCCACCCACCTGCGCATGTGCGTGCGTGTGACCTCCCCCAACCTGGGCATGCATGCGCAACCCCACATGCGGTGGGGAACTTTCACCCTCCCCAGGCTTCAGGAAAGCCTCCAGAGCCTGGGGAGGAGGAAAAACATGCCCAACAGGTCACCCAGAAGTGCGTTCCCAAACTTCCGGTTGACCCATTGGGCCTGTTTTTTGCCCTTCCCAGACTCTGGAAGTTTCCTGAAGCCTGGGGAAGGCAAAAGCAGCCTCACCTGGCCTCACCTGGCCAACTGAGGGCTGCCATGCCAGCAAATATGCTTCGGTGTGCCATAGGTTCGCCATCATGGGTATAGAGTTTCCTGCCTGAGCAGAGAGTTGCACAAGAAGACATCCAAGACCCCTTCCAACTCTGTTATTCTATTCTCTTCTGTTCTATTGTTTGCTTACAATCTTAATGCAGTTTTCCTTTGCTTTTCAGACCTATGAAGGCCGTAAATGGGAGGATTAGTCCCAAAGTTACTTTTTCATCAGTGTCCTAACTTTAGTGATAAACAGTCACTGTTTGTCACTAAATGTATGTCACTGTATGATCTATAGTCCCAGACAGAATATTCTTCTTTGTATTGTCACAAGTCTAATGTCAGATATCTGATTTTAAAAAAAAAAATCGTTCTTAAATTTTTTATTGGTTTTAAAAAAATTTACAAAGGAAAAGGGTAAAAGGTTATGGAACATTTTGACAGCTACATCGTGCGGGGGGGGGGGGAGAAGCCCCCCCGGGTCTCGCAACTTTTACAAAAAAGAAAAATAGAAAACTATGAACATTTACATAGATATTAGCAGTTTAAAATTTATTTTCATCAAGAATAATATATATGAGCAAAGTGCCAATGAGTCATTATGGGTTGAGGCTGGAAGGGGGATGTGTTTGCTTTTTTAAAGACAAATTATGGATTCCCACTTCCCAAATATATTGTGAAACAGAATCTGATACTTCATTCAACTGCACTATAGCTCTCCAAACAAAAAATGAATGTAAAAAAAGATTGGAACAATGGTGTCCCTATTTGCTGGGGAGAAAAGCAAGAGTAAATATATATTGACCGGTGACAGCATTAAAAGCAGCATTTTGTGGAGGAAAAATGATGGCAAAATATGCATATCAGGAGAATTTTAGAAAAACGTGTATATTTTAATGCTGGAAAAAACCTAGAAACCCAGTAGACTCGAACTTGACAAATTCACCTTCCCTGGAGTAATTAGATCTCTGATATGGTTTCTCTGGACCATTCTGCCAAGTAATACTGCCATATATCAAATGTAGACACGTATTAAAAATCTGTAGAATATTAATCATTCGATGCACATTATTGTAGGATAGTAACCTTTTGTGAATTAATTTGCAAAGCTGAAATATTAGTGTTATATCAATATCTTTTAGTCAGGAATGGACTTGGTGCATTCTTGGGAAGGGAGGTTGATTTGTGTATCCTTCCTCATGATTCCATCATTCAAAGTGTGTTTTAATAGGGGCCATTATTTTGAAAGGCAGAGTGTTATCTTTTGACACCACAGGGAAGTGAGAGGAACGCATCTGAAGACAGAGTGATGGCTGCTTTGCCTTGTTCATCCCTGGAAGCCAAGTCCTGTGGTTGCCAAAGGATTTCCTGCTAAGGAAGAGATAACTCTAAATAAAACGGGCTGTCAAATGGAAGGAGCAGTGATGTAGAAGGTGCCACAGTTGCAGAAAGAACAAACCCTTAGCAGGGAAAGGGGGTGGGATTCAGAAGTGGATATACAGGTGGTCCTCTATTTACAACAATTCATTTAGTGACCATTCAAAGTTACAATGGCACTAAAAAGTGACTTAGGACCATTTTTCGCCCTTATGACCGTTGCAGCATCCCCATGGTTGGTCCTGTGATTTGCATTCAGAGGCTTGACAATTGGTTCACCTTTTATGACGCTTGCAGTGTCCCGGGGTCATGTGATCCTCTCTTGTGACCTTCTGCCATGCAGAGTCAATGGGGAAGCCAGATTCACTCAGCAACTGGGTTACTAATTTAACAACTGCAGTTTAGAGGTGGTATTCAGCAGATTTTGACCAATTCTGGAGAACCAACAGCGGAAATTTTGAGTAGTTCCGAGAAACGGTAAATGCCGCCTCTCACTGGCCCCGCCCCCATCTATTCTCTGCCTCCTGAGTCCCAGCTGATCGGGAGGAAATGGGGAGTTTACAGTATCCTTCCCCTGCCACGCCCACCAAGCCACACCATGCCCACCAAGCCACGCCCACAGAACTGGTAGTAAAAATTTTGGAATCCCACCACTACTGCAGTGATTCACTTAAGAACTGTGGCCAAGAAAAATACTAAAATGGGGCAAAACTCATTTAACAATTTTTTTCCCTTAGCGACATAAATTCTGGGCTCAATGGTGGTCGTACGTGGAGGACTACCTGGATGTATTTTCTTATATTTATGGAGGGTGGGAAGAGGTTGGCATTCCCTTCTATTACTATCAAGGATGTCAAATAATTTGGCCTCCTTGTTTTTAGACAGCAAATTGGAACCACTGCCATTCCATGAAGGCTAGCCAAAAGTGAAATCCTGTTAGCGTTTGCTTTTTTCTTCAAAAGGAAAGGGAAAGAAAGAAAGAAAGAAAACTCATTTGCAGGCTATATAATGACCCATATGTCTCTACCAAGGTGTCCATTGGATCCAGGGGTGGGTTCCTGCCAGTTCTAACCTCTTATATAGAAGAGGTTCCACAAATCTACAGTGCTGTTTAGAACCAGTTCCAGCTTCCTCCCCCCCACCACCAAACCACACTTGCCCTGCCCACCGCTCACTGATTGGCTGGCTCACCAATTGCCCTGCCCGCCTCTAAGAGTCCTATCTAAACCTTAAAGTCTTAAAGCTGTCAAGTTTGAACATCCCTGGGTTTTTTTTTCTAAAGGGTTAGGGTTGCAAGGGTCTTGTAACTTGACAGCTTTAAGACTTGCGTGCTTCAAATGCCAGAGTTTCTGAGACAACATTTTGGTTGCTAAGCAAGAGCGTTAAGTGAGTTTCACCACATTTTACAAGTTGGCCACACCCACCCAGCCACATGACTGCCAAGCCACTCCCACTCAGTCACATGGCTGGCAAGCCACTCCCACCTGGTCGCATGGCCAGCAAGCCACTCCCATAAAGCAGGCCACACCTACAGAAGAGGTTCTAAAACATTTTGAAACCCACCACTGATTGGATCTCATCTACTCACACTGAAAAATGAAAGAGCCCAGCATTCTTAAATCAAGAACATTTCTTTTGCAGAAAGCTTCTTCCTTCTTCAAGCTCTCCCTGGACTGACCATATGACTTCACAGTGTGATGTGGTAATTTGATCATTCTAGGATGGTGAACCTTTTAGACACCGAGGGCCCAAACAGCGTGCACGCATGCCCAAACAGAAAGATGCACGTGCAAATGTGAATATGCACATGCGCAAACATGCGCATGCACAGACATGCTCATGTGCAGACATGCATGTTCATGCACACAAACATGTATGTGCATATGCAGCAGTGACCAAATACCAGCTGGCCGGAGGGAGGCGGGACATCCCAACACCGGCAGTGTGGCAAGAGGTAAGATCTTTTTCTTTTTTGAGCTTCTGTTTTGTTGTTTGCAGGGAAACAGGAGCTCACAAAAGAAATGCCACAGATATCTGACCTGGGGTGGTGGCACATGTGCCAGCAGAGAGGGCTCTGCGTGCCACCTCTGACACGCGTGCTATAGGTTTGCCATCACAGTTCTAGGAAATTTGTCTTGAGACAAAGGGCTCAGAGTTGTTATGATAAGTGTATATACTTGTTAAAAGTTAAACAAAGCTGAAGAGGTACAATACCTTGGTCCCTTCGTTTATTTTAGAAATGTTCAGTGCCATCCTTTTTTAAAGAAGGGTGATCATAATGGTGGTGGTGATGAAGATGATGATTATATTTTAACTTGCCTAATTCATTTAAAATGGGTAGAAATAAATAATACAACACTATGTTATTTTGGGTGTAAAGCAGACGTTGGAAGCTCATCTCATCTTTGATAATAGTCCCTAAAAACTCCTAAAAAATTATTTTAAAACAGCCAAAGTATTTTGGTGATATTAATACTAAGGAAAGCTGCCTTAGTAGGGGGGAAAGCATCGTAAAGACTTTGTACATATCTGGAAACTTACTTTTCCAACTTTAAATTTATTTTACAAGAATCTGTAATGGCTATGCAATTGTTTAGAAGTTGAATATTTCTCTCAAAGTGTTTATTCTATGTGAACATACAATACCACAACGTGGGGAACTATCGTAGCATGCCCAGTTTCCCTGGTGAGATTCCCTGGCAGAGAGCTAGGAACATCTGGGACCAAACAGATGCTTATCCAGTATGACTTCAAAAATGTCCAGGTTGAGACTTGACTAACACTGTGGGAAACCTGGAAAAGAGATCAAAATTAGAGGCATATTCTTTGATCATCAGAAGATGGCTGAGATCTACCATGTGGGTTTTCTTTTTTTAGGCAGAGAAAAAATAGACTCTTCTGCCACAGTTCTGAAGATCTGCCAGCACCAAGGCACCTGTTCTTGGATTCCTATTATTTCCACTCTTCTAAGGCTCATTCTGGGAGTTCTGCAGGTGGGCAGATTAGATGGGCAAGAGAAAAACGTCCCCTTTCCTCAGCGGACAAGGCACACCATTCTACACCATTGGGGAACACGGGCAGGCAAAAGCAGGGAGGTCCCCCAAGACCAGCAATGTGATTTAGAGCATAAAAGAGAATTTTTTTAAAAAATTAATACTTAATCAATACATATAGGAGAGAGGGGGGCTGTTATGGGTTCGCCCAGGTTTGGGAGAACCTGTAGCTAACATTATGGCTGGTTCGGAGACCCTCCAAATCCCACCCCTGACTGGCCCCTTCCAACTTCCCCTCCCTTCCCAGTAGTCTCCACATGGCCTGTTTTGGATGTGAGGTAAGTGCAGGGTCCACACAAAGGCTTGGGGAGGGGGAAAACCGGGCCTCCTGGAAGGCCTCTGGAGCCCAGGAGAAGGCAGTTTTCGCCCACCCAGAGGCTCAAGGAAACGCACCCGCCCCCCGCGCCATGGTGGAGAAGGCTGACTAGGCCATGCCCACCATAGCCACACCCACCCAGCAACCGGGCAGAGAACCCATGCTGAAATTTTTGAAGCCCACCTCTGATATAGGAGCTTTACAGCAGTGGTTCTCAACCTGTGGGTCGCGACCCCTTAGGGGATCGAAAAACCCTTTCCCAGGGGTCGCCTAAGACCATCTAAAAAGACATATTTTTGAAAAAAATATGGAAAATGTGAAATAATTTAATGGTTGGGGGTCACCACAACATGAGGAACTGTATTAAAGGGTCGCGGCATTAGGAAGGTTGAGACCCACTGCTTTAGAGGGAGAGTTTGATGTCCCTGTAGTCAGGCTAAAGACCAGACAAGACAGAGAAACAATCTCCCCAATTGCTAGTGTTCAAAGCTTTTCTTGCATCCACTGCTCCAACAATAACCTTTAAGGACAAGGGCTACGCTCGGTGAAGTTTCTTGAAATAGCAGATGAAAGGTGGACAGTGTGGAAGTGTCTACTTTTGTAGAGATGGGAGGACTTGTCCAATAACCTCCAAGAGTTCTAGGGAGCTTGAAGCCAGAGGCAGCAAGAGCTAGAAAGCATGGCTTCAAAACACCCATTGTGTTTGCCAACCAGAGTTTCAAACAAGGGCAGGCGTTGGAGGAGACAATCCAATAGGAAAAAGCAGGATTTATATTAATGTAATGTAATTAATATTATATTAATTCGGGGCAGGCTTTAACATTTTTTCAAAAACCCTTTGAACATGGGCTCATGAGTGGTACATAGTGTTAGATCAACTTCTCCTCCTCCTCCTCCTCCTCCTCCTCCTCCTCCTCCTCCTCCTCCTCCTCCTCCTCCTCCTCCTCCTCCTTCTCCTCCTCCTCTTCTTCTTTTGACAACTACCTGTCTTCGGCTGCCAAGTCCAAAACATCCTCCTGCATTTTCTCTGTAGACACTCTACTCTCAGCCTTTCAGCTGGCACCATTATAAAGCCATCCCACCTTTTTCTGTGTGCCAGTCATGCAATAATGAGCCAAATGGACAGTTTTTTGCAATAATCCCAAAAACAGGTGGATGTTTTACATTGTGTATGAAGGAGAGAGAGAGAGAGAGAGAGAGAGAGAGAGAGAGAGAGAGAGAGAGAGAGAGAGAGAGAGAGAGAGAGAGAGAGAGAGAGAGAGAGAGAGAGAGAGAGAGAGAGAGAGAGAGAGAGAGAGAGAGAGAGAGAGATGCCATATTGTCTGTCTCTCTTGAAGAAAATCCAAGGAACAAGGGGCTGTAGAGTTCTGAAGACCAAACAGTGCAGACTATAGTCTATATACAACTATACTCTAGAGTTGTTATACATGCATTCTGCAAGTGGTAGCAAGTCGGGTCAATTTGGGGCACACCATAATATACCTGCATAATACCACTCAGGTCTCCTACATGTTTCTGGATGCAATTCAAAATGCTAGTTATTGCTTTTAAGATCCTACATGACATAGGACCCGGACACTTAGAAACCCACCCAACTCTGGTGGCATCCACCCATCAGCCTAGATATGGGAGGATGGGAATGCTCCCTTTCCATGAAATAAAGTCATTTTATGAAACCTAGGAAATGTAACTTGTCTATTACGGTACACTTTTTACTACCGGTTCTGTGGGCGTGGCTTAGTGGGTGTGGCCAGGTTGTCATGTGACTGGGTATGCATGGCAAATTTAGCAGTCAATTTGCCAATTTACCACTCCATCAAACAAAACACAGCAGCCCTGTTTTCTATTCTTCTTTTTAATACATGCATTTTTTGCTCTAGGGTTGTTGTTGTTTTTTTATTCAAAATGCCTAGGGAATTCTGGAGATTTCTTCTCTGTGTTAGAGGTACCAAAATAACCAAGATGATATAAGGTCTCCTGCTGGAGCAGGGGGTTGGACTAGATGACTTCTGAGGTCCCTTCCAGCCCTGGATTGCTGTGCTGTTTCAAAGCGTCCTCCGAAGCTGCATCTAGGGCAGGATTTGTGGTCCTTCCTTTTTCTCCTTTTTCTCCTGGGAGCCAAATGGGGCGCACTCCCCCCGCACCCCATTTTTAGGCCTAGCAAGCTTCACTGAAGCCTCCTGGGAGCCAAAATGAGATGTGTGAGGACTCCTGAAAGGGGTGGGGAGGAAGCAGCGGAGCCAGTCAGAGGTGGCATTAGCTGGTTCTCCAGACTGGTTAAAATTTCCACTATAGGTTCACCTGAACCAGTCAGAAGACTGAATACCACTTCTGGTGCCCACCCTATGATACAGTCTTGTCCCTGTGTGATCCAAACTTTGTTGGCTTTTCAGAAGCCTGCTTAAAAACTTGCTATTCCCTTAGGCTTTAGGGCCAGGATTTACTGGACCCATTCTCTGTGTTTTGTTCTTTATTGGTTAAGTAATTGGGTTTGTTTAAAAAAGCAACCTGTGTCTTTTATTATTCTTTTAAATTTTTTATATGGTTTTTTTTAGGCCTTGTCAGCTACCCAGAGTTACTAGATCAGGATGGGCCATAAAAATGGCAGAATAAACAAATAAATATCTTGCATTATTTTTTCTCCAACTGCATTTCTGATTCTGTGTAAAAATCCAGAAGAAAACTTGCCAGGTAAGAATCTTTCCCCTCCTCTGCTAAAGTACGGAAGAAAGAGCACTGGAAGCAGAATTTAAATGTCAGCTTGTATAACAATTAGTATCCAGGACAGTTTTGTAGAAGCTGGAAGGAGAAAGTAAGTTTTAAGTCCTGTCAGATTATTATTATTATCATTATTTTTTTGTTCTTGAAGAGACCACCTCAACTGACCAGCACTTTGAATTAATGATTCCTTGCACTTGTCTAGTATGGTGGTGTTTTCAATGACTAAAAATGTCCATCTGGCTGCTGTAATGATATGTAATGTAATGGAGAGCCAGTTTGGTCTAATGATAGTGTAGTGACTGTTCAAAGTTACAACCAGGGATGTGCGGTCAGGAGAGGCAGGGGAGGCAGAGCCTCACCGCTCTCATCATGAAAAGAAAAAAAAAGGGAAAAGGCACACGTGGTCCAATTCCTTGCCTTCCTGAGTCAACATGAAGGGGATCGCGGAGCGCTCTGCCGGCTCGCGCTCCGCAGTCCCCTTCATGTTGACTCAGGAAGGCGGGGAATTGGACGTGTGCAGGAGGCTGAGGCTGCCTCAGCCTCCTGCACACGTGGTTCCATTCCCCGCCTTCCTGATGATGTTACCAGCCTCACCGCACGTCACTGGTTACAACGGCACTGAAAGAAGTGAATTATGGCCATTTTATAAACTTATGACCATTGCAGCATCCCCCATGATCATGTAATGTGCATTCGGATGCCTGACAACTGATTCACATTTATGACGGTTGTCGTGTCCTGGGGTCCTGTGATCATTTTGTGACTTTATGACAAAAGTCAACGGGAAATCCAGATTCACTTAACAATCATGTTACTAACTTATCAACTGCAGTAATTCGCTTAACGAATGGGGCAAGAAAAGTTGTAAAATCTGGCAAAACTCACTTAGTAAATGTCTCACTTAGCAACATAACTTCTGGGCTTAATTGGGGTCGTAAGTCAAGGACTACCTATATTGTCCTGTTGGCTCTGTTGTAAGAACACTTCTGCTGTTTGTTCTAACAGGGGGCCTTGGGATCTGTAGCCACGGTCTATTAAAAGGAATGCAGGATTCAGTGTTGCTGATGAGACAAGGAGGAAACTGTTTTCAAGATTGATCTCAATTCCTGTGAGGCAGGCAAACTGGAAATAAAAACCACTCCTATTTCTGGAAATAATGTTATCGTTATTATTATTTTTATTACAAGTGGGTTTTATAATTGGCATTTTGGAGTTCCGGACATGGCAACATCCCTGCAATCACATGATTGCAACCTTGGTGCTTATTTTGATATCATAATGGGACAAGGTCATACGATCATGAGGTCGAACATTCCAGGTTATTTGAAAGACTGTATTTTCCAGTCATATCTACTGATTCACCAGAGCACAGAGGCAGAGAATGTTACAGCCTCTCTCTCCTAAGAAAGGCCTTCTCCTTAGCAACTCCTTCTCTGTGGAACTTCATCCCTGCAGAGAGAAGATTGTTCCTCACTTTGACACTCTTTAGCAAGGCCCTGAAGACATGGTTCAGTCAGCAGGCCTGGGGACCCCAGAGTGATATCAAGTGGCTGGTCTGACTGTTGTCACCAAGGGGTAAGGTTTTAATGGTTCTTGTAGTGGGTTTTTATCTTTGTAAGCTGCTTCATCCAAACTAAGTCATTGGAGAAACTGAATTCATGCTTAAAGAATGACCATCATCCATCATCAACCAAGAACTACCTGTACCTAGATGATTAAGGTGGAATTACTCTGAATCTGCTTCTCACGCTCCCTCACCCCCTTGGCTAAAATTCTTGGCTAAAATAAAAAGCAGGCAGCTGGACTAGAACATCTCCAAGCAGGGGTAGCCTGCTGGACGTTCGCAGGGGTTCGGGAAAATGTCTAGCAGCTCGGAGAACCCCCAAATCCTACTCCTGGCTGCCTTCCCCCCCAAGAGTCCCCATGCGACCCGTTTTGGATGGAGGCAGGTGCAGGGCGTGCACAGAGGCTCAGGAAGGCAAATTTTACTGAAAACAAATTTTAGAAAATGTACAATTAAAATGCATACATAAAAATTACAGGGAAGCCCAATACAATCAAAATTGTGAGGAAGGCACCAGGACATTGCTTGTCTGCATGAGATAATAACACACAAACACACATGTACAAAATGAGCAAACACCATTCTCACCCCACCCCCATCCTGCTTTCCAATATTTTCAGGAACAATCATTAGTTTATGCATGATTACAAGAATTAGAAGATAAAGACAGCTAGGATAGGAGTAAACTATTACTTGAGGCCAGCCAGGGAAAAAAAAAGATAATTTCCTAGCAACGCAAACGTATCCCAGGGTAGGTATTTTAAAACTTATTGTCAAAGAATGCATGAGACATGATATATTAATTCAGAAATGCAAGGTTGTTTCCTAAGGAACACAAAGCTGTTTATTATGAATGAAGTCATTAATATTTTAAAATGGTTTTGTTTAACAGTTAATGTTTAAGTATGGGGTCATCAGTCTGGGTTTGCACCCGTGCCTTGTGAGATTGTCCTGGATCTGCCACATATTGTGAAATTCTTTTATTTTTTCTTAGAGAAGACCAAGCGACTTCAGTAGTAATGAGCTAAAAATCAGATATGCAGGGAAAAAATATTATAAAAGATTAAAAAATGATTGAATAAAATAAAGTCGAATTGGGTACATTACATAGCCTACCTATATTTAAAAATGAATGACACTAAAACTCTGATGATATCTTTAATGTTGTAACTCCTGTTGATTGAAGCAAATGTGTACTAGGGTGATAGAAAAAAATTAAATATGAAGATTAATAAAATCCAGCTGTCCCCAACCAACTTTACCCTTGCCCTAGTTTGAGTCTGCTATAAGAATGGCGACATAAATAAATAAAAGTGAATTGTGAATAAGAGTCATGAGGTAATTGATAAGAAAACTGATTTGAAAATGTAATTGACAGTTTTGCCAGAAAATATTTATGCTGACTATCTGTCATTGAACAAATGGTGAAATATTAATATCTCAGCATTTGATATACTGATATAATTCTCCACCGTACTGCATTTCAGGACAAAAGAGCCTATAACATAAATGGCTTAGGACAAAGGGTCCTATGCTTTTTGCCATCCAATCGTAATGTACATATCTGTCCTAAAAATCCAAACACCAAAATGAATATAAATGAACAGTGAAAACAATCCAATGAAACTTCAGGAAAGGTGAAATTATTGTAACAAGGCAACTAAAAGATTCTTCACACCTTCCCTGGACTCTATCTGTATCTCCCCAAGCAAAATACGCCTCACAATTTGAGAAACTTTGGCTTAGGAGATGAGAGTTTGTACACTTCTTGTCTTCATATCTTTGGTCCCAAAATTGTATATTTCCGGCAGATCTGGGGGTGAAATCCAACTATGGTAGCAATGGGAAACTCAACTTGTAATAGTTTATAAATGTTTGTGACCCTGATATTTTATTTCACTTCTTTTCCTCTTCTCAGAGCCAGAAGCAATAACATCCAATCCCGATCACCTTCTTTTCATTGCCTAATCCACAACCCAGTTCTTTGTTATATGTTTCAGAATGACATTTTGCAAAATCAGTGTTAACCAATCCTGGAATAATGGATAAGAGAACATACAAGGTGTGGATCTGCTTCACCATGTAATAGAGGTGGCTGAGTGGCTAAGACGCTGAACTTGTTGAGCGAAAGGTTGGCAGTTCAGTGGTTCGAATACTAGCGCCAAGTAACAGAGTGAGCTCCTGTTACTTATCCCAGCTTCTGCCAACCTAGCAGTTCGAAAGCATGTAAAGATGCAAGTAGAAAAATAAGAACCATCGTTGGTGGGAAGGTAACAGTGTTCTGTGCACCTTCGGCATTTAATCATGCTGGTCATATGACTTCAGACAGCGCTGGCTCTTCGGCTTTGAAACGGAGATGAGCACTGCCCCCTAGAGTCAGAAATGACTAGCACATATGTGCGAGGGGAACCTTTACCTTTACCTTACACCATGTAAGTTCCTCCTCTTATGCTGTTTAGATAGCAACCGTCTAAGGCAGGGATGTCAAACTCGTCTTGTCATGGAGTCATCACGTGATGTATCGTGACTTTTCCCCCTTTACTAAACCAGGCGTGGGCATGGCCAGTGCATGACACATCTGGCCCATGAGTTTGACACCTCAATCTAAGGATACTTGGGCCAGAGCTGAGGTTAGGGTGTAAGCAGTAGATCAGGAATGGGAGAGATGAAGGATCATCTCCCCCATTATTCACCTGGTGAATACTTCCATAGACTGGAGTAGTGGTTGTGTGGTTAATTTCATTTGTATTGGTGACTGTGAGAAGGAAAGAAAGGAAGAAAATTCCCCCATTTCCCTTCTGGTTGCATGAGAATGGCTTAGCAAGGGGCAGTTTCTTCCCTGCAGATTTTACTTGCCGTCACTATTCAGGTTGCCTTCTTAAACAGTCTTTTTTATTCACATCTATATGACTACATGATCTACTGCAGCAGCCCACAACCTTTTGGACACCAGGGACTGGGTTCATGGAGAGAGGTTTTTCCATGGACCAGAGGAGGCATGGTTCAGTGGTGGATTCCTACCGGTTTGACCAGTTCGGTTGAACCGGTAGTGGTTTGGTAGTCTGGGTCACTGGAACCAGCAGCAACCCAGCCCTGCCACCCACCCCTCCAAACCGGTTCTAGGGGCAGTGGCATAGGCTGCGCCATCTTGTTTTTCAGTTCTGCGCATGCGCAGAACAATTTTAATTAGACTGCACATGCGCATGCAGTGCGCATCAAGCACGCACATGAGTGAACCAACAGTCGTGCCTGCCAGAACCCACCCCTGGTGTGCTTTCATGTACTGACTGCATCCTGTGGATGGGGCAGCCCGGTTTCTGGCCCGGTGCCTGTACATGGACCATGGGTTGGGGACCCCTGAGCTAGTGGGTTCTAATATGTGGGATTTGTTTGATTTGGAAATAGCAGACTCAATTAATATAAAATTGTTGTAAAATTGATTTTGGGGTGATATTATGGAAAACCAGGTCACCATGGCTCATTTAAAAAATACACCTATATTTAAAACAGACCATGGTTTAATACAAAATATTAAATCAACTAATGAGACTCATTTTCAAGAGAGCACGCATAGGAACACGTGCAACATTAAGCACATGCACCTGGGAGTAAATTCTATTTAATTCAACATGGTTGCTTTAGAATAGATTTATACAGGATTGTCCTTTAATTTCCCTAAATAAGTTTTCTTAGCTAAACAGCCACCTAATGGTAGAAAATCTAAATTTTCTAACAATAATTCTACCTCTTTTCACCAAATGCTATGAATTTTTCATATTCTATTTTCAGAAGAATTTCAGCATATCATATTTTATGATTTGAATTGTTAAGATGTAGAAGTCTTCACCTTTTTTTTTTTTTTTGCAAAGTAAAATATTTGAGAAGCAGAAGCTGACACAATTTGGTATAGTTAAAGGACCCAACCACGAATCTTTCAGAGAGTGGGTAAGCTTCTTTCTAGCTCCCTATATTCATTTAACCATAGAAGTGAGAATTTGCTTCCAGGAGCAAGGAGCACTCCAGTATAAAATGTTTCTCCCACAATTACCCAGTCTAAAATGTATATATCTTCATCAAGGGCACACCTGTTTATATGTGGAATGAAAGGCGAGATGGATTGAGTGGATAAACACTTGGCTCTCTGAAGATAGACTGAAAGCTTTTAGAGGAGAATTGTGCTTTACTTTTTCAATTCTGCTGGGTATCATTAAGGGAAGCTGTTAGTTATGGAGACACTTAGAGTTTAGCACTGTGTTGCATCCTGGTAGCTGCTATTTCAGCAGGGAACATCAAAAAGACATAAAACTGAATGCTCCTTCAGGGTGTGAGAAATGTTCCAAGGTTGGTCCCATTCACAAGGTTTCATTTTCCTGCACAGCCTGATCCACACGAATATGTTAGCAAACTGAAAATGTGGATTGATGAGATTTGTGCAGACGTTGGCACGGGATTAGGACTTGCGATATTCTTGAGCCTATACCAGGCTTGTAAATTAAGTCCTCCCACGTTACAGCTTTGAAAAAAAAAAAGCGAAGAAATGACACGAGTGTTGCATTGATCCACTTAAACCAGATGCTTCTGTGCCATATGTCTGATACGGTGGGAGAGTGGATGTTGTTTTAGCATCTGGAGCTTTGGCAGACACAGCCAAGTTAATTTAGCTCCTGAGCCCCCAAATCCATAAGCAATCGTCCTACTGCCTGACAGTAGAAATATGACATTAATAAATATAATAAGAACCGTTGGCTTTCTTTGACACTCTTAAGCAGTTGCCCATGGTGACTGACTTCCCCTATCTAATGAAGGAATTGGCCTTGCTCATCATTACAGAAGTTCCTTCCACATGTGACCTGAGGTGCAAATGGCCCATTGCTGTGTATGAGCTTCCGACCATTTAAAGAAGTGGCAATGGCTGAAGGGTGGCAAACAGATGTTATTTGCCATTCAGCTCTAATTTACTGTATCAATTATTAAAGAATCCCCTTGCGCCTTTCCATCTTTGATAGCCTTGTGGTGTGAGGAGCAAGTCAATGGCTAAGCTAATTGCAATAAGCAGAAGTGGTATTTAATGCACTGGACACTTTCAACTGCAAAGTAGTTCCAATTAGAGTTTGTAAGTGATGTGACAGCAGTTTGCCGAGCCCCAAAATAGCCCCTCGTTTGTCAAAGCTTATGGCAGCTTTCTGATCATTTCCCCAGCCACAGGACCTGAAAGTACCTTCAAAAAGCTTCCTTTCATTGATCTTTAGTCAGATGCCGACTGAAAGGCAGACGGCTCTGCCAGAAAGAAGACAGATAGGTGCTGCACCATCATGAGAAATGTCATTCGCTTAATGAAAGAGGGGGACCTGTTTGTGATTTAGGTGGACGTTTGTGTCTACGGATGCCCACCCACACAACACAGGTACAGAAGTCAGACACGTTCAATGAAATGGAAGTTCAACTTTTAAGATGAAAACCAAGGATATTTTATGCTCGTTACATTAGGCATAGCCCCATTGAATCAAGGGGATTTACTCTGAGTAGGCATATTTGCAAAATTGCAGCACTAGGGCTGCCGTTAAAGACAAGAGCACTTCTCAGTAGATTTGCATAATCTTACATGCATAATAATCAGATCCCGAGGTCTTCGTGGAGTCATAATCATAACTACATTCACATGGTAATAATATATTTTACTGAGAGTTCACTTCAGGGTTTAAAATATGAAATTATTTTAAGGATGATTGTTTACAGCATTCTACCTTAACATGGTGCTTTGAGCTGCGTTTGGCTTCAAGTCACATAATCCCATAATGGGAGAAGACTCCGTGTTGACTGTTGAAACCCAACACATCTGGAGCCATCAGTTGAAAAGATTTAGAGTTTAGAACTATACATTGCTCCAGGATAATATATGAAAGCTGCAATGGATTCTAGTATATATAGAACCTTGCAGACACATTATCTTTTTCACAAAACCACAGGAGATGATTATGATGATGGTGATGGTGATGGTGATGAAGATGATAATGAAAGAGGTGAGATTTTCATTCTTAAACACTAATGTAGCCTGATTGGGCTCTGACACTACGTACCATACTTTATGAGATGGACATTCCTTTTCTTTTAATATACCACCCTGTGTAATTATTTCATTAATCTACAAGTAGGCAACATCACACTCTCCAATTAGATTCAGAGCCTGGTGAATATAACCAATAGTGAAGGATACAGGTAGTTATCAACTTACAGTGGCAATTGGGACTGGAATTTCCATCATTAATTGAGTTGATCATAAAACAAGGATGTGTAAGAAGCCAAAGACTGGTGATAACCACCATTCAATGTCATTGTAACTTCAAACAGTTGTTGAGCAGTTGTGAGTCAAGAACTGCCTATATGTATTCTCAAATACTCGGAAGGCAGCAAGGTAGCCCATTCTATACTTGTTATTATGGAATGAGCAGCTGTGAGACTAGGCTTAAGCCGCCATACCTAAAGACCTTTGTCTTTAGGTGTGTAAGCAGGATGGACAAAAAGACAAAAATGCTATCTAAAAAATCACTTCTGGAGATAGATAAGAAGGAACTAAGTTATTAAGGAAATGAAGGAAAAATGTCATCTGAACCAGACACCTGGGTAACTCCTCCCCAAATGCCATCAACAGCTACCAGACTTTATGTATGTATGTGTATGTATGTGTGTGTGTGTATATGTATGTATGTATGTATGTATGTATGTGTGTGTGTGTGTGTTACAACCCCTGGTATGCCCAAATATACATACGTACATACGTACGTACGTACGTACGTACGTACGTACGTACATACACACATACATACATATTGCATTTGTGCTGATAAATAAATAAAGGGAGACTAGTGTAGATCTATTTCAAGCTATTTAGCTCTCATCAGCTAGCCATACTTTTACTGGGAATTGAACCTGGGCTGTATTACATATTAGGCAGTTGTATTAGCCACTAAACCACAGGGTCTCCTCCTTTACCAGCTAAGCCAGGGAAATAGGTATGTATTGTGTCACAACTCCCATATGCCCAAATATGGGAGGGAGCATATTGCTTCCCTTTTTCTGTCTATTGGCTCACCCTAGGAGCCATCCAGGCATCTCCCTTTATTTATTTATCAGCACCAATGCAACACAAATGTAACAAGGCAACATTTTTTTTAAAAAAATGGCTTTCTGCCTGAATGGCTCCTAGGGTGAGTCAATAGACAGAAAAAGGGAAGCAGTATAATCCCTCCCATATTTGGGCATACCAGGGGTTGTGACACTATATAGTGTCACAACCCCTGGTATATATACTATACACTGTATACTATACACTATACACTATACACTATACACTATACACTATATACTATATACTATATACTATATACTATATACTATATACTATACACACACACACACACACACATAAATATGCATATATATATATATACATATATACATACATATATACATATTGTGTTTCCCCAAAAATAAAATAGGGTCTTATTTTCTTTTGACCCCTGAAATAAGCGCTTGGCCTTATTTTGGGGGAGGTCTTATTATTTTTGAGGTACAGGAGGTGGCGAGCGTGGTCACCTCAGGCTGCTGTTGTGTTGCAATATTTTCAGGGCAGGGCTTATTCGGGGAGTTGTAACCAGTAAAGTTTTGCTGTTACTTTTGCTGCTATTTTAAATTTAATGGGTCACCATTAAAGAACCGGTTTTACCTCAGTGCAGTTACTCCTCGATTTACAACCACAATTGGGCCCAGAACTTCTATTGTTAAATGAGACATTTGTTAAAAATGAGTTTTGCCCCATTTTACAACCTTTCTTGCCAGAGTTGTTAAGTGAATCACTGCAATTGATAAGTTGGTAGGCCAGTTGTTAAGCGAATCTGGCTTCCCCATTGATTTTGCTTGTCAAAAGACGGCAAAAGGGGATCCCATGACCCTGGACACAACAACAGTCCTAAGTATGAACCAATTGCCAAGCACCTGAATTTTTTTTTTTTTTTATTATTAAAAGAGTTTTGTACAAACAAATTTTCCCCCTTTTCACCCCCCCCTCCACACAATATAAATCTCATACAAATGCTATACCCCCCCAACCCCCCCGCAAAAATTCACATTCAAATATTATACCAAACACTTTACCCCCTCCCCTCCCCCCATCTTAAAATAGATTACTCATAACCCCTCTCCTCCCAACAAAAACTATATAAATTACTCTTAAATTAATAATAACACATTGATCATTTTCTAAGCTAATTTAGCATCTATAACTCTTAATATAAATTTCTCCTAGCCTAACAATGTTTCATTAGTCCCATCTTCTAATTTATTCATACATATATATTGCCCCACCCTCCACCCTAACCCTCCCCCACCTCCCACACAAACCCACCCCCCTGACTTCCGCTGTATACCACTCTAACAATTCCAAACATCCCATATACTATTTACTCTGATCATCTATCGGTCTAAACATTCTTACCTAAAGGCTAGATAATAACTCCTAGTCTGGTATTTATTCTGTATATAATCAATCCATTTTGCCCATTCCTGTGTGTAATCCTCCTGTTTCTGAGCTTTTAAGAAAGCTGAAATTTTTGCCATTTCAGCGAACCCCGCCACCTTCTGAATCCATTGATCAATTGTCGGCAAAAAATCTTTTTTCCAATATTGCGCAATCAACAACCTAGCTGCTGTAACCATATACAAGGCCAATTTTGTTTCCCCTTTGGTAAAATCCTTAACTATACCCAATAAAAACATTTGTGGAGTGAATTGTATTCTTTTCTTAAATACATTCTGCATAACCCACCATATTTTTATCCAAAAAGCTTTAACCTTGTTACAAGTCCACCATACATGAAAAAAGGTAGCATCTAGACACCCGCATCTCCAACATTTTGGTTGAACATTTGGGTACATGCATGATAATTTTTTAGGATCTAAATACCATCTGTAAAACATTTTATAGAAATTCTCCCTTAAATTCTGTGACTGTGTAAATTTAACATTCTGAACCCATATTTTTTCCCACGTTTCCAACATAACCACTTCACCAAAATTCTGAGCCCATTTAATCATACAATCCTTAACCAATTCACTTTCTGAGTCTCTTTCTAACAGTACATTATATATTCTTTTAACTTGTTTTGAACCAGTCTCTTTTATCTGCTTAATCAGTTCCACTTCTTTATCCATAAAGCCGACCCTGCGATCTTCTTCCCATCTCTTCTGAAGCTGTATGTAATGTAACCAATTTAAAGTAATTCCTTCTTCCAACAGCTGTTCCAAAGTTTTTAACTTCCATTCGCCCCCATCAGCAATAAGCACATCTTTATATAAACAACCCCCGAATGACTTAATATTCATAATCCCCATGGTGTCTGCAAGATCCAACCAAAGCGGTATTTTATAATCCCAATTGGGCCGGTGCTTCTTCCATATTCTCATCAAGGCACTAGGGAGAACATGGTTGTTGAACACTTTATCCACCCTGTCTTCATAAAAAAGATATGCATGCCATCCCAGAACAAGATCATGGCCTTCTATATTGAGCAATTCCATTTTTGTTTTCCCGAACCAATCTGCTACATGCGTTAATACCGCAGCTTCATAATACAATCGAAGGTTTGGGAGTCTGAGGCCGCCTCTTTCACGTGTATCTTGCATAATCTTCATCTTTACTCTCGGTTTTTTCTCCTTCCAAACAAATTTATTTAATGTTGTTTGCCAATTTAACAAGGTTTTATCTGACTTAAGCACCGGAATCATCTGGAATAGAAAGATAAATCTAGGTAGAATGTTCATTTTAATTGCTGAGATCCTTCCAAGCAAAGACAATTGTAACTTTTTCCACGCTTCAAGATCTTTCTGTATCTTTTGCCACAACACTTCATAGTTATTTGAGAAAAGTTTTGTGTTTGATTCTGAAATTTGTATTCCTAAATATTTAACTTTAGAAACTATTTCAAAACCTGCTAAACTTACAAGTCTCTTTCTTTGAGTCTCTGTCATGTTTTTAACCATCATTTTCGTTTTGTTTTGATTTAGTCTAAACCCAGACACCATGCCAAATTCTATTATGATATTTTTCATCTGGATTATTGATTTCAAAGGATGTGAAAGGGTAACAACCAGATCATCGGCGAATGCTCTAGTTCTGTATTCCTTTTGCCTGATAGCTATGCCATCTAAGGATTTTGAGTCCCGAATTGCGTTCAACAAGACTTCCAAAGTTAAAATAAATAACAATGGGGATAATGGGCAACCTTGTCTTGTGCCTTTTTGTATCTCGAAAGTTGTTGACAAATTTCCATTAATAATAAGTTGTGCATTTTGTTGCTGATAAATTGCTCCAATCGCCTGCCGCAATCGTGGTCCCATATCCATCTTTTCCAAAGTCTTGGTTAGAAAGTTCCAATTCACTCGATCGAAGGCCTTCTCTGCATCCAAGAAAACCAGCACTGCAGAGATCTGCTTATTCTTATCAAGATAGTCAATTAAATCTATGAGTTGCCTTACATTCTCCTTCATATGTCTGCCTTCAATAAATCCTGCTTGATCATGATGAATAATCTCTTGAATAACCGGCATCAATCTGTTGGCTAATACTTTAGCAAATATTTTATAATCTGTGTTCAGAAGAGATATCGGCCTGTAATCCTCTGGTTTCTTAGGGCCCTCTTTATCTTTAGGTATCAATGAGATAAAAGCCGCTTTCCATGAGGGAGGTATTTTACCTCCTTGTTGTATATTACAAAATAATTGTGTAAGATATTCAATCATTTCCAGTTGTAAAGTTTTATAATACATTGCAGTCAAACCATCAGTCCCTGGAGCCTTAGCTAATTTAAGTTGATTTATAACTAAAGTGATCTCATCAGCGGTTATAAGACGTTCCAAATTTGCCTTTTGAAGCACAGAAATTTTTGCAACCCTTTTTCCTTCCAAAAAATCATCTATTAACTTGTTCTGTATATTATCCTGTACATATAGCTTAGTATAATAGTCCACAAATGATTTTTTAATCAACTCTTGTTGATATACCATCTTCCCTCGAAACTCAATTTTATCAGTAATTCTGTCATTCATATTCCTTCTCAAAGTATATGCTAACCATCTACCAGGTTTATTAGCGTTGGCGAAGGTGTTATGTTTAGCAAATTGCAAATTGGTTGCTGTTTGTTCTGCTATAAGCATCTGAAATTGATCTTTCAACAGCTTTAGCGCCATCTGGAGCGCCTGGTCATTCGGGTTTATTATAAGCAGCTGTTCTTTGCGTTTTATTTCATCTTCCAATTCCATTCTCCTTTTCTGTCTAATTTGTTTGTGTTTAAAGTTCATATGTATCAGGACCCCACGCATATAAGCTTTACTTGCATCCCAAACTATTTCAATGGGAGTGCCCTTATTCATATTAAAACTGAAAAATTCCTTCATGTGTTTTTTAAGTTCATCAACATTTTTTTCATATCTAAATAAATTTTCATTTACTCTCCAAGACCTTCTTGGCCTCATCCCTAATTCAATTTGTAACCACACCGGACTATGATCGCTAAGTGACCTGGCGAAAATCTTGGATTTCTTGGCTTTAGGAAGTAGATCCGGTGTTAACAAAAAGAAATCAATCCTTGAAAAGGATTTATGTCTATCTGAATAGAAAGAAAAATCCATCTCATTTAAATGTTGCGTCCTCCAGACATCTTTTAATTTCAAATCGTCTTGTAAATCAAAAAAAGCCTTTGGTAATTTGGTAGTGAATTTCGTCTTTGTACTCTTGTCTATCTTTGGAGAAATCACTCCATTCCAATCTCCCATTATTAGAATACTCTTAAAGTTCCAGTCTAAAATTTTTAAATGGAGCATCTTATAAAAACTTTCTTGGCATTGGTTAGGAGCATATATTCCTAGCACCAAAATGGAACCGAAGTCTGTATCAAATTGAATTGCTATATATCTACCAGCGTCATCTGCCTCTATAACTTTAGTTGAAAATCTTTTATTTATATATATCACCACACCATTTTTCTTTACCAAATCAGAGGCAGCATAAAATGTTCCCAGTTTTGAATTCACTAAGTACTTCTGGTCTTGCAGCCTAATATGAGTCTCTTGAAGGCAAACAACATCATTATTAAATTGCTTCAAATAATAAAATATTTTTTTCCTTTTTTGTGGGGAGTTCATTCCATTCACGTTCCAAGATAATAGCTTAAGCATCTTTAGATCTGGTCTGGAGCGCTGAAAGCATTTGCTGAAGATCTCTCTCCACAAGACCAATCTTCGGCCCTGCTCCTCCCATGGCTCCGGTTTGCTTCTTAGCTTCTTTCTTAGCACATTGTGTTTGAGGGTCGACGCGCTTGTGAGATTCTAACATTTGTCTAGTCGTGGATCTGGTAATACGTTGTTCGACAGGTTTAAATATCGGCATTTCAGTGAGAGACTTAGAAGGTCCTTCTTCCAAGAAGGAACACAACAGAGATCCAGAGGGGTCGACTCCACCTACAGCACCCTGCCCCTCCTTCTCTTTTT